>NC_133753.1:115809124-116113669 GCF_036562045.2 Rhinolophus sinicus
GTGGCACCAATATGAGCCAAAACTCCCAGAGGAGACGTGAAATACAAATAAAGGATGGAATGCAAGACAGATTTACTCCATGGGCACTTGCAATCTTTATCATCTCGGGTGATCAACCTAGCCTTCAGACTGTGAAAATTCATTAAGCTAACCTTCTATGTGTTATTAACTCTTCTTTTAGGTACTATGAGGGGTTAAAAAAATGTATAAAGTCATGGTCATTGTCCTCTAGAAATTGATAATTTAGCTTAGCATTTTAAAAACTCTGTTCTTTGGAATGCTAGTTCTAAGACATGTTCTGTGGAAAAACAATTCCACCTACAAAGAAGTTTGACTTTCCTCTTAGAAAGTCATAACATACTAAAGGTCTTGAGAAACTCTGAAGTGGAGAAATACGTCAAATTTTTTAAACCTAGAGATTGCCACCTTTATTTTGTTTGCCATTTTTATCATGAATCACTTTTTTTCATATAACACCTATAACTATCATATGGAATGTATTTTGAGAAATGCTGGCTCAGTAGGTGTGAGTACAGGGATTGTGTCCTCTATTTCTTTTGTGTTACCATGGAAATATCTACTAGTTTTTAGAAATACTTGGTTATATGAATGGTCAAACTCAGGTGGTTAGAGAAATAGCTCTCAAATTTCAGTCCAGAGACAGGTGTCTGTGGTCTTCATTAGTATTTCTTGGGGAAGGCGTTGTAAGTACAATTTCCAGGACTCTATTCCTGAAGTATCTCATTCAACAGGTTTGAGGTTGGGTCTGAAAATCTGCATTAAAAATTTCCCAGGTGATTCTCAGTCATGGCTAGTTTAGGAACCACTGGTTAGTATCTAATGAAAAAAAAAATGAGGCCAAAGTTGAGTATTTGGTGTCTCTTAGTTAAGGTTGTTCGGTCCATAGTCACGAACTAAATTCTAGTGTTGAAAATATGTGCCCATATTAATCTATCTAGAATGTGAATGAATTTGGCCAAGTCCAAAGCAGTGAGCCTGTAGGTATGTCAGATTCTCTTCACGTACAAAAAACAAATCTTCAAATTTAGTGCAAATCCATGATTTTGAAGAACTTGGACTGGGTGAAGAGAAAATGGAAATAATATAATAATATACCCTGTATCCCCAAAAATAAGACCTAGCCGGACCATCAGCTCTAATGTGTCTTTTGGAACAAAAATTAATATAAGACCCAGTATATCATATTATTATATTATATTATAAAGACCCAGTCTTATAGTATAGTAAAATAAGACTGGGTCTTAATTTTTGCTCAAAACGATGCATTAGAGCTGATGGTCCGGCTAGGTCTTATTTTCGGGGAAACATAGTAATATGTGAGGTGTGATCAAACAATATGGTGAATATTTAAATAAAAAAAAAATTATTATAGTAAAAGACACATTGCCATTAATCCCCCTCAAAACACTCTCTTTCGCTTCAAACACACTTATCCCATCATTCTTGCCACTTTCTGAAGCAGCTCTGGAAGTCCTCTTTCCTGAGTGTCTTTAGTTGCGCTGTCATGGCTGCCTTGATGTCCTGAATCATTTTGACTTTGGGGAAGAGCCAGAAGTCGCACGGTGCCAGATCCAGTGAATAAGGTGGATGAGGACACACTGTAATGTTTTTATTTGACAGAAACTCCCATATACCAGAAGCGATGTGTGACACAGAGCATTGTCATGATCAGGGTGATTTATGGCACACTTCAAAACACACCTTCTCTCAACCGTAGCTCACACCTGACTGACTGCACCAAACAAGTTGAAACCTGTCACACACTGTTACTAAGGTTCATTGCGCCACTTCCCATATTGAAGATCCCTGCCTTTCTGTTGGATGGCACTTGGCAGCAGCACTCACCATATTTTGTGACCACAACGGGAAAGATTTCATAGTAATAAATAACAGATCCTCAAATGACATCATACAATTCAGGGTTCAATCTAGCAGTCTCAACTAAAATCTTTAAGGATTGTATGTTATCTTAACATTACACGTAAAGATATCAAAACTTTGCACTGTAGTGAGTTATCTCATCAAGGATGGATCAGTGGTCAAGAATTGACTATATAATCCGGTATATCTAATGACCTGAATTATATTTTAAAAGTTGGATGGTGATGAATAGATGACATAATTGTTTGTATTTATCGTGGTAAAAGGTCCTAGGGCACAATATACAAGATAAACACTCCCCTGCTCTGGTCACCTCCTGCACAAACTAAAAGCACTGCCTTCCATCTTGCCTGCTAGTGGGCTCCTGCTTCCTGATATCTGACAGCTTCTGACTGAGTGACAAGGAGAAGGTCTTTAAGGCTTTTCGGTACTCAACTTCCTCAAGTCATATGCCAACTAAAGTGCCCCCAAATTCGTATTGTCATACTGCACAATTGTTAAATAATGTAGAAAAATGACTGTCCTATCAGTCTGCTGACTTTTCTGTTTTATGTTATTTTCAAGAGAGAGGAATCCCTCCCTCTTGTATATTATAGTTTAACTCTGTTTCGTGTTAATTCAATCTAGAAGAAACCTCAGGGAAGTGTAGTGTCTTCCATTCTTTTAGGTAACCCAACTTAGCCCTTAAATGGGTATTACACTGCCATTATTGAAACTCTCCAAACTAGAGAGATTCCAGGGTTTTTGTGAAGCAGTATATATTGAATAAATAACACATGTATTTCTAGCAGAACTGTGCTAGAAATGTGGGGGAAAGGAAAGAAGCACAAGTACCTGAACTGTTCTATCACTCCAATTGATTTCTTATTTTCCACTGATCAAGGGAAAGTTAGAAACTGAAATTTAGAAATTGAATATTTCCAAATAGAGAAGGGAACTATTAAGGTGAAAAGAGGTAATTGGAAGGTTCAGTATTAGATAGCTTGACTTGTAGGGTCATGTTGTTTGCTACTCCTAAAACTGGGCAAGAGAATGTAAATAAGATAAAGTAGAAATATTTTTCTAATTGTAAGTATAATCAATACACTGCAAAAAGGTTAAAGTATACAGAAAGATAGAAAGAAAAAATCATACACAATCTCGATGCTCAAAGATAAAAATATTATTATTTTAACGTAACTCCAGACTTTTTGTTACACACATTTATTGCATAAAAATGAGACCGAAGCTATTTTTCAAACTAGGTTTTTTACTCAATAATTTACCTTGAAATTTTCCTGTTATTAAATATAACTTTACATTATCATTTAATACTGAAAGATTGCTCTCCAGGAAGGTATATCCAGTTTGTCCCCTGACCCACAAAATGAGACTGCTTATATTAAGACAAATCACTAATACTTGGTATTATCAGTTTTTAAATACTTGGGACTGTTCTAGGTTAAAAAAAAAATCTTCTCTTAAAATTAGCTTTATTTGAGTTACAAGTAAAGTTGAACATCTTTTTACATTTTAGTGGCTATTTGTATTCTTTCTTGACTTGCCTGCTCATGGCCTTTGTCCATATTTCTCTTCAGATATTTATCTTTTTCTTACAGATTTTAAATTGTTCTTGACATATTCATTATTTACTTTTAATTTGTCATATATGTCACATTTGCCCAGTTCATTTTTATATCTTTACTTATGTGTTTTCCTTTCTTTTTTCTTTTTCATTTTTTCATACAGAATTTTCAAATCTCTAATTAAAAAAATTTGACTAAAGTTTTCCCAGAGAGTCTGTCTGTTGTTACTGTTCTTTCTTGATTCAATTATAGAAAACAAATATAATATAAGACCATTAATAAAATATGGGAGTGACTATCTAGGTTGAGTAATGAATGTTTTCAGTGTTTTGTAATTGTAAGCAGATGATATTTTCTAAGTGTTTAGACATTATTTAAAATTTGAACTAGAATGTCTTTTTCCCCAGTTAGTGTGTGTACTAGAAGACACACACGCACACACTTTTATAATTTTCTAACTCACTTATAATTTAGTATATAAGTACATATGTGCATGTATATACATAGCTTTACATTTTAGCCTCTTGTGAAGAGAAATATTAATATTAATACTTATGTGGAAACATACACAGAAGTTTAACAACTTGATAATTTGTGTATATTTGCATATATTCATAGATATACATACATTATGACTCAACATTTATTGAGCTCACAGATGTATGAACTATAGAAAATAACATAACCATAATGTGGGTAATAGAAATGGAAGTTTGTTACAAGTAGTTATTGCTAACAGAACTCACATCTGCACTATTTTTTTAAGTGTCATGAATCTGATCTTTCTATTTTGGTAACTGAAAGGTAGCAGAAAGGGCAATGATTCAGCTATGGGCCAATGTAAGAAGTTTGGGTGAATGCTTGCCATTTACATACCATTTACACTCACACACTTGCAAAGCAAATAGTGATCTTGTTGCACATGTGTTCAGTCAAATTTCCTCTGAAGAAATCATGAAGTGAGCTGTCACCCACAATTCAAGTTAGTTATATGTTACCTCTGGCTTTTAATGAAATTGCAAAACCCATGGGTCCAATTCTCCCTACTTGGCTCTGTACATGTAAAGGGTGAGTTGAATAGAAATAATTAAGGACAGAATGGGAACTTCTGAAAAAACTAAACTAGGGATTAACTCAGATGTACCAGGAGTTGCTTAAATTCTTTTTGACTTTGTCTTATAAACATAGCCTGTTTTAGTAACCTTGACTACTTTGCAAAGTTGACTGGTCGACATAACATCTCCCTGTGAGGTAGGTTCCTAAGCATTCAATCAAACACAAGACCAAGAGATAGAAGTAACAGTATGTTTACTATTTGAATTATTACTCCAGGACAAGTTATAATGACTCTTTAAAAGAAAAAGGTTTTCACACTTGTGTTTCTGATTCAGTTGGGGGCCTACTTTTATTGCCACATGGACTTTCCAAGACTCCAAGCTCGTTTTGATGACTGGTGCAAGGGTATAATATATTTCAGTAATTTGGCATTTGTTTATTATTATTGTCACTGAATCAACACATTGGAAATTTATTTTTAGTTAATGACTGCTGTTGTACATGAGTGAGTCTCTCAGACGCCAATAGGATACACCAAGACCTTAATGTCAATTAAAAGTTGAGTTATGGTTTCCGTATTTATTTTTTTCTTTTTGGGAAATTTTATAGATTTTTGGGCTAATGCTGAAAGCAGCATTCTAAGATATAATCCTTTTGAAAATAGATGCAAGACACTAGCAACTGGTAAAATGTAAACTATATATAAAATACACATAATTTTTTGGTACAGCTTTTATGAGAAGTTAAAATAATCTTTTTATTCTATCATAAATTGATGTTTTAAAATCTCAAAAACAAAATATGATCTGTAATATAATAGAATCTGAATTTCAGGAGTTTGAAGAAGGTGATGATTCTGAATCAATGTTCTCTTGAGTGGATGTGAGATTAGAAGGCATTAAGTTTTCAGTAGTACTTAGTGTAATTATACATAGCAAGGACTATCCACTTGGTTATGATGTTTAAATTGGATCTCATGAGGTTTCTGTGAGGATTTGATAAAATTACACATAACGTTTCTAGCATATTGCCTTGCTAGCATAGAGCAGGAGCTCAGGAAATGTTACTCCCTTAAATTAATACACCCAGGCTTCCCTGATACTGGCATCACCAGGCATTGTTATCCCCATTTTACAGATGAAGAAACCGAGGGTTGCAGACGTGAAGGAACTTTCCCAATTCACATAGTGTTAGAGCTGGGATTCAAACCCAGGTTTGTTGATACTTGAGCATAACCACTATGATATTCAATAATATTCCTCAAACTTTGGCAACTTTATCTCTGGTAGTATATATGAAATTATTTTTAGGTGGAATACAAACATATCTTTTTAAATGTAATGCATATATATGTGTGTGTGTGTGTGTGTGTGTGTGTGTGTGTATCTATATCTTTCTGTATATTTATTTCTACTAGCCTCACAATCCATTTCCCCCTGCATTTTATTTCAGTGTTATAGAATAAGAGAAATCCTTATTTGCAAAGAAAAATAGCTGCCTTATAAATAAAATATCTGCAGTATCCTTGACAAAATTCATGAATAGTTACCTTATAAATAAAGTAAAATATTTGCAGTATCCCTGAAGCACCTGGGGCAAGTTAATTTATTTGAGCCTTTCATCTGTAACAAAAGGGGGCACTGGACTCTTATGAGAATTAAATGGGCTAATATTCATAAAGTGCTTAAAAGAGTAGCTGTATAAATGCGTGCTAAATAAATAGAGAAGATGGTATTGAATGACTAAAGTTTGAGAAACTTGCAAAATTATAGCAATGCACTTTATCCTGGGGACTGGCTTCTATAGGGGGTATTCAATCAATGTTTAGCTAATAAAATTAAAATGAATGGCGGGGTGCAAGTAATCGTGGAAGTTGAATTTCCTTGCTCAACCTAGGAGTGTCTGATAAAAGATGCTGTAGAAATGGAGACTTTTCATGGGATAAGTGTGGCCTGGCAACACAGCTATAGGTGTCATGGCTGACATTCTGCCACAGGAAATAAAAAATCCAAGCTCATCATCTGCCAGCACGAGCCATCACTCAACGTCCTGGTGCTTTCGGGAAGGCATGAAAAACACTGTCTTTTCCTCCTGGATTCTTCCCTTCCTTTTTTTTCCCCTTCCCTTCCCTTTCTTTCTTCCTAATAATTTCCAAATTAATTGGTAGGGCTAGACTTCAGTTCTCCCTCCTTGTAGCCATGACAGAAATGCAAGTACACTACGATTTGAAAAATGATGATGTTACATAAAGTCTTTACAGTGGGATCTGGCCTAGATATTGTTCTCAGGAAAGATCCTGGTGACACTCAACAACAGCCACTTGGCCTTTTGGGAAGTGAAACATTATGAACAACTCCCTTCTCTTCACAAATCTCTCACACTTGGCTGTTAGAATTTAAACATTCATGAGTTAAATGGCCACGTAAAAGTGATGGTTCTACATTAGATCAGACATAAAGAACTTCCTTGAGTCAAGCAAGGGAGTTAATGAAGAAAAATATTTCACTTATATGCAAAAAAATTTTAATTTTAATTTACAGAATTATGAGCAGTGTAATGTTCTCTGCTCAGCAGTGCCACTGTTTTATGCATCCTTACAGTTAATAACTTATTCTAGGTATTAAATCTGTCACATTCCTTTTACTTGGGTCTGCAGTGAAGAATTTACAGCAGGAGACCTAGAACTGACCCAGCATTTTCAACACATAACACAGATATGAATCCAATTAGTCTTCATCTAAATGCTGACACTTAGGCCCTGCATTGATATGTGACATCTGAACCAGTCATATTTAATATCTAACTCATCAAAGCCAATCCAGAATTAAAGGCAAAAGGATTATTTCATATTCACTTTGAGGATAGAGTCTGAACAACAACAAAAAGAGAGTGTGTCAGCCTGCTCTCTGTAATTTAGATACTGACATAAAGCATGTTTTTAAAAGTTGGTTAAAGAACAGAATATGTGCTCCCCCCTGGTGTGCTGGTCTTTCCCCCTTCACCAACTATTCTGTGAAAAAGAGAGTTGCTTGTACAAGTTCATAAAACAAAACAAATCACTTCTGCAGCAGGAATATATCAGTGGCTTGCTGCTCAGGTCTAAGGGTTCCTGCCAAATGCTCGGATCATTTCTGTTTTTATTCTTTCTAAAATCAGCAACTGGAGCTGCTTAAAATGTTTTCCATATAAAAATATAACTAGATCAAACAGTGGCCTTTCAAAGGGAAAGGGGTGGCCAGGGGAGAGTCCTTTGAAAAAATAATTTGAAAGTTCAGAGTTGTGGTATAAATAAAAATTACTTTTAATAGGTGTAAAATGAGGAATTTTATTTTATCCCTTTATAATGGAGAGAAAGGGAGACATTCTAGGACTAGCTGGAAAGTGGGAAGTAAAAAGATTGTGAATTGGAGCTTCAAACACGGAGGAAAGGAGCCTTTTTCTTGTCCTCAGTGTTGAAGAAAGCAAAAGGGACCAGAAGATTAAGAAATATTAGCATCAGGAGAGAGAGAGAGAGAGTGCCTGTGGGAACGTGCATGTGCTCAAAACATGCTCACGGCTTTTTGTAAAGATTAAAGTCCAAGTCAAAGCACAGGAAGAAGGTTGGTCAAAAGACCAACTTTCTTACGGTTGATCAAAGTTAGGTTGTATGTGGAGTTAAAAGGAAAACATTTTGGGGATATGTTTTATTTCTAATGGATGATATAATGAAGGGAATTAATATCCAGCAACCCTCAAGAAAAAATTTCTTAACCATCTTTTTACATTGCGTGAATTTGACTTTGGCTCTTTGTTATATTTATGTTATAAGAGACTAATTCCCAGTCTACTATAGTCAAAAAGCGGAACAAAGCCAACACAATATAAAGCAATCCAGAATCTCCAGAACTTGAAGTAGAAACAAAAGAGGAAACTTTGACACAAAAAACTCAAAACAACAGCAGGAACAATCCTCTTCCACCAAACACACAACTTGTATATTTGTATGTGTATGTATTTTAATCCATAGAAAACCATGATCTGGAAAAACACCAAAATCTTAGCAGTGATTGCAGTTTAGGGGAGCAGCGGGACTGGAGGATGGGGAAGGGGGCTTTCAAATATTACTTTATATCTCTTTTTGTAAACATACTACAGAAGGTAATGTAACAAGCACTCAGGTACATGCCATTCCGATGTAACAACTGTTAGTATTTTGCAGTCTTTGTTTTAGATTCCTTCTCTCATTTTTTTTTTTTTTTTAAGAAATAAAACATTACAAATACCATGATGCATTGGTCTATGTTCCCTGCAAAGGATTTTGGAACTCACTCTAGGTTGCTTGGGTAACAGTCCAGCCGGGACTAGGGGCACCCCCATCTCCTTGTTGGAGAGGCTACACCCAAACTCAGCTTCCCACGGCACCGGTGGGCATTAACCTTAGCAGGGGTTCAGCAAATTTCCATGGGCCCCACGATCCTCAAATGAAGGGCAGCTGATTTTCCCAGACAACTTTCTAAACAACTGATATACATGTGGGGACAGAGCCCCAGAAAGTAGTTTACAGGCTCTCGGCCTCACGTGGAGGAGTGCTGGCTCGGGTAGTAGATGGCCGTCAGCTGTGGCTGATTGGCCGTCAGCTGTAGCCAGTTAGCCAATTAGCCGCTAATATAACTGCTGTGGCTACGGAGGAGAGTGGAGGAGAGTGAAAGAGAGTCGAAGGTGGGTTGCAGACAAAACGGACAGCAGGTCGCACGTCCAGGGAACCCAGCCTCCAGTGAGACTGTAGTGGTATGACTCCCCCATCTATGGCTCCGTGGGTGTTTCTTTTTGGCCTCACCATGTCCTGCGTTCTTGTATGGGGAGCGGGAGCAGAGACCCCGCAGGCTTCCCCGCATGACAATACAAAATCCTGATCTCCTGGCACCAGGCAGCTTGTCTATTCCCCCACCCACAGGGCGCCTTTCTTGCCTTCCCCTACAAAACACACAGAAACAGGAGGGCAATGTCCCTCCACTAGCCCGTAAACTCACCTTTGTCTATGGGATGGTGGAGAGACGAGGAAACCCCGAGTCTTCTCTTGCTGATGCTCAGTATCTATACAGACTTACCTCGGAGACATCCCTCGCGAGCTCCCTTCCAGACCACCGTAGTAAAGCAAGTGTCGAAATAAAGCCAGTCGTAATCTTTTTTTGCTGGTGGAGGGTCTTGCCTTCTATTTGTGAGAAATGGAACACCTGTGAAGCACAATAAAGCGAAGTGCCATAAAACGAGGTATACCTGTGCACAAGTTTTCTCTTTGCTCAATGAGGCTCATATCTTAACACTTTCCAGGTGACTTGTGGACTTTGTTTTGAACCTTGGTGTAGAACAGCTGGTCACTCAGATGGGACTCACCTGACAGGACAGGTGATAACCATGAAAGAACATAGCCTGCAAAACACTTAGTTTTCTTCTCTTTGTAACCTTCTCAAATCCCATTTCTATGCTCCCAGAGGCAACCACCATCTTGAACTAGATATGTGCAGATGTTTTTTTACTTCTAGTACATATGAATGTATTTGTACATTACATGTAGAATTGTTCTGTGCTTTAAAATTTTATAGTAGTGATTTTATTCTCTTTCTGCAATTTGCTCTTTTAGTTCATCATTAGAAAGATCTATAAATGCTGGGCTTTTAAAAATTGTTTTTTTCAGTTATAGATGACATTCAATATTATGTTATATTAGTTTCAGGTCTATAGCATAGTGGTTAGATATTTATATAATTTATGCATCAATCCCCCGATTTGTCTAGTACCCACCTGACCATATATATTTGTTGCAATATTATTGACTACCGTGTTTCCCTGAAAATAAGACCGGGTCTTATATTAATTTTTGCTCCAAAAGTTGCATTAGGGCTTATGTTCAGGGGATGTCATCCTGAAAAATCATGCTAGGGCTTATTCTATTTTTGGGGAAAATGTTATATTCTCTATGCTATACTTTACATCGCTGTGACTATTTTTTTACCACCAATTTGTACTTCTTAATCTCTACTTTTTTCACCCAGCCCCCAACCTACTCCCCTCTGTCAACCCTCAGTTTGTTCTCTGTATCTATGAGTCTGTTTCTGTTTTATTTGTTCATTAATTTTGTCCTTTAGATTCCACATATGAGATCATATGGTATTTGCCTTTCCCAGTCTGACTTATTTTACTTAGCATAATACCCTCTAGGTTCATCTATGTTGTCACAAACAGTAAGATTTCATTCTTTTTTATGGCCGAGTAATATTCCATTGTATATATGTACACACCTTCGTTGTCCAGTCATCTATCAATGGGCATTTTGGTTGCTTCCATATCTTTTTTTTTTTTTTTTTAATTAAATTTATTGAGGTGACAATTGTTAGTAAAATTACATAGATTTCAGGTGTACAATTCTGTATTACATCATCTATAAATCCCATTGTGTGTTCATCACCCAGAGTCAGTTCTCCTTCCATCACCATATATTCGATCCCCCTTACCCTCATCTCCCACCCCCCACCTCCCCTTACCCTCTGGCAACCACTAAACTATTGTCTGTGTCTATGAGTTTCTGTTTCTCATTTGTTTGTCTTGTTCTTTTGTTGTTTTTGGTTTATATACCACATATCAGTGAAATCACATGGTTCTCTGCTTTTTCTGTCTGACTTGTTTGGCTCAGCATTACTCTCTCAAGATCCATCCATGTTGTCACAAATGTTCCTACATCATCTTTTCTTATCGCCGAATAGTATTCCATTGTGTATATATACCACAACTTCTTTATCCATTCATCTATCGAAGGACATTTTGGTTGTTTCCATGTCTTGGCCACCATAAACAAAGCTGCAATGAACATTGGAGCACACGTGTCTTTTTGAATTAATGATTTGGATTTCTTCAGATAAATACCCAGAAGTAGAATTGTTGGGTCATAACATAGTTCTATTTTTAACTTTTTGAGGACTCTATACTGTTTTCCAAGTGGCTGAACCAATTTGGAACCCCACCAACAGCGCACAGGATTCCTTTTTTCCACATCCTTGCCAACACTTGTCGTTTGTTGATTTATTGATTATTGCCATTCTGACTGGTGTGAGGTAATATCTCATTACAGCTTAATTTGCATTTCTGTGATGATTAGTGACATTGAATATCCTTCTATATGTCTATTGGCCGTCTGTATGTTCTCTTTTACCCATTTTTGTTTTGTATTTCAAGTCCTCTGCCCATTTTTCAATTGGGTTGTTTGTTTTTTGTTATTGAGTTGATGAGTTGATGGTGATGATTCTGGATACTAGCCCCTTCCAGGTGCATCAAGTTTCCTTTATTAAATTGTTTAATCAAATTAGGCTGTCTCCATTGATTGTATTCGCTTGTTAACAAGCATGCACAAGCCTGTTTTATTGTTCTATGTAGACCTCGAATATGCATTTGTTTTACATTTCCCTTCAAACTTATCAAGGGAAAATACTCACCAGCCAGTTTACTTGTCCATCAATTGTTCAAAGGGACCATGGAATTTTTATCATGAATGAATGTGTGGACTGAGTCTATCAGTGGGTAAGATCGTATTTCTCTGACTTGAGACACTATTGATTATAAGATTCACCATTATTTTACATTCTAATACATATACTATTATATATACATATACACACGCACACACACACACACACACACACACACACATATATATATATATATATATATATATATATACTATTATATATACTTATATAAGAAAAAAATGCTGCCTATTAAACTATGATGATGCTTTCCAATGACTTAGAATTTTTGTTTTAGACTTATTTATACTCCTAGGTCTTTCTTGCAGTTCCTTTAGCATTGACAGTATAACTCTGAGGTCTTTTAAAGAACCCTCAGCTTTTGTCATCATTTCCTATTTGACTACACTTGGTTTTGTGTTTTTATCATTTAAGTCACATGACACTGGCACACCAGCTTTTTCTCACTATAAAATTTTTTTTGATCTAGTCTCAGCATTTGTTAATTTCTCTTATACATACACCACTTGCCATGTAATGGTCCTTTTGTGCTTATTTTAAGATTAAAATGTCACATGGCTTGGTGTACCTGTGGTGACCATTTTTCCTAGGTCCTGTATTCTCAAGAAAATATAAAGTTTTGGTCACTATTCCAATGGCAATTATTTGCTGCACTAACATCAAATGTACAACACCACTACTCTGTTTCTGTGCTGTTCTTATCTGTAATAGGTTTTTATTTCAAAGTTGAATCCCAATGTAATCTTTTTGAAGATATTTTTAAGTTAATGTGAAAAGTCCTAACAGTTTACTCGGGCCATATGTTCATCGGATGGACAGTATCCCTTTTTATTTATTTTTGCTGAAATATGTAATAGTATCATTATAAATTGAATGCATTATAAATTGAATGCATTATAAATTGAATGCATTATGAAGCCACAGTATGAGGTAGCTTCATTGAAATATCAGACTAGATTAATATAAGAATAATTTGCCCAGGGGAGGTGAGGGTACATCTGGAACATTCGGTCCAATCCTGAGTGACACATTTACAGAGAGCTGTTGACAAATGTGTAGAAGGCACTATTATTGACAAGGAATTGTTCTGTTGACACAACACCTTGTCCTATTAAGAAGAGGTATACTTGGTTTGAAGAAAGCAGCTTGAAAGCTGTCTTCAAATGTTTGAAAGGCTGTCATGTTGAAGATGGATTAGATTTAAGATGTGTCCCCCTGAAGTCAATACAATACTCCACATGTTGTCAACCAGTATGGAGCTCAGTGGGAAGATACTCTTCCTTTTCCTTGAGGACGGAAAATGTAACCAAAGATTGCAGTTGCTTTCTTAGCAGATACCATGTTTCCTGGAAAATAAGACCTAGCTGGACTATCAGCTCTAATGCGTCTTTAGGAGCAAAAATTAATATAAGACCTGGTTTTATATGATAGTCCGGCTAGATCTTATTTTTGGGAAAACATGGTATATCACACAATTGGCACATGTTACACTTCCAATCAATGAAAATCCAGTTCTTTCCACACGACTTGTGTTTAAGACAGATCTGCCTAATTCTGTGCATGCAAAGTTAAATTTTGTACCTTAGTGACAAGTTTTACATTTCTCTTTATTCAATGAAGTTTTATTAGATTTGCTCTTCAAATTCAGTTTGCTGAGGATTTTTTTTTTTTTTTTTTTTGGTAATACTAATTGTCTGAATTTTTTCTCTTATCTAGATTTTTGTAATCCACAAACAAGGTATAATTGTTCTACAATTTTCATCCAAGACATTAAAGAAAAATTTTGAACAAGATGGAATTAAGTGCAAATTAGTGAAGGACTCTACTGAAAGCTCCCTCTAATTTAATGTGAATTCATAAATTTATATTATTCTTCATTTTTTCCCATTAGAATATCACAAAATGGAGATATATTATCTTTATGGCTAGTCCTTAAAAACAGGTGAATGGTATGATTGAAAAATAAAATTAGCCTTGCTTGTTATAAATTGTTCTTAGTACAATCATGCTGGCTAATTACAACCATTTCCAAATTGCTTCCAAATTATTTAAATATCCTAAAATTGTCATTTTCTTTTTTGTAACTGGAGATCAGTGTCAAATTTCTGGAAGATATCTTTATCCTCCTATTGAAAATTGTTACCTTTTTTCCTATTTCCCACTCTTCTGGCGCCTCTTCCATTTTCTGTGTTTCCTCAAAAATCTCTGACATATTTTGCATGAATGCACCTGAAGGGTCTTTGAGTTACTGCAGATGCAATTTGTTTGAGCTAGGCACATAAACTTAAAACAGCATAATTATTATAGTGACCATACATGGGGGTTAATTTGTAGAGTCAGGGTGTAAAGTGAAAATTGAGTACAGCCAAAAGTACTCTTGAATTCTTTTAGATTGCACAAATAGAACATGATTTTAGTATATAATTCTTTATGCATGTGATATAAACATAGTACAGTCTAATATACATTATATGTAATATACATAGCAATGTGTAGTGTAAAATAACATACCTATAAAAAAACACAGTGCACATATTATGAGGGCATACAGGGCGAGACCCACCCAGGGGACAACATACTCCAGGGTTCATTAAGGCAGACCGCAGAGCTTGAGGGAATTCCAGGAATGAATGTGAGAGAAACTTACAATTTTCCTGGCTCTGATTGCTTCAAGTTCCCATGAAAAACATACCCCTTACTGTCATTCTAGTGTAACTTGTCCTCTATCTTGGGCTTTATTTCTTCCTCAACCTTGCTTTATTCTGCTCTGATGGAGTGGTGCATACCAAAAAATCTCAAGGGTAGAAAGTCAGAATATTTGGTAACCTTCAGTCAAAAAAGGATCCTACCTGTCATGCATGGCAGATTTTATTTCCTACTGCGTCCTCCTCCCCCTTTAAATCTGTTACGAATTCTTACACAAACTTACTTTTCATCATTCCAGTGTCACGGTGGTCTCTCTTTCCACATTATCTAACCTGTTATTCACACTCCAAATCCTTTCTATTAAAAGGAACTCCCTGCAGCTAGAAGATAATGTGACAGAAGAACCTGTATCCTCAATCTCTTAAATTTCCTGATGGTGGTGGGGGTAAGATATATATATGAAATCTTATTTTTTTGGGGTGCCAAATGTATACAAGTAGACACTTTGGTCAATGTTGCTCAAGCAGTAGTTCCCCATAATCAGAAGTGTCTGGACGTTGATGGTCACCACTTTGAGCACCTCTTGTAATTGCAGGAGTTAAATGTGACTTGTAGTCATCTTTTGTCATCGGTATATAGTGAGTATTACAATTTTTAATACAGGTTTTCCTTTTTAAAAATGTGTATACATTTGTTTGACTCTCTCTCTCTATATATATATCTATATATCTATATCTATATCTATATCTATATTTATATCTATATATCTCCTGAAGTTCTGTTTAGAAGAAGAACCAAATGCTAGGAACTTTCAAATAGATTCAGAATTAGAGAGCCCTTATATCAAATTCTATCTACTTAGGCAAAGAAATGTGAAACCTGAAGAGGTTGCACAGATAGTTCAGATAAACATCTTCTTTTCACTCCCCCTCCCCCACACACAAGCTATTGAGAATAGTATTTAAAACCAAACCTGGGCTTTTTGCATTTCCTCTATTTATTGTTCACACTGTGTAGTAGCTCACTCAATTCTCATGCAAACATGAAACAAAGCATGTGTGGACTGTCCACCTGAAACATGGCCCCTGAGACACAAAACAATATCACATAATGCAAAACCTGGGCAATGTTAGTGAACACACTACACCAAGCTCAGGGGGACTTAAGATGATTTGATCTCCTTTGGTAAATAAGATACAGTGAAACTAAGGCTCGTTTCATTTGGAGGTGGGGGGTGAGGGTGGCTGTGGAGGAGGGGAGCTCAGGTAGGGAAACCATCACTTTAAAGGGATCTGTACAACAGGAAAGAGGCAATAGAGGAAAACCCGCTGTGAAGTATTCCATTTTTGTGATTCTTTAATAATTTACAAAAGCAATGGCACATAAGGGAAGTTTCCTTTCTTTGGGGAATCATAAATAAAATAGTGGTGTAATCAAAGGACAGAAGAAAAAAGAGACTTCAGGTATTTAATTCTTATTTACCTCCTTCTCCATTATGTATGACTCCTGGGCAGGTGGGAGGGTTACAGAAAACAATCACTCAGCCTGCCCTGCCTGCCAGAGCCTTCCAAATTCTGAGCCTGCTGCCCTCATTTACTGTTTTCTACTCAGTGACTAGAGAAGGGTTTGAAAGGGTCTTCAGGAAAAATAAAAAGGTGGTGAGGAGTCTGTTGGATCTGCTATCAGAGTTTGTTCATCTCTCTGATTAAAAGAGCTCGCCGCAGTTTAGGGTTCCACCAGCATCTCCAGAGAGCCTGTGCTTCTGTTGGAGGAACTTCCAGAAGCTTCTACATGAGGCGAGGGCAGGGAGTCAGGAATGGAGACAGTGCTTCAACTATCTGCCCTGCAGCCTGGGAAATGTGAGAAGCATGAAGACAACTCTGTGAGCATGGAGAGGCCTCTTTTCTCCCAAGCCTGGGATTCTGGCAGTAACTCAGACCATTTCTGTGAGCTGAGGACCACTCAAGCCTCTGTCCATGCAGAATGAACGCTATGCACTAGTATTTGGGCAGCGTTCACTGAACATTATAAAGAAGAGTATAATGTGGTGAAAGGAAAGGTTAACCAGGTGGATTCTGCAGAAAAGGACAGATGATTGCGACTCAGGTTTATCCAGAAACTAGAGATGGACAAGCCCTACCTTGAGGTTGTCAGGCCCACTCCTGTGAAGTGCAATTGTAAGTTCTTCCGATGGAAAAATAGCCCATTGTTCCCCTATTTAGTCCTTTTGAAATGCTTCAGAAACAAACTTCCAAACACATCTCTCCACAGGACCTGTTACTAATAAATATACAACACAAAGAAATCATAACTTATGTTTGTATCCCTGACTGGGCCTTATGCTTTGATTGAAAAGCAAAGATGACATACTATATAAGCAATTGCT
This sequence comes from Rhinolophus sinicus, assembly GCF_036562045.2. Classification (NCBI taxonomy): domain Eukaryota; kingdom Metazoa; phylum Chordata; class Mammalia; order Chiroptera; family Rhinolophidae; genus Rhinolophus; species Rhinolophus sinicus. The sequence goes on from NC_133753.1 coordinate 115,826,197, forward strand.
AGAAGTCCCTTTTAGGATTTATAATGATATTACCAATAAGTTTTCAAACTATAATTTGATATGTATTATTAAAATCAAACACAACATTTTATGATTGCCATTTTCTAAATGCTCTCAGTATTACTTATATCTTGTTACAGTAAAAATCTGTATCTTTTCACAACTCATTAGTATTCAGATAACACAAATACACTACAGAACAATGGCCACTTGCCTAAGGTAATTCAGTGGTAGAAACAAGTCTAAAAAGTATGTTTCAGCATTAAAACTAGTGCATGAATATGAATCAGTGAAATAATTTATAAAAATGTGAGGGGTTTCAAAGCCATGGTATGAAAATTTGCTTTAATGATGATAAGTGATGGCAAAAAGTAATAATTAATCTTTTTTTAAAATTCTGCAGCATTTAAAAAGTTTTTAAAATATTTTTATTTAAAAATATAGCTAACATACATTATATCAGTTTCAGGTATACACCATAGTTATTCAACATTCATATTAAAGAAGCGATCACCATAAGTCCAGCAATCATCTGACACCGTACCATGCTGTCACAATATTATTGACTATATTCCCTATGCTGTACATTACATCCTCATGACTTATTTATTTTATACCTGGAAACTTGGACCTCTTATTCACCTTTACCTTTCCCTCTTTTTAAAAATTTTCAATTACAGTTGACATTAAATATTTTATATTAATTTCAGGTGTACAACATAGTGTTTAGACATCTATATCATTAAAGAAGTGACCCTGCCTACAAGTCTGGTACTCACCTGGCACGATACATAGTTATTGCCAAATTATTGACTATATTCTCTATGCTATACCCTATATCCCCATGATTACCAATTTGTACTTCTTAATTCCTTTCCCATTTTCACCCACCCTCTCAACGTCAAAATGTTCTCTGTATCTATTACATTGCTTCTGTTTTGTTTGTTTATTTTGTTCTTTAGATTCCACATACAGGCAAAATCACATTGCATTTGTCTTTCTCTGTCTGACATACTCCACTCAGCACAACATGCTCCAGGTCCATCCATGCTGCCACAAATGGCAAGAACCCATTCCCTTCCATGGCTGAGCAATATTCCATTGTACATATGTACCACCTCCTCTCTATCCACTCATCCATCAATGGTCATCCAGGCTGTCTCTACATCTTGACCATTGTAAACAATGTTGCAATGAACATATGGGTGTACATGCCCCCTCGAAGTAGCATTTTGAGTTTATTCAGATAAATACCCAGAAGTGGAATTACTGGATCCTTCTTTGTCTCTTGTTATAACCTTTGTTTTAAAGTCTATGTTGTCTGGCATAAGTATTGCTATCCCTGATTTTTTTTTCCATTTCTTTTTTCATGAAATATTGCTTTCCATCCCTTTACTTTCAGTCTGTGTGTCTTTCAATCTGAAGTGAGTCTCTTGTAGGCAGCATATGTAAGGGTCTTGTTTTCTTATCCATTCCACCCCCCTGTTTTTTGATTGGAGCATTTAATCCATTTACATTTAAAATAATTGTTGATAGGTATGTAGTTATGACCATTTTATTATTAACATTTTAAAAATCTTTTTCTTTTATTTCATCTTAAGAAGTCCCTCTAAAATTCCTTGTAATTCTGGTTTGGGTAGTAATGAACTCCTTTACTTTTTCTTGTCTGCGAAGCTCTTCATCTCTTCTTTGATTCTGAATGATAACCTTGCTGGGTAGAGTAATCTTGATTGCAGGTCCTTACTTTTCATCATTTTGAAAATATACTGCCAATCCTTTCTGGCCTGCAAAGTTTCTGTTGAGAAATCAGCTGACAGTCTTATGGAAGCTCCCTTGTAGGTAACTAATTTCTTTTCCCTTGCTGCTTTTAAGATTCTCTCTTTGTCTTTAATCTTTGGCATTTTAATTATGATGTGTCTTGGTGTGGGCCTTTTAGTTTTATCTTGTTTGGGACACTTTGCTTCCTGGGCTTGTATGTCTATTTTACCAGGTTACGAAAGTTTTCCATCATTATTTCTTCAAATAGGTTTTGAAGAAATCTCTCTTCTCCTTCTGGTACCTATATAATGCAACTGTTGGTAGACTTGATGTTGTCCCAGAGGTCTCTTAAACTATCCTTATTTTTTAAAAAAATAATTTTTCCTTTTTCTCTTCTGACTGGGTGTTTTCTATTGCCTTGTCTTCCAAATTGCTGCTACAATCCTCTGCTTCATCTAGCCTGCTGTTGATTCCTAAAAGAAGAACCCACACCTGGAAAATGGCAACTGTCCTTCCAGTTCTCGCCTGGAAGCCACACAACTCAATCTTTTCCTGTATGTTCCTGATTCCCCCGGAGTCACTGTCCCTCTGCTGGAGCCCAGGGTGAGTGCCTGCAAATGAGTGAGTCTGTGCATGGGCTCTTTAAGAGGATGTCTGGGTTTCCTGAAGTCTTCCATCCCACTGGGACAGTCGAACCCCACTAGTTTTCAAAGACAGATGGTGTGGGGGCTTCTCGCACCTGCACCAGTACTCTGGGCTGGGAAGCCTGGTGTGGGCCTGGGGTCCCTCGATCCTCTGGCTCTGTGGCTGGGATATCCCTCCTGATTTTTAACCACTACAGAGAGAGGTGTGAGGCTGGCCCACTTCGTGTCTCCACCCCTCTTACCAGTCTCTACGTGACTTCTTCTTTATATCTTTAGTTATAAAACTTCTGTTCGGTTAGACTTCAAATGGTTCTCTAGGTTGATTGTTCTATATTTTAGTTGTAATTTTAATGTGTTCATGAAATGACGCAAGCCCAGTGTTGACCTACTCCACCATCTTGGATCTACAGTCCACTCATTTCAGTGATAATTAATTTTGTGGTCAAAGTTTCGGTTTTTAACATGAACCATCTATTTCCCCAAGTCATTAGGAACACAGGATCATACAATAATTTTCACCTGAGATATTTTTCACACAAAACTAAGAAGAAAGTTTTCTTAGTAAAATGGCATGAGTTTTCTGCACATACAAATAGAAATTCTTTGTATAATTCTTAATCTGGAAGTAGAATTTGAAAAGAAAGCCAGTGATTATCATTATCTTTCACCTGGGTAGAGAGTTAGGAGGCAAATATGACCAAATACTTGTGATTGGACAAAGTAACAGCTGTGTGAATGTGATTGGCTGTTAGCAGATTGGCTGTTATTACTGTGGGCCTGGGGTAAATAATAAATAATAAAGCCAGGACTAAGGTGAGGCAAGAAGGCATCTGGCCAGAGGTGAAGTGCACTCCCATGACTCCCTGAGAGTGCCTGTCTCCTTAACTTTTGTATGGCTTCCCTCAGTCCCAGTCCTGGAGAGAAAAATCAATTATATGAGTTGTCTACTGTATATGTGGAAGATTATACATCAGAGATCTGAAAACTAAAACAAAGCATAGCTTTGGGCATTATAATTAATTATTATGTATTATCCTGCACTTACATTAAATTTCCTTCACCATGTTGAAAAAAACCCTCAGGTTAAATAAATCAAATATTTAAGAAAAATAAAATAATACTGTTTTGGGAGAGTTGGATGAAGAACCAATGGCAGGAAAATGACTTTATGATATGGCTGTTTAAATTTTCTTCTGAAGAACTATTTTTGCTAGCATTTCCCTAACGGCTGCCTATTGTGGGTAGAGAGCAAGTTGATTTCAAGTCACACTTTCATAGGTAGAAACCTTACTTCAATCTGCTTTATAAATTCTTACCATAATAGTATAAGTCAGTTGCTTAAGAAATAATTTCTGAAGTGATTGAAAATATCTTCCTTGATGTCATGCAATGTTGGAATATAAATTTTAATCAAGGATCTCCTCAATGTCTTCCCAGTGGTCTAAGAAGAAAAACGTTAGATATGGTTTAGTTAATAGTGAAGAATGATGGAAAACCTTTGAGGCTCTTCTGAAGGTGAAAAAATGTTTTCCTGCAAGTGGTTAATTTTGCAGTCACCAATTACACCCACAGCTAGTGTATATGCCAGAGCTGTATTGACACAAATGACTTACATCCGTAAATTCTCTTTTATCAGCACAATTGCCACAACTGTCCCTGAAGTACAAAAGATGCAGGCCCAAGTTTATAGATGCTCTCAGCATTTTCCTTTCCCTTCCGATTCTTTCTTCTTTGATGGGGGGTAGGCTTAGAATTAAACCAAGGATTCTCTACTTTTCTTTGAAGCAGCAAAGATGTTTGCTATGGGTTATTTTCCTTTTAATTTTAGCCTCTGTTCCATTAGGCTAGTTATTTCTGATGGTACTTTCTTAAATAATAAATTTGGTAATTGCAAAAATTTTAAGGCACCCTACTTGAGTATCTGTTTGCTAACTTCCTTTTCATTAAGTTTACAAAGAAAGATTTTCTGTTTCTACAAATTCACAAACAATGAATCTGTATACTTCAGCAAGGCCAAGGTAAATTACAAATATTGTAACTACACACAAGCAAACTGTTTCAATGTCAAAGGTTCAATACCATGGGGAAGCAATGTGCTGATGACAGCAATAATTCATATTTCCAAGTGCGCTTGCCATCTCGTCTCTGTAGACAGATTTCTTCTGAGCCACCAGTGGAAGCATCCTAGGGCGATGCGGCTTTATTCCCTCATGGCAGACAGGAGGAGGACGCTGTGAGGAAGCTGATGCCACCTGGCAGCCATGGTTGCCCAGACTGCTGGAGAGGCACAGATTGGAACCCAAGCCTCATCAGAGGGCAGCTGTGACAGTGGCATATTTCAAAGATGTACTGCACATTTCACGCAAGGTGTCTTTAAAATAATTGGAAAGTCTTCCTGGATTTCACAGACTTTTAATTAAGAGTGAACACATTTTCTTTGAAAACCAAAGTACAATTTGCCTATTTTATGTATCTGAAGGTAGATAGGAACTTGCAGACATATTGTTAAAAATCTGCAGTTGATTATGCTGTTTTCAAATTTAATAAACTACTATCGATTATTGGCTTCCTCTAAAAAACAAAACAAAAACAAAAATAGCCTGGGCACTTTGGCACTTTATAACTAAAAGAATGTAAGTTAAATGATACTACCTTTGAAGACATTCGCCCCGAGGTCAGCTTTCTCAAATCACTTAGAGTCTTAGTAGCTGATTTGAGGATTCATCCTGTACTGACCATGATGTTAAGGACTAAAAGGGTAGTTGTAATGGAAGAAGTGAATCTTTTGGGATCCCACATGAAAATGTGAGATATATCCATTCCCTCTTAATTAGTTTAGCTATTCTCTTCCAGAGAGGATTTCTGGATCTGGGTTTGTCCACAGTTAAGAAGAATCAATGGGAATGGCTCTTCAGGCCACAGAATAATAAAAATATAAGAAACTTTAAGTATCCAGTCTGCCTTTCAGCCTCTATGTAAATATGTATCTCGGAGAGGTGAATATCTATTAAGTGCTCGAGGCTTATCAGTGGTAAGACTATCCACCCCTTTGCCCCAGTGACTTTGTTCTTGCCAGAGGTTGGTCCAGGTTTCGTGGAACCTGAAGTTTACATAATTCAGGGGCCTCCTTTAAGCAAAATGCCACAACTCTAAATTAAAAATTAAGTCTAGGGCCTTGAGATACTAAAGCTTAGGATTCATTCATTTGCTTCATGGTAAATCCACCTTAGGGTCTTACACACGTGTATGAGGCCCACTCCTGACAAGCAGCACTGTGGGCTTGATATACTATTTACATTATTGAGATTTTGTCTGCATGAGATTCTCAAGGGCGTCAGGAAGACAAGATGGCTTCTTCACCACAGGAGTAACCAATGGAGCCAACTTTTAGGGAAATGGAGAGCGGCTGATTAAATAAAAACAGGCAACTAGACTTTTATCCCTTTCCTTACTATCTCTACAAAATGCATAGTTTTGAAAAGGCTGTAAAGCCAAACAAATATATAGTTCTAAAAGGGCATTTAGCCTTTTTAAAAATCAACTATAAGACCACATGTTCTATCTTTTTCTAGGGTACTAACCAGCCACTTCAATCTGAAAGGGCCATTCCCATTTTCAGCTACAAGGCAATGAACTGAGTTTGAAGCCAATTGTTAAACTTGATCATTACAGGTTGACAACATATCTATAAATCACTCCAACGGCCGTTGCCACAGAGTGCCATCTCCACAAAAAGACTACGAGAGCCCATGCAAGAAAGCCCACCTCCCAGTGGGTAATGACAAGACCGTTCAGGGCATGACATCCTCAGACACTGTCTTAATCAGTTCAAAATCACTATACCTAACGCTTTCAGCTAAAGTTGACTCATAGTTCAAAAGTGGTAGAAATGTCCCTCCCCCAGAATTGGTAGATATAGAATACTCGTATATTAAACTTCAGTCAGGATGGGGTCAGTACCAGGGCATTTTGTGTAGGAAGAAAGAGTTCTATTCAGCAGCATTTAACTGATTTCCTTGATGGCTTGGTGGAATTTGACAAGCCTATGTTTTCAGTGCTTTCTTCTGTACTTCCTGCCCCTTTGCTTCCTCTGAGGGGGCCCTTTTATACAAATCTCTCTTAATCTCTTGCACTCTCTTATGAAATAAATACTCAATAAAATATGTGTGTGATTTATTCCTTTTATTTATTACATTTTCGGAGAAGAATAAAAACCTGTAAGAATTGGATCATTGCTCTGAATATAATTCACTAAGTACTGTATTTTAGCACTTTAGAGATGGCCAGTACAAGTTGGTTAGATTCAAAAATAGGATCAGGGCCATATGGATGGTAAGAGAAATTAAACTAACAGTTTTATTATTTATAGTATGCCATCAGGAATAAGTTCTAGCTGATGTTAAAAGCTGGCCAACATTGAGATTATCCAGCAATCTGTTGATACTAACCAGCCTGGAACAGGGAACAAAGCTGGACTTCACCTAAATGAATGATTGGGATGAAAGACCAGAAAGACAAGGTCACCCGGCACCTGTAGGATCCCTCTTACCGCCCAGAATTGTTATGAGAATTAATTGAGATGATCTATATGACTGCCTTTTATAAACTATATATATGTCCTTATTTAAAATTTAGACATTATAATTGTCTGAGGATGGGGCATGTTTAAAGGGTTATGGGAGAAGGGAGAAAGAAATTCCCTTAAACTTGAATCCCACTGTGGTACTGATTTCTTCAAATGAAAGTTTACTTACTTGTGGACAGAATCAATGAGGACATTTCTGCTGTGGGTGGTGGGTGGATTTGGGTGATGAACAAGGCACAGAGTGGATTAAGCAGTGTGTTCTACAATCGGCTTGTGTGTGGATCTCACACATGGATTGCATGTGACTAATTCTTTGATCCATTTCAAGTAGATATTAAGGGCTCATTAGCACAAAGCTAAGCATATGTGTAGTGGGGCAGCTATATTTGTCAAACTAATATACATCTGTAGTCCAGCCTGCCTTACACTACAGGTAGGGAGTAGTCACAAAGAAGTTCACACAATTAAAACTAAACAAAACAATTTCCCTCGAAGGCAGATTTCTCCCCAGTGAGAGACTGTCATATGATCTTTAGCTTGGTTGAGGTAAAGAATATAGAAAGGGCTTTTTGATGTCATCCATCCATCCATCCATCCATCCATCCATCCATCCACTCAATAAACTTTTATTGAGCAACTGCTATAGCCCAGGTTCTGAGCTATTTTCAGGAGATACAAAGAGGAATAAGATCAGATTCTTACCCTTTGTTACCCTCACAAAGCATCTAGTTTTGCTGCAATCTTTACCACCACTGTGATGAAGACAGTGGGAAAGGAACATGCAAGTTACTATGGGAGCACTGGATAAGCAGGCCTCCCACAGTGTCAGGCCTTGTAAAGGTTGGTAGCTAAAGTCGACTGCAACAGATGCCCTCAACAGGATGGTTAATTAATGGTGTCACATATAATGGAAGGTTTGACTTCTGATGTGAACCTTATTGTAAAGAGAAAATATAGTTAATTCACACACACGTGCAAACACATACACACACACACACACAGTGTGTGAGAGGGTAAGGGCAAAATCAGAGACAGAAAGGGTAAGCATTTCCGACGCATTCACTTCCTTTTAATCTATGGGTAGACAATAGAGAGAGCTAGAGAGTGATGCCCTACTCCCTTCACAGTACTCTAGCAACTCCCATTTAAAGGACCTTAAATTCTACTGGGCATCCTGGTCTACCTCTAAATGGGCATATAAAGTTTCACATGTGGTAGGCATTTCATTGTTAAGTTGTATTATACAACACAACTTCACTCTGTCCCATGGACTTAGAATCCATTAGCAGACTTAAAACTATACTGAGCAAGCTAGTGTGTGTGTGTGTGTGTGTGTGTGTGTGTTAGGAGGTGGATGGGTATATAGATAGGATTATTTTTAAACCACAGGTGATGAACCATTCATTCTTAAAATCAACTTAGTGAAAAACAGAAGTTTAAAATTCGAATAGAATAAAATGGGAAAAAAATTGGTGTACAATGCACACTATAAGTGTAACTATTATTTTTTGTGAATTTTTTTCTTTTAGTTTTCTGACTGTGTATTTGTGTGCACATACGTGCATGTGCACTGGATTTTGATCTAAAGTATTTCTTACTAGGTCAAGACAGAAACAAATTGAAAGCCACTGGTGTTGGCCCTCCTGATAAAGTCCCCAAAGCAGGCCTGGATGTCTGATGTCTGGCCTCCTGATGTGGCCATGCCAAAGCCACGCCACAATTGCTGCTACAGGCTGTAGGCTGAGCGTTATATGATAGGAAGCCTGAGCTGGAAGTCGTATGACAGGGGCATTATGCAGACATTCTAAGCACAACACTGTGAGCACTTGAGGATTATTAAAAATTCCAGAATTTTGCCATGATGCTAGTAGGGTGGCCATGGATTTTTGGAATGATATTTTAATCAGGGACTGAAATGTGTGACTAGTAATGCATGGGTACTTTTGCTCAGTTTCTCCTTTGCCATCCTGTGGTGGGGCTGGTTGGTTCTGAGAACCTGGCTTCCAGACACACGGGAGGACCTCAGGAATCATTCACTGGCAAAATTCTACAAGTATCAACTTTCCATGTGGTCCATGCTGTCCACCCCAGTCACTCCCAGCTATGTATTTTTGGGTTAATGTATTAGACTGGGGTTATGCTCTTAGAGAGTGAGTTGGAATGTAGCCAAACAGGGTGATGATGTTTCTGAGTTCAAAGAATTGGGTTCATTGGGAGGACCAACCCCTCCCCCCAAAAATATGTCTTTGTTTTCTAGCCTCGCTGTGTTCTTCTGAGACTTTTTGGTTGTTGTGAGAAACTGTGATAAATGATTACATCCCAGTAGATAAGACAGGATGGAATGGAAAGTACAAATGTAAAAGAAAGAAGATAATGTAAGACTCTAACCTCTCCCCCACCAATTTTTGCTCTTAAGGAGGTAGAAATCTTTTAGTGCAGCCACCAATAGCACATACCTTTTAGTAACTGGTAATTCTATAGACTTTTAAGGCTCCCAGAGTCTCCTCCATTTTTATGCTTTCCTGTACTATGTCATGCAAGCACTTTAAACCTACTTTACTAGGGTAAGATTTGGGAGATCTAAAGAAGACTCCTCTCTCCTCCTTTCCCATCATCTTCCAAGGCAGTGGGAAAGGAACATTGACCTATTGTTCCTTGTAGCACATTGAACTATCATATTACTCAAAAGTGCTGAGGTTAGCCAGAATAGTTAAAATGTGAGGTCTCTGTAAAAATTGAAAAATGGGAATATGAGATGCTATAAAGCAGAAATAGAATACTTTGTGAGTGCGTCGTATAGGGGAGTTTCCTTTTACAGTGATAAATGCAATTCACGCACATTGGTGAACTTCTAGATCTGGCCGGCATTGGTCTCCTTCAGGCTCTTCCTTCCTGAGTGCCGCACCTCTGTCTTATTTGACTCTATACTCCTCGCACAGTGCCTGACAATAATTGTTTGATGAAGGAATGTTTCATCAACTCCAATAGAAAAAAAAATTTATATAATGTCTGTTAAAATGAAAACTAGTACAAACTAAATAAATCACTATGTAATTAGAAGATTAGCAAACTCTTCACTTGAACATCTTCACTTTGGATAAATCGCACAAAGAATTAATATTAGAGACCGCATCAATTCATCAATGGGATGTGATTTGTTCTGTTTTTCCATTTATAAAAGAATAAAGCTTTTCAAGATGAAACAAATGATATGGCGTAAAGAAAACAAATGATCTGGCTGAAAAAGTGAAGCTTTAACTTCTTAATAATTGTGTGTGTATGTGTGTGTGTGTGTGTGTGTGTGTATGGGAAAGGGTGAGAAAAAAATTAAATAAATAGCTGAAGGGAGAGATAAATAAGGAGACAGACAATGTCTCATTTACATCACGCTGTGAGACCAGATATTTGTTATTGAATCCGTGGAATGAGAATGCAGCTCTTGTTTATTTACATTTGTTCTCAGTTTGAAAGACAGCCCAAGTGGTAAAATAAAATGAGAGTGCCTCAAATGCTTTCTAAATTTCCCCTTAAATTGAATTTCTTGTTTTATCAGGGAACAATACTTGCACTGATGTTAGCCAGACAGCTAAAAGGTCAGCAAGTTCCCTTGGTTGCCTTTTGTCAAGGGTTTTTGACTTGTCTGTGAATAAAGATCTCCCAGGAGGAAGGCAGACCTAAATTTCCTGTCATCTGGAAGACAGCAATGAATTTGAAAATGTTACAAAAAGCATAAGGGACTTCAGGCACACCTTCAGACCCACCGTGGATGCCAATTGCTGCACATGTAAACACGTACACAGAAATGTTTTGGATTTGTTCTGTCAGCTTTTGGTTGTGAAACAAATTGTTCTACCGCAGCCCACCTCGAATACAGAATGAACCTGAGGGCTTCTGTTTTTGTTGTTGTCGAGGTTATCACTTTACACCTCATCTGAAGGTACCATTCTTTGTTCACTCGCAATACGCAGTGCGAGAAATGTGTTCTGTTTGGAGGAGCTGAGGGAATTAGCACTGGCAAGGAAGGCCCTGTTTTCCTGATCACATTTCTGTTACTTGACCTGCTTCAGATCTTGTTCATCTATTTTTCAGTGGCTGAGATTTCTGTATATGTGGTAACAGATAAGGCTTAACTGCTAACATCCAGACAAAAATAAACGAATCTCTCCTGATAAATGTTAGTCATTCTTTGAAATGAGTGAATTATTGTTGTTTTTTTCCAAAATAGTCCCAATCAGAAGTATTTTCCCTATAGTTTTCTTTATGGAAGTTGGTTCTTAGAAAAGGTAAGGGGACTTTTTTTCACTCCTTTTTAAGCGGGGAACTTATTGTTGTCTGCCCTGAGCTCCACTTAGGTGACTGGGAAAGGAGATTAGGCTGCATGGTAGTAGGTTTCCCTTTTAGGCTATAAAGAAAGCACACAATTTAATTCCTGCATTATTTCCAGTATTATCACAAGGGGATTAAAGAGAATTTGAATTCCTTATTTAAAATGTCATCGGTCAAAACATATGCTTATGCATTCATTTGACAAATATTTATTGAGTGCCTTCCTGTGAAAGATGTTGAATCGGGTGCTACAGAAAATAATAGTAACAACAACAGCGGCGAGAACAACAACTAATGTAATCTGAATGAACCATGTGCAAGGAAATGTGCCAAGTACTTTTTGGTCTCTTTCAAGTCTCAGAGAAATCCTATGAAAAGGATTTTCTATGAGAAAATTGAAGCTCAGAGAGATTAATTATATGGTTACACAGCTAGAAAGGGATGGAACTGTGGTTTGAAGGTAGGACACTCTAAAACAAAATCCGTCATGAATTAGTAAACATTCTTATTTACAAAGAAAGATTTAGCGATTTCAAGTTCATGTTTTATCATGACTCAAATAAGTCTGCCAAGAATAGTGAGTTATATATGCTATGTATTGCTGGGGGGGAAGATTCAGCATCATAAAGAAGCCTCAATGCCTTCCTTCTCTCTTCTTGTTAACCAATAGTTTTTTTGTTTTTGCAATTTTAATAAAAATTCTTATTGATATTTTGAGAGAGAACCAACAAAGAAATTCTGAAGCTCATCTCAAAGAGTAAGCACATAGTAACGGCCAAGGAAATTTAAAATGCAGCAATGATGGAATTGTTTTACTGGATAATGAAATATATTATAAAACTATCATATTTAAATTAATGTAAGTACAATATTAGACTAGTCAGCAAAACAAGCCCAGAAATAGCCCCAAGAATAAAATTTTAGTGTATGAGAAATGTGACATTTCAAATCGGTAAAGGAATATACAATTTATGTGCTGAAATAGTTGCTTCACTAATTGGAAAACATTAAGTTAAATCTTTACCTTACGTCCTATACAAAATTAATTCCAGGTGAATTCAAGAAGTTTTCTTCAGTTTCCTTCAATAATATTTTATAGCTTTCTATGTGCATGATTTTTATATCTTTCACTATGTCTATTTCTAGGTATATAGGAATTTCAGATACTATTACATATGTTATCTTAAAAATTTCTTTTTTTAACTGCTTGTTCCTGGCCTATAGGAATAAAATTGCATTTCATATATTGATCTTGTATCCAGTGACCTTCCTGACTTACTTATTAAGTCCAATATTTTATTTATGTATTTTTATTTGTTTAATATATAATTACTTTAAAGAAGTTTTCTTCTACTTCTAGTTTGCTAATAATTTTTATCATAAATAGGGATTTTTCTGCATCTATTGAGATGCTTATATTATGTGTCTCCTTTATTCTATTAATATGATGAGTTACACAAATTGATTTTCAAATTTTAAATCAACTTTGCATTCCTGAAAGAAATTCAACTTGGTTGTGTTGTATTAACCTTTTTCTAAATCACTAGATTCAGTTTGCTAATATTTTGTTTAAGATTTTTGTGTCTATATTGTTAGTGAGATGGGCCTGCAATTATCCTTTCTTGCAATGTTCTTGTCAAATTTTATAGAATGAAACTAGCTAGACAGTATTCCCTTTATTTTAATTCTTTGGAAGATTTTGTGCAAGAATAGCATTGTTTCTTAAATATTTGGTACAATTCACCAATGAATTTCTCTGGCCCAAGGTTTCGGTAGGAAGGTCTTAAATTACAAATCTAATTTTTAAATAATTATAGGATCATCCATATATTCTATTTCTCCTTATGTCAGTTTGCATAAGTTATGTTTTTCTAGGAATTTGTCCATATTGTCTAAATTTATAATCCATTGACATTATGTTTACAAAATCCCCTTGTAATTTTCTTAAACAAATTTTTAATTTTAGAATAGTTTAAATTTACAAAAAAGTTACAAAGATAGTACAAAGGATTCTCATAATAGCTCACACCTCACTTTCCCTATTGCTAACATCTTATGTTATTATGGTACATCTGTCACAACTAATGAACCGATATTGATACATTATTATTAACTAAATTCCCTACTTTATTTGGATTTCATTAGTTTTCCTCTATTGCTTTTTTATTTGTTCTAGGATCTCTTCCAAACTATCACATTACATTTAGTTACCATATTCTACTTTGTTAGACTTTCTTTGTTTTTGATGACCTTGACCATTTTGAAGAATACTGGTAAGGTATTTTGTAGAATATCCTTTAATTTTGGTTTTCTAAAGTATTTTTTATGGTTAAACTAGGGTTTTTTGGGGGGAGAGAAAGGAAGATAAGAGAAGTGAAGTGCCATTCTCATCACCTCACATAAGGGAAGTGCTATCTACTTATAATTTTTAAAAGATATGCAGGATCTGCAACAATTTTCTTCTTTTCTTTCTTGATATTGCTTATTTGTTATTCTTTTCATTTTTTACTTGATACTTGATACTATTTTTTTCAATTTTATGTCTTTGCAAAGAACTGACTTTCTACTGATGATTCCTTTTATTGTATATTTTATTTATTTATTTTTTTATCCTTCCTCTTCCTGTTTTTGAGTTTGATCTTCTGTTTGTTTTCTAACTTCTTGAGATGAACCCTTAGCTATTTGATTTTCAGCTTTTCTTCTTTTCTGATTTTTTTTTAAAGATTTTATTGGGGAAGGGGAACAGGACTTTATTGGGGAACAGTGTGTATTTCCAGGACTTTTTTTTCTTCTCAAGTTGTTGTCCTCTCAATCTTAGTTGTGGAGGGCGCAGTTCAGCTCCAGGTCCAGTTGCCATCGTTAGTTGCAGGGGGCACAGTCCACCATCCCTTGAGGGAGTCGAACCGGCAACCTTGTGGTTGAGAGGACATGCTCCAACCAACTGAGCCATCCGGGAGCTCAGCGGCAGCTCAGCTCAAGGTGCCATGTTCAATCTTTAGTTGCAGGGGGCGGAGCCCACCATCCCTTGTGGGACTGAGGAATTGAACTGGCAACCTTGTGGTTGAGAGCCCACTGGCCCATGTGGGAATCGAACCGTCAGCCTTTGGAGTTAGGAGCATGGAGCTCTAACTGCCTGAACCACCAGGCTGGCCCTCTGATATTTTTAATATTCTAAATTAAAGGCTACAAATTTTTCTATAAGCATTGTGTTTGCTGCATCTACCTATTTTTCAATATGTAGTATTTTATTACCCTTCATTTAAAAATATCATCTAATTTGCCTTCTGATTTCCTCTTTGACCCATTAGTAATTTAGAAGTTATTTTTCTTATTATTGAGAAGTGTGGGGATAGTTTGTTTGTTTTTGTTTTTAGATTTCTACCTCAATTCTGTTCTATTCAGGAAACACATTCTGTAAGATTTAAATACTTTGAAATCCACTGAGAGTTGTTGAAGAGGCCAGCGTCTGGTCAATATTAGTAACTGTTCCATGTACATTTGCCAAGAATGGGGATCTCATTACCAGCTATCTGCTTTACATGGACTGCATACCATTCCTGCTGGCCTTTTGTGGTTATTAAAACTCTAGCTTCGTCCCTGAGCTCTCAAGCTACAGGCCCCACTAGGGTCCTCTGATATCCTGCCTAGGCCTCTACAGTGTCAGCTGAAATCACTGTATTCACTCTTCATTTCTACTACCCTAGATTTCCCTTTTTATTCAACCTCAGATATTTAGGAAAAAATGTTTTCAGTACTATTCTATACAGAATTTCTATGTTCTTTTAGTGAGTAAACTTCTCTGCTATATTGCCACAAATTCTACTTCCTTCCCTCCACTGAAACATACTGTCTTGTAGGCAAATGTTGATTTAGGCTGAATTCTGAATTTTGGGGGTCAGATTGAATGTTGTCTCACTATATATCTAAATGAAATAAATGCCACCTCCTCTAAAATGCTTGGGTGCTAGCAAATGTTAAGCCTTTAAGAATAGACTATAAACACCAATCAGAAGAAAGGAATTTTCCTGTCAAAAGAAGAGTTTTGGACCCTTCATGAGGTAGATAAATATGAAATGAAGAACCACCACCTCCCATGGGAGTTTGGATTGGAAATGGGAATTTGATTCATTTCACCTCAGGAAATGCGAGAGAAAATACAAAAGGATCCTTATGGTCAACACATTTCTAAACTGACAGCCTAAAGTTGGAAATGGAACTGTCTCCTTTTAAAGTTAGAAAATGTTCTCTTTCATGTGTACCAAAAAGTTATATACTTCCCTAAAGGAAATGAAAATACGTAACAATGAAAGCTAAAAAGGACAGGTGCTAAAACAGATCTATGTTTCAAAGTAATAGCATTCATATCAGCAGTGATAATAGTATGATGAGTCCTAATGGGCTTAATGAATACTGTGCTAAGAGCTTTACCTGGATTATTTTACTCATTTCTCACGGCAACCCTAAGGCTCTTACTATAATAAGATGCTAAATGGGAACACATCACTGAAAAACCAAGATACAATAGGAGCTGCCTCCCAGAGGAGAGTGTGTACAAAGAAAAGAGAGACTGAGAATGGGGGAGAGCTTTGCTAGGATTCCGTTTCACCTCAAAGAGGAAGGGTGGAGAAGGCTCCTCGCCTTCAGTCTTGTGAGAGGAATTTCAGGAAACTCCTGGGGAGCTCAATATGTGTCCCTAGGAGTTGGGAGGGCACAATGGAGCGCTGTCTGACAGAGGCTTGAGGAACGTAAGGGCAAAATCTGTGACTGTTGCCTGAGGTGGCAGAGAGGAAAAGAAACCATGCACATCTCCACCAATGGTGGGCAGCCAGAATTCCTGAGCATTTCTGTGGACCGGATGTGAGCCAGGTGGAGAGAAAGCTGGATGGAAGCTTCTTCACAGGTTGTTTAAGAAGACTGCCTGGGAAAGCAATGGGATGCCAGCAGTCTGCAGGGAGTAGAATGCTGACAAAATGGAACTGAGTCAGTGCAGCAACTGGAGAAAATTGCAGTCCCTGCAGCTCAGCAGCACAGTAGCATCCTCACCATGGGGACCTCAGAGGAAGACAGAGAAGTCCTCAAGAGAGTAAAGGTCATCTTTAAATATGGGTGCAGTAGCTATTCAGAGAATAGAAAGCCACCTCGTAATAGGACGGACAAGAGAGAACTTTTGTGCTCCCTGTTCCTATCTCTCCTCCAGTATTATGTTGGAGTCAAAACCAATGGATGCTAAGAGGGGCAAGAGAGGGAAAAGAGTAAGTCCAATAATAAGAAAAGGACCATGTCCTTAACAGGTATGCTAAAGGAAGTTTTCCAGGTTTTGTAACTGCAGATCACCAGGATGATATCATTTCTTCATGGTGCAAACACCCACCCAAGTGTCCTGCCTCCTTTGTACCCCATGCTCATCATCCCATGCTAGGGGCTCACACATTTGGGATGGAATGCAAACATCTTCCAGAATCAGACGTTGACATTCTGATCTAGGGCACTCTCTTGAACCACTTGCTCATTCCTATGCTACTTGACCCGTTGGCCTGGAATCTTTGCCTAAACCCACAGAATACTCAATTCACCACGTATTTATTGTCTACCATGTACCAGATAATGGGGACCAACAGATAAATAACACAATTTCTCAAGGAACTTACAGTCTAATAAGGAAGGCAGATACACACACACACACACACACACACACACACACACACACACACACAGTACGGTGTGATAAGAGCTAATAGATGAAAGTTGAGGGACAAGGGAGAAAACGCACCACACTCTGAGGAAAGTTCAAGTAAACTGTCGTAAGCTGTGTCTCAAAGGGTGACAGGGAGTTGTGAGGTGTAGGGATTTTCAAGAAGGGACGTTGTGTATGTGATCACAAGGCATGGAACCATCAAGGCATCAGCTATTTTGATCTAGCTGGAGGCACGAGGTGCCAGAGTGGAAGTGGTGGGAGATGAAGCTGCAGATATGGCAGGAACAGATCATGGAACACTGTGAACTACGTTTGAACTTCTCACTATGGATGTTAGAGAGCCATGATTACAAGGTTTCAGGAAGGGTATACTATTTTATCAGATATTTGTTTTAGGAAGGTGGCCTGATGGCTCTGTGAAGGATGGTTTAGGGGGTGGCTACTTCATGCCAATGTTCTACCCAGTGTAGGTAGATGGAAGCCAGATGCAAAATTTAGAGGGTTCATTTTTCCCCCTATCTCATTCCTAATAGCAGTTGAAGTGCCACAGAAATTAGCCCAGCAATTCCTGATATGCTATTGTATTTAAGGTATGGATCTCTATGGTTCTTCTGGGGTTGATCCAGCTTTTCACCTTAACTTTTGGGAATTATCTGAATGCAATTAAGTCCCCATGCACAGTGTGCTAGATGATTGCTCAAAGATCTTCCAGGATTCTCAAACAAGATGAATTATGCCAGAGAATAGTTACCCATAGGTCTTGCATTTTTTGAGCATAGATTAATTTGAAAATCCCCTGAAAATTGCATCAACACGTGTGTGTGTGCACACAACTTTCCTTATTTTCTTAGGGGTTCGTAGACCCATTTAAGACCATCTACAGATCACCTATGGTCTATGGACCTCAGTCCTACTCTAAAACCACTTAGGAGGTTAACCTCTTGAGTTGGTGATCAAGTTCAAAAGGGTTAAATATTTTCCTTCATGTAGAAAATTTACAGTTCCCTAGAAGTCTCTCAATAGCCCAGAGCTGAGAATAGAGGCAAGGTTTTATGTTTGGGAAATTTTTGTCAACTGGCATCAACTTTAAGAGTGTCAATATTATCTGCTTGACAATCTTCCTGCTACTTTGGGTGCATAGACCTGAGCCAGGTTGAGGGCTTCCAAGGGAAGGCTGTGAACTCTGGGCATATGCTCCAGTGAAGGCTAGTCTTCCATGCTAAGGTGCCAATAGTAGTCAAGATAGATTACTGATGTGGAGCTCCTGAGGGATGTTTTATGTCTTCTACCAATGCTGGCCTTGTGGACCATCTTTATGGCAGACGAGCCAATGTAGTTCCCACATACTTTATTTTCTCATTTCATTCTCACCACATTTTTCTAGCCCCAAATACATATTACTGAACTCATAAACAAGCCACTTTGAGATGAAAAGTAGAAAAGAAAATATGTCTAATCTCACATTACTGCCTGTCTGTTATCTGAGACCCACGAGCCACTGGAAACTCTACATTAAGTGTCTTGCTGAGTTACTCTGCAACTTAAATTTAATTTGTATGTATTTTTGGCACAGTAATTGTTTTAGTAAGTATTTTTGGCACCTTGATTTTGGCACCTCAAAATGCAACTCGCAGACCTTTAAAATATTTCAAAGGTTGCTTTCCCACATGCTAACTCTAAGTGGCTGCCTAAGAAATCCAGATGCAATGAGCTTTTTTAAAGCAATGCAACAGCCAAAAGACTGATTTTGTGTACACAAGTTTTAGAAAATATCTAGCATCAACAGAGTACTCACTTGTTTTCTTGAGGACAGAGCAAAACTGCATTTCTTTAAGCATATTGGTACATCTCTTTTGTGTCTCCAAAGGCCTACGAAAACAGAAACCTTTAAAAATATTCAGCCATTTTGGTAAATAATAATAATTATAACCACAACAAAAAGGAATCTTGCCAGCATACACTCTTATCTTCTGGGGTAGCTAGATTTAATATACAAATATGTGCTGAGACTTTAAAAAAGAGTGATCTATAGTCTGGAGAGACTTGATTTTATCCTGGCACCCCTGTAGGGCCAAACAGAAAGTGGCTCTCGAAAATACACGCCTCCCTTAAACAGGAACTAACCTAGAGTAGACCTTATCAAGACTATGAGACTGACAGACATTATCTACCACTTGTTTATTTATTTCGTAAGAGTGAACTAAAGTCATCTTGCCCAAGGACGGGGAAGACCCCAATAGGCATATTTATTTCTATAAATGAAGCTCTTAGACCCACCGTGTATAGCAGAGTGACCCTTGTGATAGTGATATACCACAGCCCCATTCCTTTCACGTTTTAAGTCTTCACTTTGTAAAGTAATGCCGCTTTGCCCTCATCCTGGACACTGACGTTAACAGGTGTAAGAGCTTTGCCTGACTCATTTCCTAGATGTTGCTTACAACTCAGCTTCGGTATTGCTTCCTGTAGGAAATCATCTCTGTCTTTGGGACAAACATTTGTGGTGTGTCCTAAACGAAGTACATGGGCAATAAAGTCACCCAGTACGGTAGTAAGAAAGGAGGATGCACAGCTGAATACGAAGTTCATGGTCAAAACTATGATTACATCCTTGTGATAGTTCCTCTAGGTTCTACTCCCACAAAGCACTCAACCTCATGGATTAAGGATAGTGCCACATAACCAGATATAAAGCTTCACAATTTTAAAATGAATTGGAGTAGAATTACATCCTTTGAGGAGAGACGACTTGGGTGTGACCCTTGACTTTTGTTAACATCTGTGTGACCTTGGCCAACTTACTTAACATCTCTTAGCCTTAGTTTCTTTATTTATAAAATAAGAGCAATAGTACTTACTTCATAGGTTTGTTTTGAGCATTCAATACAAATATATATATATATATATACACATACATATATATATATATATAGTAATATTTATACTGAAACTCATTCAGACTTAAAAAAATTATTCATTCTTCACAGATCAACAAAAATGATATTTAAAAAATATAACTCATATTGCATCACCTTCACACATAAAGCCTTCCAATGGCTTCTCACTGCATTTAGATTAAATTTCAACAACCAAACTCTTGACCCTGGATGACATGGATCTGAGAGAAATGTCTTGCCTCTCTCTCCAGCCTCATCTTGCACCAAATCCCACCGCAGTGTTTTTATGGTTCCTCAAAGCATCAGGTCTTTCTTGCCCCAGAGCCCTGGCACTTGGTGGTTCCCCAGGTGTTTGAATGGCTGTGTCCTCCCTCAGATTTCAGTTGACATATTCCTTACTCAGAGAGACTGATGCATCCCAACTAAAGTAGTCTAGCCAGCCCTCCGTTACTCTTCATTTTGCTATTTCCATCCTGAAGCTTGCCACAATCTATGACCATCTTCCTTGTTTATTTATTTACATATTTCTCTCCCTCCCATCATACACGTTTAGAATTAATTTCCAGGAGAGCAAAGATTTTATTACCTTAGTCACTGTTGTCTCATGTAGAACATGCTTTGTGCATAGTAGGTATTCAATAAACATTGGTTGAATAGATAAATGAAGGTGTTTTGATAAAGTTTCAGAAAATACTAGCCACTTAAAATAAAGTTGGAGCATAGAGAAAGGAGGGGGAATAGAAGGTCCTAAAACTGAAATGCTTGAGACAAACTTCATTTTATATTTTGCTTAATTATTGACCCTGTATATCGTTATCAGACCCCAGTGGGATAGAAGTTTTGTGTATAGTACATATCTTTGAGGTTGCAACTTTGCTGAAAAACTCATTTCATGGCTCTTTTTCTCTAAATATAGCAGTTTGAATGCACTATTAATAATAGCAAAACATGTCTGCAGAACTACTATGTGCCCAAAACTCACATAAGGGCTATATATGGATTAAATCATACATCTTCTCAATATACCTATAAGGGAGTTTATTTTCCCATTTTACAGATGAGAAAACTGAGGCCTACAAGTTTCAACTATAACCTAAGATCATGTAAATTAGAAACAGTAGAGTTGAGAGTTGAACCCAGCGAGCCTGGCTCTAGAATCCATGCTCTTTATTCCTATTATGTACTAATATTTCATTTTTTGATTAGATATCTATTTGAAGAAACCTAAGAAACATTTATTTGCTACTCTTCAGGTACATAGCATCTTCTTTCTAACTAATTTCTGTAGGTCTAACAGCTATTTGAGTTACCAAACCATTTCTTAATGTCCATGGATTTGACAGTCTTTTCTCAAGAATGATAACTTTTAGGTGGTTTTTAATTGGGAAAATTAGAACAGCATGTCCTTGATTGTATGCTCTCTCATGATTTATCCTGACTACCAACACCAAATCATGAAAATCAGTGAATCACTCACAAAGATGGCAGGCTCAAATAGACAAGTTATTTCGTTATGAATTAAATATTTTGCTTTTCTGGAGCTATTTGTCATATTTTTGTCCTCCTATCTGATAAATCTAAATATGGAGATCTGTTGAATGAAATTGCTGATAAATAGAGCAAACTGCTAACATCAAGGAATGTTTCTTATCATAAGAGAAGATAAAATCCCTTCACAAGGAAAAAGAAAGCGAGGATCGGACCAAAATGCTGAATTCAAGTAGAAATATGCTGATAGAATAACCGTAAGTCCATGTCTTTTTTGTTTGTTTGTTTTTATCTTTTCAAATGGCTTAATGTAGAAACTGGTTCTCATTTTCTTAAAGAGCTACTAAGTAATTACTCATATTACATACACTTCAAATTTGGCAATTTTTCCAAAGACAAATCACAGGTCCTTTGATCACCCACCTGTAATTCTCATTGCGGGAAACCCTCCTTAGGGCGTAGAATCAGACTCGGCCACACGCTTATCGTGTGACCTCAGACAAATCTGGGTTCTGCTATATTGATTAGTGTCCTTGGCTGTAAGCGGAGGATAACAATGGCCACTTGAGCGTATTGGTGTGAGGAGTGTCATAATGCGGGTGCAAGTACAGAGCACCATGGTGAGTACATCTGAGATGGCAGCTCTCATTACCATACTTGTGTGTATCTTCCTGTTCTTTACATCCTTAGAGAAGCACACCTATGGGCCCTTGAGTGTCGGTGTGTGCTCCTTCATTGGTTATGCAATGACATTAAACCTTACTCCAATCAAGAGCACAGCATGGCTGAGCTAGCCTCAAGAATTTTACCAGAGCCCTGCTTTTGCAGAAAAGTGTAAAAATGCCCATTTCCCCATGGGTTACAAAATAATAAGGTTTTTTTCCCCCCTTTGTTATCCTTTCAGTTAGTTATTTCAGCATATCACAGCATTAAAACGCTTCCATAGAAAAGGTCACTCTGTTCGATGAAAACATTTCTTTGCTGTTCTGTTCCCAGAGACGCACAAGGGAACAACAATCAATACAAGAAGCTCGTAGAACATTTTGACTTACCTTTGAGGAATAGCCATTAGGTCAACATATTTTGTCATGATTTTACAAGCAATCATTTCTCTCGTAATGGCATTTCCTAATCACTGGGTGAAAATAACTACAGTTGCAAGAATGGGGGGTCCATCAGGATCTTTTACAGAACTTTGACCTTAACATTTTCTTTCCATTTTGGCATTTTTTTGATGTAATGAAAACAATTTCTGATGTTTCAGACTAAAGGGCTTAAACATTTTCCACAATGATATCAGCTGCAAAATAAGAATCGCTAACGCATATTTCTCTTTCCATATTTTTAACTTGTTACTGTTTATCTATTTTAACTATGCATATAAGGGGTGGAGATGCGTTCATTATTACAATTCCTCATGACTTTGAATAACGCCTTTCTCTCAGTTTAAAACATAATAAATGGGAATTTATTGCTGTAGGATTGTTATTATGAGTACCTCCTCAGTCTGGGAGTCTGCATGCAAAGCTCTGTGAAATCCCTTAGTAAGAACGACCCTCTTCTGAGGTCCCAAATGGGAATATGTACAGTTGCATTTGATATGTTAAACGTGACAATTTTAGAGAGTTCCTGGAAGCTTGATCAAGTAAATGTGACCCTTAGAAGTTAATTCATGACCTATGATAGATGTGAAACAGGCCTATAAATAACATTGGCAAATTGAAAGCAAGACTTAAAGATAAACTCTGAAATCATAGTGTGTTGTATCTTAATCACGTCTACACATGTATCTCTTCACTGTCGGGTACT
Organism: Rhinolophus sinicus; assembly: GCF_036562045.2. NCBI lineage: Eukaryota > Metazoa > Chordata > Mammalia > Chiroptera > Rhinolophidae > Rhinolophus > Rhinolophus sinicus. The sequence goes on from NC_133753.1 coordinate 115,849,399, forward strand.
CAGAAGTGATCCATCAGGACGAAGTCTGTGTATATGTGGTTTGGTTTGAAGTCCACTGACCTTTTGTTTTAGGCAAAATTTTAAAAACTGGAATTTTTTTCATGTGCTATTTCATACACACAAAAGAATATATATAGATTATGAGGCATAGTAATAAAATAACCACTAGCACACCTGCTACTCAAGTAAAGACCACAAAAATTACAAATACTGTTATTACTACTTAGGTGCTCCTCCTTGCACCTACACCAACTCTTGGAGGTAAATAGTATCTTAGATTTGATTTGTATCATTTTGAGCTTTATAGCCCATTAAATTTTTAATATTGTTATTGCATGAAGATACTATTTATTCAGTTTTGCTGCTTTGCAATAATCCATTATGTGAAAATACTACAATTTATGTATTCATTTTCCTCTTTGTAGACCCTTGGAGTGCTTTCAGTTTTTGTCATTATAAACAGGGCCACTAAGATGATTCTTGTACAGATTTTTGGGTACATGTAGGCAACACTGTCTCTGTGGTATATACCCCAGAATGGAATTAATTATATACTCGAGACATGCAGGGTTTGAATGATCTGAAAGTAATGCCAAATTATGTTACAAGGGGTTGTACCCATATGCCCTCTCCTGCTGAAGACCCAGTTTGCCACCTGGGATATGGGGGTGCTGTGGGAACCTGTTGTGGACTTCATTTGGAGGAGCACCATTTTTATACTTTACTCAGATCCTGTGGCTGAACATCAAATTTCTCTGTTGTGCCGCTTCCTGCGATGAGTGAGCAGAAGGAGGAAGCCTTTTAGGGAGAGGATATATGGCTGACTCATATATAACCCAGCGTATTACACAGAAGGCAAGGCCCCTTGATATCTAGGTGCTTAAGCACATCTCAGGATCTTTCCCACAGCAGCATGAAGCAGAGAAACCAAGCAGGAGTCTTTGAGAAACGAGTCTTTGAGAAGCAAATGAGTGCCCAGGAGAGTAGTGGTAGGCATCTCCTTACTTTTCTTTCTCGGGTAAGACTAGGTTGTTAAAATGGGACAAAATTAACCCATCAAAATCATAACTTTCCTACTTCATATGTACCCTGCTTAAATAAATATGCCCAGAACCAAATCCTAACTGTGTCTAGTTATCTACTAACTTATTTTTATAGAATGTTCATTTTTTAAGCATATTTATAAAACTGTATCTTCTCAAGCCACGAAGCTTGTGCTTAGTTCAGTCAAAACCTATTAGGACAGAGTTGATACCTTGATTGAAATTGAATTCATTTATGCCCATGTGAAACATGGCAAACAGCAACCCATAATAAATTTTCCTGCCCTTAACTGAATGAAAATAGGTTTTTATAATTGAATTTCTTTGATGTTTCTCACATTTGCATCTTGAGGAAAATGGAAAGATTTATTATAGGCATGATATGAATTGGCCATCTGTAAGAATATTTTAATAACAGAGGTTTCTACAATGACTGGAAAGGATGGAGAGATAAGAAGGGCTCTGTTAGCCTTCGTTTGTGATGAATTCAATTAATAAAAGATACAACATTGTTTTTATGTAAAGATAGTATTGGTGGAAATTTAAAGAAATCTATAGAAATGGAGTGAGCTTTTGGACCAAAAAGTCGGAATCATTAGATTTAGTGGATTTCCCAATACGGGTGCACTATTGATGGATAAAAACCAGAACTTCTCCACTCCCCTTGAAAACCTATCAGGAGGGTCTGCATGAACTTGAGGACTAAAGTTTGCAGTTGTAACTCTAACCCTCATGACTGTTTAGCTGGAGTATTTGCCATCTTTCTTGTCATAGGCACTCAATGCATATTTGTGGAAATAATAAATGAATGTTCTCAGCTCACCCACCCTCATCCTCTCACTACCATGATCTCTGATGGAAAGTTTAAGAAAAAGACAGTGATAAAATGCCAAATTTTATACATAGTCTTTTCCAGGGTTTCACAGATCAAACTTCCATGAATCTGTTAATAATGAAAACCACAAAAATAACAGCAGGTATTTCTTTAGTGCCTATGAATATTGCAAGTTCTGGGTTAGACACTTCATATTTAATGTTTATAACAGGATTACGATATAAATCTCGTTATTTCCATTTTATAGATAAGTAAACTGAGACTTGAGAGGGAAATGGCAAAGACAGTTATGAATTCCAGATTCAGTTCACTGTGCCACACTGCCTCCCATAAAAAATATTGAAAAATTCTTTCCCATGTTTGATTGATGATTACATTTTAAAGGTATTTTTTGAAAAGCAAATATATGCTTTTGATTCAAAGCAAAAACTCTCCTATACATTTTCTATATTACATGGAGCTTTTGAAAGTTAAGGCGGTCATCCTGAAATAAATAGACATCAGAAGTAAATATTGAGTTGCATTTATTGCCAGAAACACATAGAAAAACTCAGAATACTCAGGGGGAAACATTATACTATGGTGTATGCTGGTGAAAACCGCATTGTCTATATAAGTCATCTCTGAAATCTGTTTCAATTATATTGTCCATGTCTGTGCTGGAACAGAATTGTGCTGTCTGACTGACCACTCACAGCCCCCTGTACGGAGCCGAGGACTTTATCCACTGCAGGGAGCAGACTCTCTCTGGTTTAAGGACTCACTGCCCATCCATCTACTTCATGAAATGGTCCCTTATTGAAAATGACACAAAACACAACTGCCCACAATTCTCCTTTTATTGCCCACTGTTAACATTCATGTATTTTTTTTCCTCTCTTTTTTAACACATAGTGAATCCCTTATTGGTTTAACCAAAATCCTGTGTCTTTTCAGTGTTGGTTTGGTGTGTGCCTCTTCCTGAGACAAAGTAAGCAGCTAGAGGTTTTGCCGCTGTTCAGCTTGTAACTGGGCAGACTCTCTATAGATAACGATAGTTGCTTTATGAGGTTTTACAGACAGCGGCCCCTACCTTTATACTATAAAACCACATATCCCCAAATGCTAGACATTAGCAACCCCTCCCCCCCAATTGGTTCCATGCCTCATATCTGGGACCAATAAATGGCAAAGTAAAGGACAGATACAGGGTAATTCTACACTGCAGCAAAATTTAACTTGCTATCTTGAAAATAGTCATACTATTTTGGGATTTTACAGTAAACAAAATCCAGACAGCAGACCAAAGGGGCCATTTACAAGTTATAAAATTGCCTGTGTGAGATAAGGTAACTCATAAATGATTCAGCGAAGCGCACAGGATAAATCTTATTTCTCATATACACGAATCCAAGGAAGAGTCTGTGATGTTCTTAGCCTCTGATAATGTAAGAGAGGAACACACGTCACATTAAGAACCTGACATAGCATTAGAGTGCTATAAAATGTTCAATTAAACGTGGCAACTGCAGGACAAATAGTACCCAGGATACAGCTCTTTGTTTGCCTTTAAGAACTTTAATGTGTCTTATTTATTGAGGGCAAAGAACATAAGGGTAGTAAAGTGACAGACTCTTACCCACCTGAAAATATGTGTGTTAGTGTCAAGACAAATAATAAATAGGGCTGCCTCAGGATCTTAGCCTTTTCAAAAGATGGACAGTGTTGCGTTTGGTGGATTGCACCTTATGGAATTAGAACCGACTTAAGGAAAACTGTTCCAGCATCTGTCTTCTTTCAAGCAGATTGTCAAGAGGAAAAAAGACTAGGGGGTGGGGGATGAGGGGATGGGAGAGGAGCAAGAGTGGTGGGTGGGGGAGGAGAGAGAAGCAAGCAGGGACAGCTTGCATCTTTTAAACCCTCAAGATAAGCTGTCGCTTAGAACCTTGATGGCTCCAGAACTTGACACACGCGGTTGCTCTCTGGGGGACCTTGCTTGCTGCTCTGCGGGCAGATCACGGCCACTGAGCTGTGACGCCCCAGCACTTGCCTGACCTGATATAATGGGCAGCTATTTACTGCAAACAAGGTAGATGGAAGAACACAGGCTTAAATGATGCTCTGGTGTAAGCAGGAATCCACTGGGAAACCTTGCAAACCAGTCAATCTTCTGGGTTTTTTTTACCCCCCTCCCCCGCTTCTTCTAGGTTGGGACTATTTATTTCTTTCCCTCAGGACCAACCCACAGATGCCTGACTCTGAGTAATGCTTCTCTTCCATCCAACCCCCTCTGCCTCCTACTCAGGATCAATAGAGTGGGTTAAAGAAGCAATTGCATGACAATAAATAAAAAAGAAAACTAAGTTTGGATGCTACCACTTCCAAACTGCTGTTTTCTGGGCTCATTTTTATCTATTACTAAGAATAAAAAAAAAAAAAAAAAAAGGGAACAGCCCCAGGAGGCATCTTGGTTAGGCTGTCAGATCGCTTCAATGAGAAACCCAATCAGACTTGATTTGTGAAGTGTCAAAAGCTGTAGTGAATCATGTAAACATCGTGGGTTATTACTTGAAGCCCCTGCTCTGTAATCTGAAGTCTCCTCATGCGTGTTTCTGAAGCTCGTGGATGTTTATTTTTCCTGCATCTAAGAACGCACATTTGCACTCTATATTTTCTGACCGAGGGGAACAATCAAAATGGGAAGCCTCAGGTAGTGAATGTGAATATACACAAGCAGGGGGATTGGCGGTTTTAACTCTATGTCCCCGATCTAAGCCCATCGCAGTAGAGGAAATAATCTAAAAAGTCTTTCTTCCATGGCATCCTGCTTTTCAAAGAGCCAAAGGATTTTATTTCTGTTATGAAATTTATTTCCTGTTGAGTGAGGTAAGACAGGCAGGTATACAAAAAAGAAAAAAAAATCTGACACGGCGACATTGGTTTTACTTGGCAAAGTCATGGCGTCAGTAACACAATGGGGTTCACTTTTCCAACTTCCAAATTGGTCTCTTTCTCCCATGGACTTAAAAAAGAGAAGGCAAATCCTTTTCTTGAATCTTATACAGATTTAAAATGGCACAAGTAAGTTTAAAACCCCTCAGTTTGGTCTCAACCCCCAGAGATTCAATGCATATTCTTCTGTGAATTTCCTTACACCATAGAAGCAGCTCTAACCCAGAGGCTCTGTTCCTTGGATCTCTGCCATGAATGGAAGCCAGGTTCCTATCGAAAACTGATGCTGGTTTTTTTCTTGTAAGTAAAGCCTCCATTAATCACAGAGGAGAGAGACATTCTATAATTTTATTATCAGATTGTAATAGCTGCAATGAACATTCACACTATGTTAGGCCATACCTGGTATTCAGATAATTTCACAAACCAAGGAAAGTCATCCTAAAAGTCTGCCAACTCTCCTTATTCATTCTTTTAGATACTTTTACAAAATTTAACTGTCACTTAATAATTATTTATAATAAAGTGGAACAAGAGTGGAACAGATATTTGAAATCCACAGATAACCTCCATCGCTCAATTCAGTTGATTCTTTCCAACTCATCTTTCCCCAGAATTATTTACTGGCAATGAAATTACTTTGCCTCAGTATAATCTACTGTTCCTTCTGTGGGCATCAGCAGACCAGAGGCAGGGGATAGAACAGGATTTTCTATTCTTTTCTTCCTTTTTTTCTTTTTAAAATTTCTCTGTGTCTGATGTCTTCCTGCGACCTTCAGCTGAGCTCTTTGAAGGCTGATACGGTTTTGCACATTATGACCACAAGAGTCAATTCTGTTTCCATTTTTTAAGCTGCCAAGAGTGATCTCACATTCTGGGCTACTTTTCCTATTTTCAAATAAGTTATTTCCAAGACTCTTATTCTCATATCTGCTCTGAGAAATTCTACTCTTGGCCGCGAGAGTGTTGTCAGTGGATGGTCACAGTACATTTTCACAACTACAGTTTCACCCTAGAGAAATGTAATAAAGAAAGTAGTGTTTGGGCACCTTCATAGAAAAGGAAAATTGGGGTTTTGTTATCCCCACCCATAACTAAAACATGTTAAACAATTAGGTTTTAAATTGGAATGGTAACTCTATGAAGAACCCTGTACGTGTTGCATAGAAAGGTAGAATTTGGGCCATTTTCTTCTCTTCTGACAAAAAGAGATCATCCTTCCTCAGCCCTGCTGTCAATGAAAACAGCATGGGACTAACATAACAACTAACATACCAACAGTCCAGAAACAGGACTCCTGGGTGTATTCCGTCTTCATACTATCTTCTCAATGTGGGTGTGATTTATTCTGTAGACTATACACACTGAATTAGGAAATGACCTAGGTTTGTAGGTGGAATTTTGGGTTTATAATGCTATGTGGATGTGCCACATGTGTGTTATCAGCTTTCCCACACTCACCACCTTATGTTCTTTTATAAATATAGCTGATATATATATACATATATACATATATACATATATATACATATAGATATATTTCAATTTGATATAAAGCAGTTTTCCTCATTTTGCGCATTACTGCCGTTTTAAGTCAGATGATTCTTTGCAGTGGAGGGCTGTCCTGTGCATTGTAGAATATTTATTATAGAAGCATACCTGGCTTCTAGTAACTCGATGCCATCTCCCACCCCGTATATGACATTCAAAAATATCTCCAGACATTTCCAAATATCTCCCAGGGGGCAAATTTGCTCCCTATTAGGAAACACTGAGCTAAAGTAATATATGACATGTACTTTAAGATTCCCTCTTATCCGCAGATTGACATTTTGAATCACTTTTACAAAGAAGTTCTGAAGTCATTTTGTCAGCCAAGGAGGTGTGCCACTCAGATCTGCTTTCCAGAAAGAACTTTCTGGGAGGGGTCTCCAGCTGCCACAGCAGTCAGGCTAAGGCCATGCTTTCACCATGCTGCTCTCAGCTAATGATTCAGTACAACAAGGGCACTGGAGCTGGACCACTTTTGCCCAACATGGAACACTTCAAACGGGCAATATTTACTCCGGCTCCCCATGACGTGGCTGAAGTTTCCTCAGAGTTGCACTGCAGTCTCAAGTGCTTTCTACCTAACCCTCTTTCCTCCTCCCTCTCCTTTCCCATGTGTCAGACCTGCATCACGATCTGGGAATCTTGCAGCCTTCCCCTGCTTCCTCTCCCCTCTGTATTTCACAGGTATTTTCCCCAACGAATCTCTTGCATTTCTAATTCGGGTTTGGGTCCACTTTCTCGATTGCCTGACTTGACACAGCTGCCATTACATGTGTGCAATCCTGGCTTTCTTGCTGTTCTCCAAACACTCTTAAATTATATCTACAGTAGAGTCTTTGCAGAAGCATTTTCTTCTTTGTGAAATGTTATTTTTACTGCTCTTTGCATAGATGGTTACATCACTTGGGTCTCCGATTAAATATTGTGTGTTTAGTGAAGCCTTTAGTGAAGCCTTTAGTGATATACAGTGGTACCTCGGTTTTCAAACGTAATCCATTCCGGAAGACCGTTCGAGTTCTGAAATGTTCGAAAACAGCCGACAGGTAGGCCTCAGGATTTTGCACTCAGGGGAAGTCGTGTGACATGTTTGACTTCGGAGGCGTGTTCAAAAACTGAAGCATTTACTTCTGGGTTTACAGCAGTTTGTAAATCAAAATGTTCATCAATGGGGACATTTGAAAACCGAGGTACCATTGTACAACCTAAAACCTCCTCCAGGCAGTGTCGATCAAATTATCCACTTCAGTTTTCTTCATAGCATTTTTGTTGATTTTTTGTGTGTGTGTCTATTTCCCCCTTTAGAAGTACTCTTTACAGATAGAAACCATCTGTGTCTCGTTCAACATTGCATTTCTGGTGTCTACAACAGTGCCTGAAAAAAATGGCAGGAAACGAGACTCCATAGCTCTGGCTCACCCCCCTTCTTCTACAAAATTTGTCATGAAATAATGATTTCAAACTGGTGGTTCTCCCTGGTTGGGAAGAAATTTCCTGTCTGTTTCTTTAGCAAAGATTTAGACTTGGTTATAAATTAATTAAATACTTACTTAGAGTTCAAACTATTTCACAGCACTGGAAAAAAGGGATATATAGAACACAATTCCTGCCAGAACATACATAAGAATTAAGAAGCTATGCAACAAAACAATAAGTAGGCAATTTTAGCCATGGTGCTGGAAAGAGGGGGAATGAGGAGGGGTATTTAAAGGACAAAGTATGCATCAAGTAAGGAACTGGTCCCTGATGGGTTGAGGGCCTTGAGGCAGATCCTAGGCTGGAAATAATTTATTTTTTTGTTAAAAGCTATGAGGAAGCCAGGTAAGTGGATGGATTTTGGCATGTACAGGGACCTGGGGTTGGCATATCTGCAGAATCAGAGAGCAGCCACATTTCTGATCATTTTTCTTTCTTTCTTTCTTTTTTTTCTTTTTGATATTAGCACAGATTTTTACAGCAGTAGTGAGGAGTCATAGCTAATTAGATGAAGACTTCATAATAGAATCCGAACTTTGATTAATTACATAGAGTTTTAAAATTCTAGTTTGTTATAAGGAGGTGACAATTTTGATGTGTCTCAATATAAATCAGCGTGTCATGGACTGGCCCGAAACACAGAAGAGGACAGCAGATGATCTGGATAAAAGTTAGAAACAGAAGGGGGCTCACAGCATTTCCCTTAGCCATGCATGAGGGAAGTTTGGAATTGACATAACTGCCTTGTTGTTATATATATTTATTATTTCTGTCCATTTCGTATGTGTATATGTGCACACATATGGCCAACAGAATGAAGTGGAAGCGACAGTGTCCACACCAAGCCCAGGCCTTACTCCCTTAGGACCCCTGCCTTCACCAGGTAAACAAACCCTGCTAGAGGTTGACAGCCCTCATGAGCGAGAGTCCAGTCAGCCAGTTGTCCTGACGCCACAGAGATACGAGAGAGCTCAGCCAAATCACTAGATTCATTTACCTAATCTGCAGCTGACTGTTATGAGCCCAACTGAGATCACTCAAGCCTGGCCCAGATCCGCAGAATGAGAGTCCTGACCTGCCTACAGACTTGTGAACAATGGTAAATGTTTGTTGTTTAAGACACTAAATTTGGGGGCGGTTTGTCAGCAGCAATAGATAACTAATCACTATTCATGTGTACTGTCTGCTACACTTGCAATCTTGTTGGGTAGGTCAAATGAACACACAATTACTAAAAAGTAATTCTGACTAGAGAGGAGGAAGTAATTAGAGTGGGCTGAGGTAGTAAAAGGACATACCAAGGAGAAAAGGATTTGGGGTGGACATCTATGTCTATGCAGGATCTAATTCTACAGGAGGATGGATGAGTGTGAGCGCTTCCAGGCAGAGGAAAAACACAGGCAAATGTGTGGAGATGGGAATGAAAACAGTGTGGGTAGTGGACAGTGACAAGATAAGCTTTCCTAGAATGTGTGGCTTCAGAATACCCTAGTAGTATGTCATGTAGGTGTGTGTGTGTGTGTGTGTGTGTGTGTGTGTGTGTGTGTGTGTGTGTAGGGGAATAACTGAACCTTGACCAATCTTGTGGGTTTGAAACCATGTGAGTTTTGGCCCAAGGTATATTGTAGACTTAATCTCTGCGGATAGTGTTTTCTGATCATTCACTCTTCTGCAATGTCTTATAAAGCAGACTTGTGAACTGCTCGTTCTGTGCTCCCCAGGTGGAGGCTGCGTAATGGCTCCAGCCCAGGGCAGCCCGCTGTCTCCAAGGTCGACATGGTTCCTTGTGCCAGAAGCATCTCTACCATGAGGACTACATTCATGTTCAGTTTTTTCCAGGACCTCATTGTAAGTCATAGATGACTTTCTTGACTTTACGTTTTGCTTTTCTCTAGAATTCAGAGATGAAAGTGGGCAAAGGCTACTGGAGGTACTCTCATAAGGTACTTTTGCTTTCTGTCACTGCTGTTGCCATGCCAAGGTGCCAGCAATCAGTGAGGGCCAAAGCTTGTTCCTCTGCCCAAAGATTCTCTCTAGTAGCATCTTGGTTGCAAGGACTGCAGGAAAAAAAAATCTATCTCTACATTTTTAAAAAGTGTATTGTTCTCTGATGGTATTAAGAATATAGACCAAGATGGCTCCATGTTACTGCAGCATAATTTCACCACTCTGGCAAATTTCCTCCTCATCAAGTAATCGGAATCATTTCCTAAACTGAAGTTAATGCAGAGAATCAGTATCATCCAATAATAAGGATTCATCTCATTCCAGATATAAACAGGGAGAGCTGACTCATTGCTATGTAGCATTCTCCTAGCCACAGATAACCGGCAGTACTCCTTTCACCCTTTTTTCTTGCTCAGACTCCTGCTACAGCTGTTGTTTTTAGGAATCTGTGCCAAAGGCAGTCTTCAGACTTTTGCCATTATTTTGATAACCTATTACCACCAGTCTGACATCTCAAAAACAAAAATAGCAAAAGGTTAATAAGGAGGTGAGTTTGGTGGAGCTGGACAGTATACCTACATGGTGCCTGGAATTTAGAGCTGTTTGCTCCAGTTTGGTCCAGCCCCTGCCTATCCCACCTGTGGCTCAACTCCTACCATACTCCCTGTTACACTCTTGTTTATTTGAGTTCCTAGAATTACATTCAATACTCTTGTCACATGGGTCCGACTGAAATGTTCTCTCTTTCCTCCCTGCACTCCCCTCCCTTCATGTGTGAGTAACTCACTTTTTCAGATCTCAGCTCAGCCATTACTTCCTTAGCAAAGCCTTCCTGGAACCCTCGGTTATAAACTCTCATAGTACCATTTACTGCTCACTCAGAGCGCTTACTGCATTTTAAATTTATTTGGGTTTATCATTGGATTAATGCCTAAATATTAGACTGAATGATCCAGGAGGGAAGAGATTATTATTATTATTATTATTATTTGCTCATTGTTACATCCCCAGTACCTTGCACATAGCAGGTGCTCAATAAATATGTGTTGGATGAATGAATGAATGGATATATGAATGAATGAATGAATGAATGAATGAAGGAAGGAAGGAAGGAAGGATTTTCTCTGAGAAAGAGCATGAGATAACCACTGTAATGACCTTCTAGAGATTTCTCCTATATACTTGCCATGACTATCTACTGATGCCTCACCTGAAAAATAGTAAGAGTAACTAGATTTGTTCTGGAAAGCTGAGTTTTCCTTTTTGCTCAGGATGTTTTGTTGGAAACTCTTCTGTGATAAAGTTTATAAAATGCTTTCTTGGAAGTGAAGCCTGGGCTTCCACTTTCCTTGAAGTGTGCGTTTAACTACTGATTTTCCTCTGGAGGATTTGAATAACAGATATTTTCCTTTAATCTGTGTCCCAACCCTTGCTCTAAGTTTCATCATATTGAATGATGCAGTTCAAAATTTAAGTGCCAAACAATAGAAATTATGAAAAGCACTTGATGAATGAACTCCATAAACTAATAAAATGAAATGTTTTAAAGATTCTTCCTATTGTGATTGAAAACACATTTGCTCTGTGAATTTTGGATAAATTTAAACAACTCAAGGTGATTTACACACCAGAGATGATCCAAGGAAGACTCAAGATAATATTGCATAATTCCAGGTACCTTAACTGAACCTTATATTCTTACAACCTTCAGGTAGACTTCTGCAGACCAAAAAAAAAAAAAGAAAAAAAGAAAAAAAAAAAGGACTCCTTCCTCTGCATCCTCTCCTTTTAAGTATTTGGGATTTTCGTTGAATAGCTCTACCCATGTGTAGTCAAAATCATTTCAGCCCTGGTACTGTCTTGCTAAGCCATGTGGCTTACTCAGTTGCCTCATTGCCACTGTCACCAACTCTGAGAAATGAGCATCCTAAAGCCTAGAGCTCCCTTAGCCTCAATAATTTGGCCGTACTAGTCCCAGGATGCCCCAGTGCTGGGAGGGTTCCCCCAGTTTCCTGTCCTGGCACTTAAGCACTTAGGAATTTAAGGCAATTCTTAGAATCAGTTACCGCTCCGAGCAAATGATTTAAAAACTGGGCAGAACCTCTTCAAAGACCACAGATCCAGGGGAGTAGATGTTAAATTCAAAGTTGGGAGCTTGTCTTTGCATGTCCAGTGCAGCCTTGGCACCCTTAAACGGCAAACCCAAGGCTCTTCGTCTGTCACATCGCAGGTGCTTACTGCAGGTACGCTACTACCTTACTTCTTTTGTTCTATCCAGCTGCTGCTCACTTCTTCACAAACAACTGCTTATGCTAATAGCAAGATATAACCCATCCTTAAAAAGGGTGTAGTGATCAGTATCAATCATCTTTCCAAGTGCCTTGTCACTACATCAATTAATACAATTGAGCAAAAAATGTCACCAGCCCGGTGAAAAAACCTTTTCACAGGCTTTCAGGGGGAAGTTTACTTCCAGCTTTTTCCCCTTGCATTAGCTCCTGTCATCTACAAAACAACAGAACCCAGTGGTGTCAATTATATTTGATTGACTGAGTAAAGCACACACACAAATAAGCGAAAACAATGGACACAAAAATCTATATATGACTCCCCTTGTCAGAGAGGATGTGAGTCTCCTCCATTTTCATGCAGCTTGGTGTCCTGCTGCTCCTGGCTTAAATGTTTCCTTCAGCCCCCAAACTATCACCAATTAAGTTAGCAGGGTCTTCAAAGGTGTCAAACGACTCCCTAGGCGATCGGCTCTAACTGCTGTTCAATAAATGAGGTCTAATTTATCAGTTTAACTTCACTTCTAAAAACCTAATGCTTCACAGTGCTGGGCGCCATTTACCTCATGTGTGAGGCTGTGCCACAGCCGGCAGAGTGGGAGAAAGTTAGGGTGCATCTCCCACCAAAGGCACATTTTGTTGGTGCACATTTTTTCCCTTTTCAAAGTGCACTTTGCAGCTTTGTACTTATCACCTTCTACAGACGCACATGCAAAATTCCCATAGGCCAACGTAAAACCCAAGTCTGCACTATGTTTGGTGCCGACAGTTCTAATAATGAACTAGGAGAAGCAGAACCCCTCTCTCTCTTTCTGGTCGGCATTTGTGTTGTCACTATGTAGCGAATCACATTTTTTAAAACTCCAGGAGGCTAACTTTGGCAGCAGAACAAGAAATGAACGTAAAGACTCTTGTTCCTAAATAAATTAAACAGGTACAGATTTGGCAAAAGGACTATTTAAGTAAAAAATCTGACAAATAAGCAGGCCAGAAATTTTAATTAACAGCTCATGAGTGAAAATCATTCAAATCCATCAATGAGACAAAGCAGTTATAATTTAAAGCTTATACTAACCACATTAGAATTGCTCATAATTAATTTATCTTAATATCAAAGATAATGAGCTAGATAAAAAAATGTTTCTTGATGGATTTGAACACAGATGAAGGCTTCATGGAGATTACGCACACACATACACACGTTCTTGTAAGAATATGGGTTTATTTGCAGCGTAAGGTTATGCAAAATTTGGGCTGAGGTGACTGGGCAGTACCAGGTACTATATTAAGAAAGGGTGGTTCTGTGTGTGATGATATGGGGATGTTTTCATTTTAGTGGGAAGACATGACATTTGCAAATATTCCTACATTTGCAGCTCTATCTCAGGCAAGGAGTAACTGGAATTTGGATAAAAATCACCTTTGTAAGTAAATTTATGTTATTCTGGAATCTCACCAGTTTTCCATGATCCTGAAAGATTTTTTCAAAGACACCACACATAACATGTACTAGGGGGTCATATTTTATTATTAATATGCTTTCTCTGTTGCCTCTTTGAACACATTAACTTTGCCCTAATCTCTCTGAAGAATCCATCTGCCTAGAGGAAAATTAAGATTTGGTTACAGAAAGAAAGCCAGCAGAGATGTCAGCTTCTGACATGCACCTTAGAACTTTATAGCAGGAGGAATAACCATATAAACCAGAATTGGGATGGTATTTTAGATTCCTTTGTTTCCCCTTTAGTGTATGAAAAACAATGTGGACTCTGCTCACAGAGTTTTCTGGTGGTTTTATAGAGAAGATTCCTACCTCTGTGGTAGTATGCATAAAAGACAGGAAAAGGAACAGTCTCTCTCTCTCTCTCTCTCTCTCTCTCTCTCTCTCTCTCTCTCTCTCTCTCTTTCTCTCTCTCTTGCTCTCTCGTGTGCTCTCTCTCTCACACACACTCACATTTTCTCTCTCTCTCTCTTGCTCATCAGAGAAACTGTGGGAGAAAGAGAACATTTGAAAAGAGAGGAAGCTGAGTTTCCTCACCCCATTCTTTGGCCAGGGGAAAGGGAGTTTGTATGAGATAAGAGAGTGGAAGAGGGACAGGGAGGGAAGGAGGAGGGTGAGCAAATACACAGATTAAACTAGCTAGGGCAGCAGGGGCAGCTGGAGGGATTTAGCTGTCTTGCACTTGAGTTTTCTCAAGCTGTCCTCACTTTCTGACCTCAGCCCCATACCTTCCATGTAGAACTCTCTGGTTTCTTCAGACCGTAGAGATTCCAGCATTACCCATCACCTCCAACTCCTCCTGCTCTTATAGTCAACATCATATAGCATGGGGCTTGGTTTCTTTCCATTTGCTTTATCTATGGTAGCCCTGAATCTCCAGTTATCTTGTTAATTCATTGATACCAGAGATAATTATCATTTTTTTAAATACAAATGTACAGTTCAATAAATGATCATGAAGTAAGCATCTCATGTAACCACACGTGGGTCACTCTGAGCATTGCCCCCCCCCCCAGAAACCTTCTGTGTTTCCTTTTGCAATCACATCCTCCTGCCTCCCCTACAAAATAACCACTACTTTTCTTTTATTATAATAACCACGACTTTTCTTTTAATATAATCACTTGCATATTTAATGAGCATTCCAAAGCAAACAGAATCCCTGCTCCAGGCATCTCTCCACCACCATCACCACCTGCTCCGCATCCACTCTTTCACTTCTTGGTAAGTAACATGCCCTTTATCATTGTTCAAGGCGTCTCCAAAAGCTATCCTTTATCCCCCACGTTCATTCAGACCTCCCCTCATATCACTGTCTCAAGAACTCAGCCCAATCAGCACATGTCCACATTTCCACAGCTAACTCCCTGGCTCAAGCTACTGTCATCTCTTTCCTAGAAAACTGCAAACGCTTCTTGACTGGTCTCCCAGGTTCTTTTGCTTGCCTATTATCTGTTTCCAGTAGTGTGCTGGTAAATGTTTAATGGGGGAAGGAAAACCTTGCATTGTAACATCTGCCGATTTCCATGGTATAAATACTTTTGCCATGGCTGACTTCAAGAATGACCATGTGAAACCAAGGGCTCGCAAATTTCCTGGAAATTTAATAGTTGACCCTTGGAGCCTGTGAGGCCGGCTCTGGCACACCACTGTCCGTTCTCCATACAGCATCGGGGATTCTATTGTATTTGTTTGTATATAACACAGACTATGGAGCCCAACATCTGTGTTTGAATCCATACTCTGCCACTTGTTAGCTGTGAAACATTGAACCTGTTTCCTCACCTAAAAATTGGGATTATTCTTAGAGTTGTTTTGAGAATCAAGTGAATTTATTTTTGTAATGGGCTTAACCAAGAAACTGATACTTTTCCCAGCTCAAAAATATTTCATACATCCACCTAAAAAAAGTCAAAAAACATTACTGAGCACAGTCTCGCCCCTGCCTATCACTCCAGCGCCATGTGTCTGCGTCTCCTCACAAAGCTAAACTCCAAGCATATTAACTTCCCGCAGATCCGTGAATGTGACACACTGTATCATGCTCTTGTTCCTTGGCTGTTCTGCTCCCTGTGCCTGGAAAATCCTTTACGTGCTGCCTCTATGAAATTGCAGGCTCCCTAAGGCAGAATCGACCCCTCTCCATAAGAGCAATCCTGTAAAAGTTCTATGATCGCTCCACAGGACTTTTATCACCTTCCTTTTGTTTACATGCCTTGTTCTTACAGGTTGTAAACTCTTTGAGGGTAGGAGCAATGTCTTACTCATCTTTATATCTCGAGTACACAATATCTGGCACATGGTTTTTAATAATCATGGTTGAATAAAAAATGGTCATTCCCCATAACCTATGGCAATGAGAACATAGTAAATTCTCAGTTAATATTTGATTGACAGGCAGATAATCTGTTGTGTTAAACTTGGAACTGAGCTGACTGTGTAATCACAGAGACATAGACAATTTTTAACACATCAAATTTCAATGTGTTTTTTGAGCCATATATATCAAATTTATTGAGATATAATTTACACACCAGAAAACCCACCTAATTAAAGTAAACAATTAATGATTTTTAATACATTTATGGACTTGTACAACCATCACCATAATCTAATTTTATACCATTTTCATCATTAGCAGTCTCTCATTAGCAGTCACTCCCCATCTGCTGCCCTATACTCACCTTAAGGAATCCAAACCTACTTTCTGTCTCTATAGATTTGCTTTTCTTGGGACACAATATAAATGGAATTATAAAATATGGGGCCTTTTGTGACTGGCTTCTTTCACTTAGCACGATTTTTTAAAAGGATTTTTATTAAAATATAGCTAACCTATAATATTATATTAGTTTCAGGGGTACACCATAGTTATTCAACATTTATATACCTAAAGATCACCATGAGAAGCCCAGCAACCATCTGACACTGTACCACACTAGCACAATATTATTGACAATATTCCCAATGCTGTACCTTATACCCCCATGACTTATTTGTTTTATACCTGGAAATTTGAACCTCTTATTCGCCTTTACCTTCCTCACCTTTTTAAAATTACAGTTGACATTCAATATTATTTTATATTAATTTCAGGTGTACAGCACAGTGGTTAGACATTTGTATAATTTAAGAAGTTATCCCCCGGCTTGTCTAGTACCCACCTGGCACTTTACATAGTTATTATTAATACCATATTATTGACTATATTTCTTATGCTTTACTTTACATATGACTGTTTGTAACTATCAATTTGTGCTTCTTAATGCCTTCACCTTTTTCACCTTATTCCCCAATCCCCTCCCATCTATCACCCCTACAAATCTAGTACCCATCTGATACCATACTTAGTTATTACAGTATTATTGACTATATTCCTTATTCTATACCCTACATCCCCATGACTATTTTGTAATGACCAATTTGTACTTCTTAATGCCTTTACATTTTTCACCCTGCCCCCCCAACCCTGTGCCATCTGGCAACCATTAAAATGTTCTCTGTATCTATGAGTTTGTTTCTGTTTTGCTGGTTTATTTTGTTCTTTAGTTTCCACATAAAAGCAAAATCACATTGCATCTGTCTTTCTCTGTCTGACATACTTCACTCAGCACAACATGTTCCAGGTCCATCCATGCCACTACAGATGGCAAGAACCCATTCTCATCCATGGTCAAGCAATATTCCATTATATATATGTACCACTTAATCTTTATCCATTCATCCATCGACAGACACCCAGGCTGCCTCTACATCTTGGCCATTGTAAACAATGCTGCAATGAACATATGGATGCACACATCTCCTCAAAGTAGTATTTTTAGTTTCCTTGGATAAGTACCCAGAAGTGGGATTACTAGATCTTTCTTTGTCTCATGTATGGCCTTCGTTTTAAAGTTTATTTTGTCTGGCATAAGTATTGCTAGCCCAGCTTTATTTTTTGTTTCCATTTTCATGAAAAATCTTTTTGTCATCTCTTTCAGTCTGTATTTGTCTTTTGATCAGAAGTGAGTATCTTGTAGGCAGCATATGTAAGGGTCTTGTTCTCTCCTCCATTCAGCCCTCCTATCTTTTGATTGGTAAATTTAATCCATTTACACTGAAAGTAATTATTGATAGATATGTAGTCATCGCCATTTTATTTCTCTCCCTTCCCTTCTTCTCTTCCTTCCTTCCTTCCTTCCCTCCCTCCCTCCCTCTCTCTCTCTCTCTCTCTCTCTCTCTCTCTCTCTTTCTTTCTTTCATTTTAAAGAAGTCCCTTTAATATTCCTTGTAATTCTGGTTTGGTGTTGATGAACTCCTTTAGCTTTTTCTTGTCTGTGAAGCATTTCATCTCTTCTTTGATTCTAAATGATAACGTTGTTGGGTAGAGTAATCTTGATTGTAGGTCCTTGCTTTTCATCATTTTGAATATTCACTGCCAATCCCTTCTGTCCTGAAAAGTTTTTGTTGAGAAATCAATTGACAATCTTATAGGAACTCCCTTGCCGGTAACTAACTGCTTTTCTCTTGCTGCTTTTAAGATTATCTCTTTGTCTTTAACCTTTGGCATTTTAATTATGGTGTGTCTTGGTGTGGGCCTGTTTGGATTCATCTTGTTTGGGACTCTCTGTACTTCCTGGGCTTGTATGTCTATTTCCTTCACCAGGTTAGGGAAGTTTTCCATTATTGTTTCTTTAAATAGGTTTTCAATTCCTTCCTCTTTCTCTTCTCCTTCTGGTACCCCTATGGTATGAATGTTGGTATGCTTGATGCTGTTCCAGAGGCCTCTTAAACTATCCTCATTTTTTAAATTCTTTTTGCTGTTCTGTTTAGGTGTTTTCTGCTACCTTCTCTTCTGAATTGCTCATTTGATCCTCTGCTTCATCTAATCTACTGTTGATTCCCTCTACTGTATTCTTCATTTCAGTTATTATCATCTTTGTTTCTGACTGGTTCCTTTTTATGTTTTCTATCTGCATGTTTATGTTTTTTATCTGTTTGTTGAAGTTCTCCCTGAGATCATTGAGCACCCTTATAACCAGTGTTTGGAATTCTGCATCTGGTAGATTGCTTTTCTCCATTTTGTTTAGTTCTTTTTCTGTAGCTTTGTTCTGTTCTTTTATTTGGGACATGTCTCTTTGTCCCCTCATTTTGGCTGCCTCCCTTGTTTGTTTCTATGTTTACATAGGGCCGCTATGCCTCCCAGTCTTAAGAGAGTGGCCTTAGTAGGTGACCTGTGGGGCTGGTGGCACAGTCTTACTAGTCACTTGAGCTGGGTGCTTCAGGTTTGTCCCTTACGTGGGCTGTGTGTGTCCTCCTGTTGTAGAGCCTTGATTGTTGTTTGCATGTCAATGGGAGGTACTAACCCTTGGGCTAATTGACTATGAGGACTGGCCATGACTACAGTGGAGGAGCTGTTGTATAGGGCTTGACCCAATGGAGCAGAATTTGCTTTTGCTCTGCTCTGGTGCCTGCCCATTGTGCCCTCTGGGTGGGTCATCCCTGGGGGTGGCCGGGTGATGCTTTGGCTGGATCCAAAGCTGGCCACCAGGCATGTCAGCCCTGGATCCTCCTGGGAGGATCCCCACTGCATGCCAATTTTGGCTGCAGTCTGTGCCCTGCCTAGGGCCACCTGACTTGCACCAAAAAGCAATCTGCAGATGGCCACCACCAGCACTGGGCTTGAGGTGCTCTCAGAGGCCACACCACAAACCAAGGCCGGCTGTCGCTAGTGCTGGATTTAGGGGTGTGGAACATGCGGAAGCCATAATCTGCTTGTTTGGGTTTTGTGAACCTTGGAGAGATTTTAGAAAAATCTACAGCATGAGCCAAGACAGGCTGTTTGTATGGAAAAGGCATTGGAAGTGGCTTGGGTGTGCCTGAAAGTTGGGTGGGGCGGGGTCTCAGGGAATCAGGGTGAACAAACAGTGTAAGAGGTTCATGGAGACTCAGATATGGCGGCCACCTGTGTGTGCATGCTGGGAGTGGGGGGGGGTCTCAACAAAGAAACAATGGCTTTTGGCAGCTCCTCCATCCAGAGGAAGCTGCCCCTCTAGTACTTGCTCTGAAGCCAGACAAATCAGTTCCTCCCCGTGTATCCCTGGTGCTTTTCAAGCTGCTGTCCCAGTGCTGGAGTTCAGAGTGAGTGAGTCCATCAGTGAGTAAGTCTATGTATGGGTCCTTTAAGAGGAGCACCTGGTACTGTAGCTACCCTTGTCTCACTCAGCCACAATCTCTGCTAGTTCTTCCAGCAGAAATATAGGAGCTTTTCTCCCTGGCACTGGAACCTTGGCCTGGGGAGCCTGGTGTGGGGCTGGGAGCCCTTGCTCCTCTGGGGGGACCTCTGAAGCTGAGATATACCTCCAATTTTTAATGGTCACACATCGGTGTGGGACCAGCCCATCCCCACATCTCTGCCCCTCCTCCCGGTCCCAAGGTGGCCTCATTTGTATGTCTTTAGTTGCAGGACTTTGGGTCAGCCAGACTTTAAGCAATTCTCAATGATGGTTGCTTTATAGTTTAGTTGTAATTTTGATGTGGTCATAAGAGGAGGTAAACATAGTGTTTACCTACTCTGCCCTCTTGACCAGATCTCAAATTTCAGTGTTTTAATATTTACCCTCTATCAGTATGGCCATGACTTCAGGAAACTGTACTTTACTCCTCCATAGATTAAATGGTACTATTTTAGTAATTATTATAGGATACTTCTAGTGAATCAAATACATTATTTATTTGGAAGTTTGGTATAGTGCCAGCATTAATAATTTTTGAACCTATAGTTCTCTGTATCTTATGAATATGGATATACTGACTATTGGTTGGCATTAGACTATGAGCAACAAAGCATAATAGTTTAATGGTTACCAGAGGGTAAGGGGGGTGGGGGGTGGGAGATGAGGGTAAGGGGGATCAAGTATATGGTGATGGAAGGAGAACTGACTCTGGGTGATGAACACACAATGGGATTTATAGATGATGTAATACAGAATTGTACACCTGAAATCTATGTAACTTTACTAACAATTGTCACCCCAATAAATTTAAAAAAAAAAAGCACAATGACAAAGCTGTTAGCAATTTTCATGCCTTTCTTCAATGACATGAGATCATGTCTTTATAAAAGGGGTTGCAGTTCACAGGTGGAACTTTAGACAAATGGCTGTCCTCAGAAATATTCTGCAAATATATAGCATGTTCCTGCTGCAAGGCCAATGAAATCCGGCTCTAAATGACCCTAATGGAGATGATATGGACAAGGTCCATGTCGATGTTAGGGATTTCTACAGGCAAGCAGCAGGGCCCAAAGCAACAGCTCAGCTTTAAGGTCAAGCCTCCATCCTTTCTATAGCAGAAGAATTGGGTAACCTGATGCTGGAGGAATTCAGAACTGTAAAGATTTTCAGGTAAAGATGCTAGCCTAGAGGAACATGGCTAGGATTGATTTATAAAAATCAGCTTGGTGACTATCAAAGATGGAGAGAAAGAACAATGATGCCCAGACTTTAATGAACATACAAATACTGTGAGAATCTTGTTAATATACAGATCCTGAATCAGTAGTGGTTGGGGCCCGAGATTCTGTATTTCTCATAAGCTACTGGTAATGCAGTGATGCCAATACTCTTTTGAGGAGCAAGGTGGAACCCATGCTTCATGCTGGAAAAATCTGATTTACTCAATTTGTCTTAATTCACAAGGCAAATTGAGTATCAGAAAGCACCAGAAAGGGCTAAGAATCCTCATTAAAACAGACTCCTGCCAATTCTAGACTTGCTCAGGGTCCTGGAAGCTTTTCTTTTAGTGTTAAGAGTAAGGGTTGGTGGAAGAGAAAACTTTCTGCAGGTTCTTACTGTGTTTTTTTTTGTTGTTGTTTGTTTGTTTGTTAGTTTTTTGCCAGTAGGGTGTACCACATATGGAGCGTTTAAAAAATATAGATCCTCCTAGACCAGGAATCAGCTATGTAGTGGTGAATATTCATATTTATATAGTTAACACATAAAACTTTGATTATCAGCGGCTTGCACTCGCTAAGACATAACTGAGAAGAGGCAGCTGGAGGTGATGCTTGGTCAGTCTGCTAGGAGAGAAGGGTGGGGCTGAAACAGTGAAGAGAAGCTTGGTGTTTCAGTGTTTACCTTGTAATTTTACTTTATGCACACTACCATCTAATGTCTGCAAAGTAATTATGGTAGCACTTGGATTTCATGGTTTTTAAGATTCAGTGTTGCCTGTTATAGTTTCTTTTAACTTTTTGTTGATATGTGTGCGTGCTATAACCTTACTTGTGACCAATTTCAAGTACTATCAAAAAGACACTGGACGCTTCTGATTTATAGCATAAGTGAACATAACAAAAACTTGGAACTTACCTTATCAGAACTCTTTAAAGAAGAAAACAATTGATCCAAAGACATCCAAGGCCAAAGCATGATGTGTCTTATGTGTTTCTTGCCTGCACTTACTCCCCTTTAGTCCAGAGACTGATTTCCCAGGTTATAATTGAGTCCTAATTGAATGAGGAAAAAAAAAAAAGCCCATTACTCTGTGGGAGCAGGTTCTGTGAATTGAGGCTAAGTCGTGATCCAGGAGGCATTTTCTCAGGACTTCTTCTTATGAAGCAATTACTCAATTTTCACATTAAAAGACATCCCCTAGACAGAATCAGCAAAGACAGGATAAGAAGAAGAAAAATGACACTGCAGTTCTTGAAGAAAACAAAACCCAATTCCAAATACTGCCCATCAGCTCAAGCCATTCATCTTCTCTCTACTTTCATGTCATCTTACTTTATTTCAATCGAAAACCCACCAGGCAGGGATATACCTTTTGAGTGATCTGGATAGAGCCGTAGGTCCAATTGCTGTTCAGTAAGTCTAAGCTCTGAGACTTAATAAAACTGAAGGAAAAAGAAGATCCGAAGAGAGACTGGCGAATTAGGAGAAATGTCGCCAGGTGCTACTGAAGCAAATAAAAATAGAAGTAAATAAGTGGAAATAGAAGAAGTAAACAGAAGTTAAATTACTAGATCAAGCTATTTATAGTTTTATCTAAAGATGTGATGTGTTTCAAATATTACATTTTAGTTCTTCAGTTGGAATTCTAGTGGAAACTATTTAAAACAAACAGGATATGTAAAAACCACATTTATCAACCAGATAAATTGAAGGGAAACTACTCTGTTTTTCTCATCTTTAAAAGAACTTTAAGAGTAGTTTTAAGGATTAAGTGAGGAATAGATAGCACTTAGTATGGTGTCTGACTCAGAATAGATACTCATAATTGTTAGCTATTATCAAAGCTATTTAAAAGGATTGCTTCAATGCACACAAATACTCAGCAAAAGATTAAATTGTGAACTTTCTCAGTATTATAAAGTATAACTATGCAAAATTCAATATATTTTTAAATTTTAGGATCTATGGAGCTAAGTTGCAGATTTGTAGACAATTATTCATTCTAAACTCACATTTTGAACACATGTTATTTCATGTAGTACCTACTTAAAATGCACTGTGTCCACCTAACACTGGATAATGCCCTGTGAGATAGGTTAGTAAGTGAAGAATAAATATATAGTGGGATAAAAGAAAAGAAAGAGGTATGTGTAAGAGGATATGGTATTATTGAGAAGGGTCATCTTGCTCAAACGTTTTTTAGAGGAGAGAAAACTTAAACCAAGTAATGTCTTGACAGGAAGAAAGCTCACAGGCTAAAGAATAAGCATGTGGAAAACACAGACACATGAAATGCATGATATATTCCAGGAAGCAAAGGAATTGAGCTTGGTGAAGGAAAGGCTGCTTGTAGGGGTAACCCTGGGGAAGTAGGGAGCAGTGGGATCCGGGAGCAGTGAGATTCCTGAACAAAGCCGAGGTATTTGATGCCTTTAAATCACAAAAATGACATGTTTCAATTTGTATTTTAATAAGGTCATCCTGGTGGCAGTATGGAGGATGGGCGGTGACGTCAGTGTCTGGTACAAGAACCTAACAGTTACGAGGGTCAGACAATTAAGTTCGTGAACTTTCCACTGTGCACTTACATGGTGGAAAGTTGGTGAAGTTAATTGTCCACCCTTATATATCTGTGAGCTGCTGTGCATTTATCTTGTGGCTCAATATGATACAATCATGTATCAAGTTCCAAGCTTCCAAGTTGTTTCTTTAGCAGTATACCCAAAGACATCTAGATCATCTATCTGAATTCAGCTAGACAAATACATAGTGTCTGGGTGGGAGTTGGAGGAAATTCTTACCTGATAGTCTCTATTCTCTGAGTTTTATTTAAGAGTGAGTCAGGTAGAGTTTGAGTTCTTATTTCAGGGTTAAAAATAAATCTATGTCACTGAATTAATCATCCCAGAAAAGTGTTATATCATCCACCGACTCCCACCCTGCTCTTTGACTATAAATTCCCATTTCCCCTTGTATTCAGAGTTGAGCCCAATCTCTGTCCTCCTGCAACCCCTCATTGTAGTTGTGCTACATTTATCCTGATAGTTCCTCTGAATGAAGACTGTCTTCCCATCCTTTAACCCGTGTCACGAATCATTTTTCTTTAACACTGCTCACCATGAAGAAGGTCAACACAGGCCTGCCAGATGCTGCTGCCAATCCCATGGCCCCCAGTGAAAATCACATGCTTCTGGTTAATTGCTCCCTGCTGTTGACGATTACTTACCTTCCTCAATGTGGGACTCAAAACCAGCCAGGGCTAACGTGCCTCCTGCCTGATCTCAGCTGGACCCACTCAAGCCTGTGTGTAAAGCCCTCATTTTTGTCAAAATCAGGACCAAATCCATTCTGCCTCTGATTTCTGTTTCCACAGTTGATTGCAGGTTTCTCAGGTCATCTGTCATTTCCCAAACTCTCAGCCTCACACATGTCTGCCCTTCCTCTCCCTATATCCACATCTCTCTCCTCCTCTCCCTTCCAAATCCTTCCAGGTTGCTCTGGGGAACTTTCTCTCAGGTCAGCCACCTTACAAGTGGATGGGCACGTCAGTGAGAATCAGGCTGTATGTAGACTCCAGCAACCTCACTCTGGCTATAGATTCAAGCTGTGATTCCCAATCCAGCTTTATCAGAAGTTATCCTGATATTTGAGGTCTACTTCTGGGTCTAGTTCTCCCTAGAGGGGCAGGGTTAGACTGGCATCTCACTGACTCCAACAAAAATGGCCAGTCCATGGACATCCCTTCGTTTCCTGCCATGTTCTATCTTAAAACCCCTCAGACTTCCCTTCTCTTGTTCTACTTAAACTCCCTCGTACATCATTATATTAATTCTCTTGAAAATACCATGTCTCTTGCATTAAAACTGTAATTTGATCAAAGTGATAAGTCTGTTGTTACCCAGCTAAGGAAAGATTACATCTAGGAATCCAATTTCTCCCCCTCTGAAAAAGAGAAAAATAGGCAGACAGACAATCAGAGACACAAATGGTAGCTGGAAAGTAACTTTTTCTGCCAGAGTTTTGTATTTTCAGATAATATTCTCCATCTTCACACCATCTACTTAACAGTGGGTGGTTTCACAATTTCCTGAGGTATTGCCTTTCAGTGAAACACCAAGTCCTGCAGCCAAGCCTTACTTTCTTCTTTCCCAGTGGCTTCTCCACTTTCAAAGTAGTTTGTGGCTAAGTCAGGGATCACCTTCCAGAACGATGAGAGAAGTAGGAGCACAACTTAAATTGGTTTTGGGCCCAAAGGTCTCAATGTCTAGAGTTCCTAAAATTTTCTGTGGTTGAAAATTGTGCTCTTTGCAAATCATTGCCAAGGTGTATAAAAGTTTTCAAATGAAAAATTCTAGGAAGCCGGTGGATTCCAGGGTACAGTATAGGTTACACGGAATGGATCTGCCCATACGCTGGCCAAAGACTTTTCTCTAATGCTATCACGAATGCCTTGAATGGATTCCTTTAACTATTAGCAAAGCATTAGACAGAAAGGATTTGCCACAGAGGAGTCACTGTCTGCTCCTCATTTATGCTTTGTCAGCTTTGTAAGGAACTGCAGACTCTGTTGGTTGCAAGACAGGAAAGGGGATCCTCAAAATGGAAGATGGGTCATTTCATAGCCTATTTCCCTTCTGAATCTTATGCCCACTTTACTATTGGTCTTAGAATAGCATTCATGTAACTAGAAATCTTATCTGTAGCAGAGAATGCTAGCTGTTTATAAAAATTCATGTTAATCTCTCCTTCCCAACTAGAACACATTCTCCAGACTCTTTTTGAGTTGAGCGTGGCCATGAGCTTGAATTAGACAGTCAAATGGCTTTTAAGGAAGAACCTTGTTTCCTCCAGTCTTTTCCCTTTTTTCACTGGCTGAATAGGCTGGATGCAACTGGTGGTGAGGCCCTAGAGGAAAGCAGAGCCACAGAAAGGCATCTTTGAGCCACTGTGTGCAGACGGACCCACTCCTACCAGGAGAACCTACTTCGCTTCTTCCACGAGTAAGAGATAAACTTCTATATTTGTCTTTATGCATTTTTGTCTCAGTGGCCTAGCTTACCTGAACTCATGCAGTATGTTCACCAGATTAACTTGACTCCTTATAAAGGTTTTAAGAGGTCTCTTGTATTTATTCAAGAATATTTCGTCTGGCTTGAAAAAAAAACACTGGCCCATCTGTGCAGGAGAACTTTTCAAGACTCCAGTTCTTGCCATTTTTAGTGCTGCCATTTACAGTGCTCATACTGGCCTATTTATTCTGAATAACCACACTCATTTCACAAGCTCAGATTTCACTCTCAGCTTTATATTCCTCATTTCAAATGTGTTTAGATGTTTCTGAATAACGTTGCTAAATCTGTTTAGGTTTGTAGTAATCTAATCCTAAAAGGGAAGGCATGTGTCTATTATAGATACGGTCTCCTCAGCCCAAACCAGAGTGTGTATAAGGACTTCACTTTTGTCAATTGCCTAATTATCATCTTTTACTTGTATTTGATTGGTGAATTTTGAAGGATCAGAAAGGGGAGGAATATGAGCTACAAAACCCAAATTAGGATTACCTTTATTCCACTTGAAAGGACATGGAAACTTCTTGCCACGAGATCATAGAAACATTAGAACTTTTTGCTTACAATATGGGCTAGACTAATGAATATATAACTAAGAACAACTAAATCTGCAAAGCCCTTTATAGCTTATATGACTGTTTAATCTTCACAACAACCCTGGGCGATAGTAGGGAGGGTATTTGGATTCTGGGATTCCATTTGAAGGAACCGTGGTGCAGAAAGAAATACGTGATATGCCTGAGGAATTGTGACTGTAACACACGTGACTTGTGTCCATAACCTTTTTTTTTCCTTTGCATTATACAATATAGTGATTCTTAGCCTCCAAATGTAGCATCACATTTATGTCCCGTGGCATTGTTTTCTCTAAGATGAGCGATCTGTATGAACTGATTTCCAAGGTTTCTTCCATTTACATGTTTTATGACTATATTCTGTTTATCTGCTTTCATAGAAAAAGTTTCTAGGTTTTCGTTATGCTGAAGGCCTAGAGTTTATCTTGTCTGCTAATTGTCTTTACAGTGTTGAAAAGGGTTCAAGTTTTATTTGCTGAAGAGTCCCTTCTTCATTTCTCTTCACTCAACATTGATTTCATGCCCTTAAATGCATTATGTTTGAAGCTGTGATTGTTCCCTGAAATCAAGCCAGGAACGAAGTTAATCTCAGCCCATTGCACTACTAATGTTGCTCTTCACCTCAGGATGTTTTCCAAAGTACTTAGGAGTCATTATCCCTTATAGGACCTAGCAGTTTACTAAGTTTCCACTTTGTTTAAAATTAGTCGACCATATAATTTATAATCTTAACCAGGAGACTTTCAGTGGGAAAGGAGGTTCTATAAATAATTATGCTGGGACAACTGGTGTTAATTGGGACTGTCCCAAGCAAGCGGGCACGTGTGTTCACCCAGTTAAAAGGTGTCTCTTGGCATGTGGGGGTGTGTGTGCTCTGGTTCTGTAGTCTAACATTAGCATTCCTCCTTGCTATTTCCCACTGCAGTATCCAATTATATTTTTCTCATGTCTCTTATCGCAATGTATAAGAACACATTTATTTACGTACTTTAAAAATATCTCTTTTCCTCACTAGACTTTTTGTCCCATAAAGCAGGATGTGACACCTAGCACAACCCTGAACACATAGGTGCTCAATAAATGTTTGGTAGATGAAGGAATAAATAAACAGACAAACTTACTACAAGAAGGCATCTGATAGATTATTCAAGAGGAACTCAAAATAATTGTTTTTTCCCCCAAAGGAAAGAAAATGTCAGACGTGGGGCTACTTTGGCTGATTTCAGACCCAAACAGAGCTGCTTTGTATTTTTGGTGTTTGCGGTTAAGTCCCATCCCTTTCCTCACCAATGGCCTAATAGTAGATTTTGTGCTGAGAAACATTCAAGTTTAATGGCATTTCAAAATGTATTAATAGTGAATGTAAAGGTGTAATGAAGTTATTTTTCTCTTCAACTGCAATGGCTGAAGACTGGTTCTCTGGCAGCTCTGGGAGCCCCACCAAGGGCAGAGCTTTGGGTGCATAACAGAGGCTTCAGTGGCCATTCGTCACCAGCATATGCTCAGCAACAAAAGTTTGCCAGATCACTAGCTTGGTAAGGATTGAGAGGACTGACTCATGAGAATCAAACTCAGAAGAGACCCATTAATAGACTGGAACGCCAACTTTAAAAGTTACCAAAAAATTAGGGCACGCACACCAGCATACTCATGTCTCCTGGGCAGCACAATGTGTCTGATGGGAAAATGTGAGTTAGTGTCGTGCCGTGACACTGCTTAGGAAGAGATGCCATAGGTAGTTGCATGATGTTGATGTCATCGGAATCAAGCTTTGAGAGTCTGGAGTGCTCAGTGTCTCCAGGGATGTATCAGGTTGGTGCAAAAGTAATTGCGGTTTAAAAGACTAAAAGGCAAAATCCGCAATTACTTTTGCACCAATCTAATAAATAGTGTTAGGTACTTGGAGAGTCACCTTACAGAAATATATACTCATATCTGCTCTTTAGAGAACTTTCCTTCCTGTACAAAGCTGGAAAGCACAAATGCCTATAATTTTAACATGTAATTTTAAATCATTTGTAATAATATGCACAACAAACTATGACAAGATTTTAAAATTTTAAATAAGAAAATGGGATTCAAGAAGGAAAGGGACAGGAGGGAATAATTCGATGTTTGTATAGAAAATACAGGTCTGTGACATCCTGTATGCCAGACAGAGGTGGGTTATAAATTTGAGCCTGAGCTTTCCAGTAGCCGAGATGGAGGAAAAAACTGATTGATTCTTCTCCCATTCTCATTTATCATCTCCTCATGCCTGACATGTTACCAAATAACTGAGTGATTAAGTTATATCCTGGTTTCAGAGATTGGGTTGGATTGGAAGACCATCTAGGTTTTCCAGGTACAGATTTACATATCATCTCCTAGGAAAGGTACTTCTACATATGGAGGACTTTTAATCCTTACTTCTGTTCAGAGGGTGTTTGTTTTTTAAGTTTATTTCCAAACTCTGTTAAGGTGTGTCCTACTTGGAAACAGAGCCCTGTGTATGGACTCCAGTAAATTACTTAATAATAATTATAAAGACATGAGGTAGTCTTCGGTTAAGAGTGATCAGCTATGCTTTTGGATATGTAACCCACAGATTTTTTATTTTTTTGAAAGAAACGCTTTTATCCCCCTACCACATATATATCATGGCCTACTGTAATTGAGGCGATACCCTGACTCATTTCCATTTTGGGCATAGTGATAGAGTGAAATTGCTTCCATGATTAGCCAATATCTTAAGTTGCTTCTTAAAACATGATATGGCCCACAAGAAAGTATAATTTTACTGCAGAGTAGTGATTTGCAACTGTGGTATTTCCTCTGTCCTCCAGTGTCTTCCAGCCAGATGAAATTCACTGCTGTGATTCAGGCATATGTTATATTCCTTAGGTGTGTTTGTTTGAAAAACACAAGGTTGAAAATCACTGCCAAGGAGAACATTTATTTGTGTAAAGACTGAAACTTTAAATAATGAAGTCACCTTAGCTTGGCCATTAGGTGGGACTTGATAATGTTTCTGATTTAGTGAGTTTGTTGTTACAACCATACTTATTTGTGATCTAAACTATGTTTGAAAAGAGAATTACGAAACATTCACATTTGTCCAAACTTTAAGACACTGAGTGTTATAACTGTATACATACATATACATACAAAGAACACAAGTCTAGCAGAAAAATAAAGAGAATTCTATGGCATAAACGTATTTTACAACATAATACTATGTTGTGTAGAAGGTGACATATTGCTCACTTCCCCAGCCAAGAATGGATAACAATCTTCATGATGTTCAGGGGTTGCATTCAATTAGGCAACCAGTAATTCCATCCCTCATTAGAGATAATCAGTGTCTACATACTAGATTGATAGATAGTTCTAAAATTTTGGCTAGAATTATATAGAAAAATTATACTGGAACTACAGAAAAATCACGAAGAAATTTAGTAAGATAATCATAACCAGAATACACATTAAAATACCTCTTTCCACCTTCCTCACTCCAGGATTAGGTCTTATTTATGAAGAGTTTTTGATTCTAAAATATACTCTTACTGGGACAAATGTAACCCAAAAGATCTTATTTATAAAAAAATATAACTAACTCATGGGCATATATAGATTTTTACAAGTTCAATATCCTGACTGACCAAATGATGATATTGCAGCTTGTAAGGGATGGAACTTGAAATTCAAACCTCCAAAGCCTGAACTCTGACCTTCTGTTATATTGCTATAACAAATACAGGAGAGAGAGAGACAGAGAGACAGAAAGAGAGAGAGGGAAGGAGGGAGGGAGGGAGGGAGAGAGGGAGGGAGGGAGGGAGGGAGGGAGGGAGAGAGAGAAAGAGAGAGAGAGCAAGAGAGAGAGTTTTCGGCTTTTGTCAGATTCTCAGAGGGTTTGGTTTGTGGTTTCAATGGCCAATTTGGAAATTTGTATATAGCCACAGGGTTGATAGGGTAAGATTAGGTCAAATATAATTATAATTCAGAGATTTAACTGACTAGTCATAGAGGAAGATGTTTTTTGTGTCAAAGCAAGAGCTCAGTACAGACTTGGAAAATAAAACTGAACAGGAAGTCTTTGATAACAATTTCATTAAACCAAAACAAGAGATTAATGAGTGAGAATAGTTACAGAATTCCAAGAATCAGAGTAAAGAATTGTAAGGATTATTTGATTCCTACCATATACCAGGGTTTCTCGTAGTTTGGAAAGTTTCAGTTTATGACCATGTTTAGTGTTACTCTTGTAATGCACCCTCATTGGTATTTGGGTAGATATGAGGAAAATCAGGACCTCAGAAACCTGTCAAATTATTACCTTTTTCAGAGTCTCATCTGAAATCATATGGAGCTCAAAAATCTGAAAATATTTACTGTTCTCTAATTTGTGTACCACACACAAGGACCAATGATTATAGAACCATTTCCGTAAGTGAGGAGTCACTGTCTTCTGCATGCGCAGCATTTGGTCTTGCTGATGAAATAAGCAATAGGAATTGGGTGCCATAGGAATAAGGCCTAGAATATGGATTAACTACACCTTTAATCCACACACTCATCACCCCAACCTGTAGTAATCGTAGGTATAAGTAGGATTAATTAGATAGGAGCTAAGTATGATTTGGGCGGTAAGTACTGGTGATCTAATTACATGCTGAGGCAGGGACAGGGTTGAAAGGAGAATTCCACATCTTGACCCTTTTACTATTTACTCTACCTCATAGTTGCCATGTTCCTGCTCATAGATACAAGGGGTTCCAAAGAGATTGATGTGTTACAGTTCACAGCAAAGAAAGGCAGCACGAAGTGGCGCATGGCTGATGGTAAGAGGCCAGCCCTCCACACTGCAATTTGTAAGGCATTCTGCTTCTAGCTCATAGGCATCTGATACGTTACACCTCCCTTCTGCCACAGGGCTTCCCTCTTTAGGGGTGAAAAGTAGACCTTCTGGGAAAATAAGAAAAGGCTGAGAACTGCCATGGAAAATGTGACTTAAAGAAAAGAAGAAGAGGGCAAAATAGCACTTGTATATATCTGCATGTGTGTGTAAAACCCGTGTGAATTATAAGGCTATGAAAGTAAGAATAAGTACAGTATATGAGTATATAATTTTTAAATGAATATTTTCAATTAATACTGGAGTCAACTTTTAATTTTTTTGAAGGCTTTTTCATTTTATAATTTTAATTGTAGCATTTCTGAAGGATTTTGTTTTTTGTTTATTATTTACCACAAAGGTAAGGTTGAAAAAAATAGAATTTAGGCAAATGTGTGCTTTATCAAACTCAGTATAATGTCTAATATATTTTTAATTATCATATTCAAGAGCTACAGATACAGAGCAATAAACAAACTCAATATTTCATCTCCAGAATTTTAAACAAACCACTTTTATTTTGCTTCTGCCTGGGGTCACTCCTGCCCCAAGAGAGAGTTAGCCTGTTTTTTATCTCTCATAGCACCCAGTAGGCCCACAATATTTATATGTGAATAAAGAAGGTGTTGACTATTGTTAAAGAAACAGGCTTTATGTTATGTTTCAAAAAT
The DNA here is from genome assembly GCF_036562045.2 of Rhinolophus sinicus. Classification (NCBI taxonomy): domain Eukaryota; kingdom Metazoa; phylum Chordata; class Mammalia; order Chiroptera; family Rhinolophidae; genus Rhinolophus; species Rhinolophus sinicus. The sequence continues at coordinate 115,881,595 of NC_133753.1, forward strand.
GAATTCATTTGTGTCACAAAATTTGGTGTGATTTGCTTAAAGGGTCTGCAATGAAAAACTAAAGACACAGTGAGTTTTTAGACCCTTCTGTGTTGGTAGACTTATAGAATAAAATGAGTGAGGACATAGTGAAATCATCATGGTACTGAAGAGTCTATTAAATCTTAGATAACTAAACTGAATTTCCTAGTAGGAGCATGTTAAAACCAATACAATTTCCTATTAAAATTAGTATTAATTATAGTACATTAATATAATTTCATGCCTCCAAGGATAGCATAAGGTCTGAATTTAAATTTACTTTCCATAGTAAGTAAGATTAATTCTTTCTATTTCCAAAAGGCAGAAAACACAGGAAAGCCTGTCATCCTGCTCAGCAAACAGACTTAAACTGAAGGCCAGATTTGGGGTCCGTTTGGTGACAAAATGTAGAATGTGTTTAAATCTAACTTAAACAGGACAGTCTTCCCACCTCGTGAATGATCTTTAACCTTTATACTTTTACGGTAACTGATTTATAAGTAGTCACCAACCTGCGGTCCTATATTTACAAAATAGGTTAAAGACTAGCCGACTAGTTAAAGACTGCATTTTTAACATATTTAAGTATCCCAAAGTTGATTATTAAATACTGTGCTGGCTTGGGGAATATGGTTTTACATACAATTTTAACCCAGGCTGAATCAAAATATTTAGGGCTTACATAATAGTTTTTTTTTTTTTTTTCCACTATCTACTTTATGGTAACTCAGAGAGTTTGGTAACTCAGAGAGAGGTTACACTAAGGTAGGACCTTCTCCTCTGCTTCCCTTGATCAGAGATTGCTCCTCTCCTATACCTTGATGGCTTTCCTGCTTATTATGTCATCAGAGGTGCTTGTTTTTTGTTTTCAGAAGGAGACATGCTCTTACTCTGAAAGGCTGACTCACTACTATTATTTCTAAATCTAGTTCTTTCTACTGTTCTGGGATCTTGCTCTATCAGTTACCCTCTGATCTTTGAGCTCTCTTTTCTCTGCTGCTTTCCTTTCTGAATGAAAACATGTTAAGGACTCCTTCTGATAAGAGAAAACGAACAACAAATATTCCTTTTCTTAACCTGCTACTCCCTTGAAAGATGACGGCTCTTTATTTCTTTAGTGTTACACATTTGGAAGAATTTTACACAGTAGCTAAATCTAATTTCTTCCTCCCATCTCATTATGCTGCTTGCTATCTAGCTTCTGTTCTCACTATAATAAGCAAACGTCCCTCTCAAAAGTCATTAATAATCCTTATAGACCAACCACAATGGACATTTCTTACTTCTCAACTTTCTTAACCTCTCTGTACTATACCATAGTGTTGGCCACCCCTTCTTGCTTATAACTCATCCCTAGTTTTGCACGTCTTTCCCCCATGGTTTGCTTAACCCTGAGTCGTTCTCTATCTATACTTTTCCCCTTGGCATCTTCATTTGCTGCCATTTTCACCTTTTTAACAGATGATCTAAAATTTTTCTTTGTAAGCAAATACTTCTTATCTTTTCAGAGGTAGTGAGTTGCCTTAGAATGAGTTTTGGATCCAAACAGAGCCTACCTCTGCCACTGAGTAATGTTCTCACTGTAAAATGTGGCTAATAATACATGTTGGTGGGTTGTTGTCACAATTAAAGGAGAAAGCATGATGTAGGCACTGAATCAGAGCTCACAATATTAGTTCCTTTTTTATCTTCTTTCTTATAAAAAGAGGCAGATATTAAATAAATTCAATAAGCACAAAAGTGACCAGCCTCATATTTTATACACCCTATCTCTATCGAGTATTTTTTATTTTCTACTAGACATCTCTAGCTAGATGCTGTAACAGTGCCTCACTTCAATATTCCAAAGTGAATTAATTATCCTCCCCAAATCTTTGTCTTTACCAGAACTTTTGTTTCTGGTAACTATGGCAGCCTTCTTCTTGTGTGTGATTCGTCTTGGCCCCACTGTGTAACTCGGTCCTGATTCTATAACCACAGTGTATCTTGCATTCATTTACTATTTTATTTCCTGCAATCACCGTCCTAATTTAGAAGTTTATAGCCCTTCTTCAAGGCTACTGCAAATAGATTCCTATCTACTTTAATTTCAAGCGCTGTTGCTGGATTAATCTTCCTAAAGCATAGTTTGAAACTTTTACTTTCTTATGTAAAAATCTTGTTGCTCTCTATACTCCCTTAAATAAAGTTCAGAACTCATTTTAGGTTGGCATTCAAGGCTCTTGATAAGTGTGCCCCAACATTGTTCTCAGAGTTAATATTCTCCAATGTCAAACTCGGTGGTTATTAAACTTATTTGTGTGTGTGTGTGTGTGTGTGTCTCTGTGTGTATGTGTTCACATGCGCGTGCGTGATTTATATTTAAGCAGTGGTGGTCGCACTTTTTCCAAGCTAAATCTTATAGCACCCCCCACCCTACTATGAACTGGTTAGACTAGGTAGGTATTCTCATCCAATCTCAACCAGTCTGACCATTATGCTCTTGGTAGCTCCAAGAAGCGACAAATCCTTCGAGTCCTGGCACAGCCAGTGTTTCCCTTCATCCCCCAGCAGTGTCTCAAACTTTTCATCCCTTGTGCCAATACTCCTATTTTTGTTTTTGCACTGGAAGAGGTGCTGAAATCATACCCGTCCTGTGAGACCCACTTCAGCTGATACCCCATTGGTAGAATTTTCCCCAAGTAATGCAGTCAAGTAAGGTCTCCACCTCTGCCTCCAGCAGCCTGTTAACATCCAGCCTAAGGGCACTTGAGATTCCGCCTTATACTATAGTCATTTATGTTTACATTTTACTTTCTATCCTAGATGGTAATGCCCTTGAGGACAAGAAGTTTAAAATTTTAAAACTCATTTGACTATTCTCAAGCAAAGGGTTTGATGGAGAGGATACTCAATAAAATATTTGCATAGTAAGCTTGTGTGTGTTGCTTATAACTTTGAAATTCCTTGAAACCCTCAAGAAAATTGTGATCATCATACTTCTAATAACAATCTTAATTTCATATTTATTATAGCTAGACATATAAATGTATGTATATACACATATGTATTTAAATATGCATACATATATACAAGTATGTATAAGTATATATTCAGACACATGAATATATCTCAAAAATATCAGACACTGTGTGAAAATTTCCGAAGTAATTATTCATTTGTAATAGGTTCACAATTAGATTTATCTGGAAAAGAAAAATTTTAACCTAAAAAAATTTTAAAAATTCGGAGACAATACCCTCCGTAGGTTAATCATTAGCTGCATTTTTGTTTAAGGAGACAATTGGACTATATGTCCGAGGGCCCATTAATGATGCTTTTGTTTTATTGAGTCAGTAATTCTGTATTCTATATTCATAGGACATAGCTGCAGTCCTACTTATCAAGGGAGTTGGTGTTTTATAACAATCCCAGTTTATGGTATTCTGAATTTCTGTGGTCACAGAGGCTTCTTCAGAAAACAAGACTTAGAGGATTATTAACTACTATTTGAAAAATCACTTCGGTAGTACGTTTGATTACATTTCTACCTTAAGAATTAAGTTTTGGTTTTTAAAAAACAATACAGTCAATGTTGAGCTGCTTTTAATGCACAGCATATAGTTATTTTGACATAATGTAGTAAAAATAACTTTGCTTGCCACTAAAAATACCATTTTATGGAACCTGAGGTGCTCATCTTTGATTCTCTCATTTCCCCCAATATATAAATGAAAATAAGTTCAAAGTGGTTGCCTGAATCCCCAGTCTCTCAGAAAAAGATGAAATCTTCTTTTCCCAGACCACAGTATAGTGAAATAAATTAGTATAATGATTTATGTTTACTGTTTTAGTCAATTCTGATAGAGATTATAGAGACAAAATGACAAACTGCCTTAGTGGTAAACTTAAATCATGTCAGCCAATCTTTAGTTTTTCCTTACCCTAATTGCTCCTTCTGTTCATTTATCTTCCTAGGCAATCTTTGGAAGAAATACTAGTTCAATCAGTGCATGTGCAAACCACCCGAGATAAAAAAGTTTAGTCTAATTTGTCTCACTAAATTGTAACGCCTCTAGTAAACAAATCTTGGTTTGAAAGCAGACTAAAGAAATCTGAATAATTATGGTGCAAATGCGCTCTTTCTGCATTTCTGAAGTCACCATTTATATATAGGTTGCTCATCTCTCCATTCCTACCTCTGTACTTCTTTTCTTTATTTGTATTTCTTGGAAAACGTGTTCTATTTCCAAATTAGAACCAAGAATTGCATGCAATATTTTTACTCACAGTTAAGGACCTGTTCAACATAAAAGTAAAAGGTATAGGCTTTTTGAAGGGAAAAATTCAACAGTTTTCTACACTGGGGGTAGGTTGAGAAGTGACTTTTATAGGGATAGTAAAGATTCCAGTTTAAAATGGAGAGCAAACCTCTAGCCACGTGAAGAAGACTTTGAAGCGTACAAGCTTTTAGGTGATGAGAACAGGGTTAAGAGTGTGTGTTCTTGATTTCAATAGCAAAACTATATAAACGGCTTACTATGTGCCGAAACCTGGATGAGGTTCTGGCTACATTACTTTTTATTTAGGGGGCTATGGAATCCAGGGAAATTGGCTTGTATTATGTCTCTTTGTGTTTGTGTTGACTGGAATATCATCTCCATGTTAGAAAACACATCAAACCAGGGTGGTCATGATGAAAGGCTTTTGATTGCTTTTCTCTTTACACAGAACAAGCCTGACTTCTCTGACTTCTCTCTGGATCCATCAGAGAAGACTGCATTTGAGCCGGTTAGTGATGCCAAAGACTGAGTGGCCTTGTCCACAACAGGGGGGAGAAATTAGTAGCCTGCAGCAGCCTCTGCCACGCTTGCTTGTGTAAGAAGGAGAAAGCCTCTACATCCCTATAGGAGTCACAGCACTCGCTGCCCACCACAGAAGTGTCTGATGTGACTCCTAGCAGCTTCCGGTGACGGGCCCTGGTTAGGCCAAGCTTCGTAGCATGTTTCACACCCCTAAGATAGATTTTCATGCTTGTCATGAAGTGTTAGAACGAAGAGATCTTAGAAACTACTTCTAAAAGGAGAGAATTGGATATTATGGAGACGTGGTGGTTTAGAAACGGTAAGGAACTTTCCTAAGGCCAAATGGGAAATGAAATAGAGCCAGGATAGGAACTTAGGTTCTACAAAATGAGGAAGACTGACTCTAGACACTCTAGACCCACCTTCAGGGTGGAATAAACATGAAGCAAAGCAGAGAAACACAGTGAAGAACAAAAGCCTGAAATGTTAAAGCAAACTTGGCTCTATCCTGGTGAGACTAGAACAGTCACTTCAATGCTAGCATATTTGAACTTGGACAAGTAACATGCTTGCTTTGAGTCTTCTCTTTTCGAGGAATGATAGAACAATCAATTAACCACTGTGTATAAATCACTGTGCTGGAAGGAGCTTTGTAGAAAACAGAAGAGATCACAACGTGACCTCAGGAATGTCACATACTAGTAGGTGAGCTGGACATGCAAATGACCAGCTACAGTGCAAAGTCAAAGAAATCTATTGGTAGCTAAATATTGTGAGAGACTAGATTACTTGGATACGAAGTTTTATCTTCATTAGTGGATCTTAATTGTGCAGGAAAAAAAAAAAGGTTTATATGTTGGTGAATAACATATCCAGGTTGAGGGTGAGGCAGCTCAAGTGACAATCAGTCAAGATGGACACGTGCTTACCTTTCTCTATTGTTCAAAAGAAACAAATAGACCTATTTCTTATATTTTACAATTTAAGTGGGCAATTTAATGTACCTGTAATAGTGTTAGCACATTTCTCCTTTGTGGGACTTGGTTGCAGGGAGAGGCGTGTCCCTGCAAATGCCATGTTCCTGCCGGAACTAACACTGACCAAGGACTATTACGTGCCAGGCGTTGTCATGGGCACTTTAGTGTATTTTATCTCATGAACTCATCCCAGCAGTTCCATAAATAATTTGACAGATGAGAAAATTGGATTTCAGAGAGATTAAGTCATGTGCCCAACATCACATAGTTTTAAATGGCAGAGCCAAAATTTTAACCAGATCTGAAGACGCCAATATCCGTGCTTTCCTTCATCCCATTGCTAAAGCATGATGCTTCGGAGAAGAGAGAAGGGTATGAATAATTTCAACCAAAGAGGAGGGAAGACTTTTCAGACAAGAGGGACCAGCAGGAAGTATGATTTTGGCAATCAGAGGCCAGAAGAAATAAAAGATGAAGGAGCAGTGTAACACTCGGAGGCATAGGTACTGTGCATGACGGCCCGTGCTTCTGTTTTTAGTCTTTCTCTGCCAAGACCTCTGTGCCAGAGGAGCGTTTGCTACCTGAGAAGAAAGGTGGATGTGAACCCTTTCCCTCTGCAGACTCACGTGGGAGGGAAGCATGAGGCGGGAGATTTGAGTTAGAATCCACATTTGTGTGCAAGCCGAGGACTTTGGCAGTGAGGCAATGAACACACTACACAATTGGCTGGGTTAGAGGGAGAAAAAGAGGGAGGAGCCTGCGATCTTTACATTTGCAATGTGTTCTTCATGCCACATTCAATGGCAATTTTTGTTTGCTACTACTTCAGTAACAAAGTGTTACAAAGGAAAACAACTTCCATAGTTAATGGAGAATATTATCTATTATTAAATCTATCAAGAACAAAATGAACAAAACAACAAGGAAACAAAAACTCAAACAAGAAAAGGATCTTGGAGCAAAGTATTTGGTATCAGACATTAGTCACAAAATGTTTTGTGAACTCTCTGTTTATATAGGAAGGTTTTTTTTGTAATTAAGAAATTAAAGAGGAAAGATAAGAGAATCTTTACTTCTGTATGAGTGAGGACATAACTCATGCCAAACGTCTGATTTCTTATCACTTTCCCATGATACCCATTTATCATAGTCATCTATCTGCCTATCAGGCCTGTGAGAGGCAAAACATCAAAAAGCACAAGCAATTTCAAGCCCTGGAAGAAACCACGAGACTGGGCCTGACCCTCAAAAGGGATCATTATCAAACAGAAGCTATGGCAACTCTCTCGCATGGCAAGAGGTTATAATGCTAAAGATTAAAGACTTGATGTTACAGGGAAAACAGAAGAGACTACGTTAGAGAGAGAGAGAGAGAGAGAGAGAGAGAGAGAAAGAGAGAGAGAGGAATATCCTTTTTTTTTGGAGCTCTTTTCATGATTGTTCTCTGCCATTCACTTTATACGTAATTGCTTGGCAGCAGTCTTCTGCAGGAAAAAGCTTAAGGGAAAAATATGTTGTCAAAAATTTAAAGAATTATTTATTTGTATCATTTTATCCCCAGGATCTCATAGCTTATCTGCCTATACACAGTGCTAAAATTCAGACACCAGATAAGAAGGGACTGGGGCATTGGTTGGTAGGAAAGGTGTGGACGTAGAATTCAACATGGCACCGTTAGATACATCATAATAAAATGGCAAAGCCACAGACCAGTCCTAGTGTCAATGCATTTCACAGAAACCAATGGGTTAAGGCGCTGTGCTTCCAGGCTTGGTTGCAGGGAACACGCATCTAAGGCTGTCTGTATATAGTCCAGATACACACTGAGTGGCGAGTAATCCAGCAGCACATTTGAGCTGTTGCCACTAAGGGAATGTTCCGTAGCATCACTCAGGATGTGCAATGATCCACAGAGCTATCCCTAGCTTGGGCTCCAAGCAGAGAAGATAGACTCTCTCTTCACTGTGGAGGAACACTTATCCTGCAGTGAAAGGTAGTGGGGGGGGGCAGCTTTGCAGACAGCAGTGCTGGGGGTTGGTAGCGGCGTGGCACAGTTGCATTTACAGCACACAAGCTTAGCCTTCTGTGGGTAACTTCTGGAAGATCTGAGACTATGTCTTGACTAAGTACACAGGCAAGATGAATAGTATGAAAGAAAAGGCAAGGAGAGACCAAACCTTGAACACAAAAGAGGATCTGAATTGATTCAGACTAACCCAGACTAGTCACATGACATAAAGGTTCATTTGCAGTTTCTTTAGTGGATAGGGAAAGAAATGACATCAGCACCTCTGTATTTTTTTTAGAGCATGGTGTCCACACCTGAGAACTGTGGACTTCCAGGTTTCTCGATGCCTCAGGGCAACTGGGAACCTTTAAAATTGAAAAATTTGTGTTGTTATTGTATAAATGTGCTTTTCCCCCCCCCTGAGGAAACAATTCTCAAATGTATCCTGAACCCCAAAAAGGTCTTAATACTTATTGTATACATAGGTAAGTACATTGCTCTTATGCAAGGTGGGTTAGCCATAACTCAGTAAGTCATTCTCAATGCATCTTTTATTTTCTTAATTTTCATAGTCTTCAATTCAAAGACTTTTCTGAGTTTTTCTCCATCGCCATGTGAAGTGGGGCAGATGCTGCCTGGTTATGGGCACCAATGGTTTGATTCAGAATGTGCGCAAAGCCAGATAAGAGCCCCCTTACTGAACTAACCTAATGAGGTTTTGTTCCACCTGGATATGAATAATTAGTCAAGGGTTGCAAACTCCGATGCCTAGACAGGCCAAGCAGCTTAGAGAAAGTCAAGCCATTAGAATGATAAAAAGGAAGCAAAAACTCACACTTTCTCTTGGGAAACTATGAGGAATGACAGAGAACATGCTGGGGGCAGGCAGCCATGGCTCCACTCCATCAGACAGTTAGGAGGGAAAAGCATGTCTGGTGTTATAGATCTTCCAGATTTCCAAGAAGATCTAAAGATCTGAATTTTTCACAAAAGTTTCTGTTAAATTAAGAATATCCAGAAAAAGTACTATTAAGATGTATGAATCTTTACTTGATCCATGACTGAGCTATACCGTTTAGTTTTAGGTACCGTAACATGGATTATGTGATTTAAAAGTCTTCTAAAATTTATCTTTAAGATTTATAAAACTCTAAAAGTAGTTTCACTTAGAATTAGGGAGGCAGTTAGAAGCTGCTTCTTCGGTGAAGGTGTAGTTGATCATATTGTCTGCAGGCTGTATAGAAGGGCACCGGGAAGATGCCCAAGATGAGTATCCCCTCAAGTGTTTGGGGGAGACATGAACTTCCACATTGTCTGCAGTATATAAATAAAAGTGGTCATGTTACTGATTCTGAAGAGTGGCTGGTATTATTTCAGAAAGGAAATTTTAATGCATACAGCTAGAGAAATGAGGCAGTAAAGAAGAGACAAAAAGGGAAATGAAAGTGTATGGAGCCTATGGTGTGGGTCTGCTCCTCTCCTGAGATGGGAAGAGCTGGGTATCAGAAGTCTGAGCAGCAGCAGCCTGGCATAGAGGGCTCCTGACCTGGCGAAGAGGAAGGCATGGGTGCTTATTTTGGCAATTGGGATGCTTCTACTAAACATGAGGCTTGAGTTTCTAGCTTGCCCTGGGACTCACACCAAACCTAGTGACTCAGATGTACAAAACCCAACTCAGCCACACCCAGAAGACATTTACTTTTGCAAGCCCAGTAGCTAATGGGCAATGTTGGAGGAGAGCCTAAGGGATCATATGAGGTTTGCGTTTAGTACTTGCAGAAATTCGATGCTTACAAAAAGGGCTGATTTCACAGTTGGCTAACTTGTAATCCCTTCACTTTAGTTCCAGCCAGAAGGGTCAAAGTGTGTTTAGTGTGTTCTACAAGGCTTTTCTTTATGGAGGGGTATGTGGCATTATTTTATATGTATAGGCCTCTATTCTTGACACTCAGGTGTCCCCTGTGAGGGCCATGCCTAAGAGAAAGAAACTCTAAGATGACTGCGAACCACTACGTAATAGCATGCATTTATTTAAAGACTCAGCATCATCTATTTTAGCTGCTTTACAAGTAAAACTAAGCTGAGCTATAGACAACCATATTAGCTTATTCTGTGTGTAATGTAGGTGTTACCATTTCAAACTTCAATCTTGGTTTCAAGTTTTCACATTGTTCTTTCTACCCTATCAAGATGTGATATCCAGACAAAATCTTTCTAATAATCAGTAAGGTTCATATCTTATTTTATCCCCAATAGCTACTTTCCTAAAGTTTGTACCTTCTCAATAGTCTCAAGTTAGTAGAAAAAAGAAAGATCATTTATTTTGTGCACATTTAACAGGGACATAGTTAAGAATGTTTATTTCTTATCAGTCTAAAACTGAGAGAGTTTCTTTTTATTCTGTGCTGCTATTTAAGGGAACCATTCTCTAGAAAGATAAGGTTGCTAGACCTGTGAATGTAGTATATTCCCAAATTAACACAGAACATTTCTTTGAACTCTGAAATACAAAAAGCATTATTCGTAATATGGAGATTGATTGATCTTAAGAAAATTTAAAGGAAAAATAATCTATTTTTAGAAAGAAAAGGCAAACCATTAAAAATTCATCTATAATCATCAACCTTAAACTTTCTACAAAAATTGGAAAACTAGCCTGAGTTTTATAGTGCCTTTTGGAAGGCAGCTGTGCTTACTATATCACCAAAGCGCACTGTAGTAGTAACTTTTGTATGGGTATTTGTATGACATTCTGGAAAGAAGACCTGTAGTGTGAGAGGGAAGTCTAAAAGGCAGAGTCTTAGGCAGTGTGGCACAATAGTTAAAAGCATGAAAATTAGGAATCAGACTGCCTACTTCTAATCCCAGCTCCACAATAAAATGGGAAAAATTATATCCATCTCATTTTTTTTTAAGATTAAATAATATCTGATAGTGTCTGGCATTGACAAGAATCAATCTTTCTTTCTTTCTTTCTTTCTTTCTTTCTTTCTTTCTTTCTTTCTTTCTTTCTTTCTTTCTTTCTTTCTTTCTTTTTTTAACATTTACCATTCTAACAAGGGTGTAATAATACCGCTTTGTGGTTCTAATTTGTGTGTTTGTAACAATAAATCATGTTGAGCAACTTTTCATGACCTTATTTACTATCTGTATATCTTATTTGGTGAACTGGCTGTTCAAATATTTTTGTCCATTTTTTGTTCAAATAGGGGTATTAAATCTCCTCTCCTCACCATGATCACAGAAAGAATGATCACCCTGCAATGGCAGGGTAGTCTCAAGAGAGATGGTAAACACAAACTGTTCACAAATAGTGGCTCAGAGTTGCCTAGTAGTCAGCCACTACCAGCAATAATGTACAAGAATAGGGAGATGCTGGTAAACCAAATCTTTGTGCTCTTAGAATTTGCAGTTGCCTTGTCATCCAAGGAGGTTTTAGTAGAATCTGATTATAATGCTAGTATCTGGGCATGAGGATAAGATCCTATTTAGGGGATAAAGTAAGTGAAATGCTCTCTAGCCTATAGTCAAGGAGGCTTTGACCTGCTTTGACCTCCAGTAGTGTCAGGTCTTGGCTACCCTGATGGTCTTTTAATGTATCCAGTTGGGTAGGCTATAGACCCCAGTTATTCAATCAAACAGTAATGTACTCGAAGGTGTTGCTTTGAAAGTATTTTGTAGATGTGATTAAAGTCCATAATCAGTTGACCGTAAGGGAGATTACCCTAGTTAATCTGGTCTCAACAAATTAAAAGGTCTCAAAAGCAGAGTGGAGGCTTTCCTGAAGTAGAAGAAATACCCCTTGCCCCAAGAGTTGTCTTCCTGATGGCCTACATGGCTTTCCCTATGGATTTCGGTCTTGCCTAGTAGCCATTTCTGACAATTGTGTAAACCAACTCCTTGCAGTAAATCTCTTAATACATATCTTCTACTGGTTCTGCTTCTCTGGTTGAACTTTGCCTGAGAGAGTCACCCTATTGACTTTCTCTTGGACTATGTAGACTTGGCCTAATTTTTCATAAACATGTCTTAGCCCACAAAATTTTTGAAAAACAAATTAGTTTCATCTTGTTTCCTTTAAGCAAGATATAGCTGCATTTCAAAAAATATACTTCAATAAATTACCTTTTAATGGAACAAATACCCTGTTTGTATTTTTGTGACTAGTCATATATTTGTACCTATCTACACCATCTAATATTGTGTTTTGTGTCTACATTTTTTATTTGCTTTCCTCCTCCCCTTATATGCATTTTGTTGAATCATTAAAATGTTTCAAAATTTCTCTGTTTTCCTTTGCTGGTTTAAAACCTATACAATGTACCCACATCCTTTTCGTGGTCACTACTATTTTATATCTATATTTATTTATATTTTCATAACAAAACATAAAGTTATTCAGTATTTCTCGTCTCTTCCCAAACATGCCACAGAACTTATTAGGTTTTAAATACCACTAAACAGCCCCAAAGAAAATACTGTTGTTTTTCCCCAGAGCTTAGTTTTATTATTTTCATATATGCTAAAATGTTTTGATTAATTTTTATAGTAAACTGTTAATTCTTTTCCTTACTATTTCTACATGTCAGAGTCAAGACAATGAACCTAAGGAGCCATCTTGACTTGGAATTTAACTTTTTATTACAGATTTTTCAACATTTGACATGATCTCTACTAATTAAAATTCTCTAGAGATGTCTTAAACAGTTTAGCTGAGGAATACTCTAAAATTCCACAATACACAACAAAAAGATGAGGAAACTAGAATGGTAAGTTTAATTCATTATGTTTTCCTAGGGGCCCTCTGTCTTTTTTTCATGATTTTCTAGTATCTTGTACCATAGAACCAGAAAGGAATAATGAGGCATCCACAAATGCCTTCAAAATATCTGGAAGCAGAAGGTTAAGCTTTAGTGGTGTTAGAAGAAAATTTAATATGCCTTAGATATGCAGTTACAGGCTATGCAGTATAAGACAGCAGTTAATATGCAAAAAGTTCCTTTCCTTAAACTTTTTTTCAGAGATATAAAATTGCTCCTTAATTAAGAGTCAAATTTTTAAACCACCACTAATTAAGCCAATGCTATTATTGAGAAAGATTGCGGATCTCCATCCATTGATTCACACAAAGTAATAGCCATTATTACACTGAATTCAAACCTTCTGGGAAAGCAGAACACAAACCCTGAACTTAAATAAGATTCAGAGTTGTTCTAAAAATGGTGTAAGTCAATATTTAATCAATCAGAACAAATCTGTTTTTGTATAAAAATTTAAACACACAAAATGAACACCTTGAGACCCTTTTGGAATACATAAAAGCAAAGAATTTCCAAATAAACACAGACCTAGCTTATGAGTAAAGCCCTCCGTTGTTGTGGGCTGCAGAACAGCGGCACAGTACAGACAAAACATGATAGGCCCATAGATCACAGTAATAACATTTGCAATAAACAATAACAGAACAAAGCAGACATCTAGAAGAATCCCATGAGGAATTTACGTTATCCATAATTTTTCTTTACATTTGAGGAACTATGGCAGGAAAGGCCATTACATTCAATGGTGCCAATTAATTTCTGCAACTTTTAATGACATCTTTCTGAGTAAAAACCTCACATAATGCCCTGAGCACATGATTGATAGCAGTTTATGTTTGATTTGTACTGGATTCCTGATTTTTTTCAGTATTTTTAAAGAGTCCCTCTGCAGCCAATCAAGCAATCAACATGAAATACTCAGATTCTCTCTTGAAAAGTACAAGAAAAAAGAAAAGACAATGTGGCTTCTTTCCTGGCCCAACAGACGACTGGTGACGTTATTTAAGTAGTTTTCTGGATGATGGATTACAGAGATTTTTATTCCAAGAGAAAATGATAGTCAAAGAAAACCACTTAATTCTTGTGCTATTCAGGATATCAGACTATAACACTACCCTTAAATATGGGTTTGTCATATACAATTTCCCTATATTGACTTGCTTAGACTTTAGCAAAGTATTTCTTCATATCCTAGAAAACGTCCCAAGTTTGTAATATCAATGAAATGATTGAAACTGAGCAAATAGGACCACACAAGAGCTCACATATGTTTTCAGTGGGCATGATCTTGGGAAATAAACCCTTGGTTAGCATGGGGTTTGGATGGAGCTTCTCTTTCATCTAACCATAAAAGCTTCAGTCACCATTTGGTTGAGTGGTTTAAAAAATAAGTCGGCAGCCGAAGATAGTGAGTGTATCTAGTGGGGTGCTAGAAAGCACAGGGTTCCTATGTATTATTTAGAACGGTCTTCTGAATGGAAAACAGAGAAGCCTAGAAAGAGGCTACATAGCACGTATGCAAGTGATATCCTGCAAAACAAAAATGGTTGAATGGAGACCAAATACTGCCCATAACCGTTTATCACTGATGACCAGGAGGAGAGCATCAATTGTCTAATAGGGACAAAACATGCACTCATTCCATAAATATTCATTGTCTCTTTTAGTCCAGATACAGAGCCAAGTTTAGAAAGGTTAAATGGCTTGCCCAAGGGCACAAAGTAGGTTAGGGTTGGGGCTATCCAACTCACTCATAAATTCTAGTTTATGAACAATATGTTTTAGTCTACATGAAAATAACACAAACAAAAGGGCACTAGATTTCATGATGTAATGAATTAAAATGAAAATAAGTGGGAAATTATCCTATTAATTGGTGGTTTAGATATTTCTGAACTAATTCAACCATAGATTTTAATCATATCAGAAGATCATAATTCTTGTTCAAGGGGCTCTAACTGTTAGCAGTCTTGTATTTACAGTCAAAGAAGAATCAAGGCCTAGATACTTGGGGAAATGAAATGCACACCTGCCTTAAATTCCCATAACTTTCCTATAATTATCCAGGGTGCCTGGTATGTTCATTAACCAAGAATTCCAGATAACCCAGCAATCACTCAAACCCATAACCTCTGCAGACAAATAGGGTTTTGGATGACAGAGAGCTAGATTAGAGATGATAAAATTCAGATTTTTTTCCATGATTGTCAATATTGTCATGAAACAGCTCTGTGGTTTTATATCAGAGCAAGCCATGGGCTATATTCTGATGTATGTTTCATGTAATCTCTCTTTCAATCCCCAGGAAGCTATATAAAATAGAAAATATTCTTTTTAAAGGAATGGACTCACCCAGTTTTACTTTTTACATTGCTTTACTTACAAGATTGCTGCCTAACTCTGCTTCTAAAATATTATCCATATAGATACCTACTGAGTATTATTGCATATTAAAGAGCATCCCAGAATTGGAAGTGATCTCAGAGGTAACAGACTCTGCGATCCTCATTTACAAATCCAGAAATTGAAGATTTGAAAGTACTTGCCCAAGATCACTGAGAAAGTTTGTGGCAAAGTGAAGACAGAATTCTAGTGACCAGACTCCTAGTAAAAAGCAGTGATGCTCCCTGATTACTCTGTTATAACATCAAAATCAGGATAAATAAGAAATAGTGTTGTACTATTAAAACACCATGTGAGCCCTGTTAGAGCCTGGAGTATTCTTTTTCCTCTCCTATTAAGGTAACACAAACTTAACCTTGCCCAGGAAGATCAAGTTCAAACTTAAAATTATTCCCCCAATTATACATGTAAGTATTCTGAACAGTCGATATTTGTCATTGTCATTCCCTTTAGTAGAGACTAAGAGTGTTATTAATTGCCATGTACTTTTCCCCCTATAAAGCAAAAGGTATCCATTGTATTTGAAAGCTTATCTCCTTATTTGACTAAAGAAAGCAGGAGAAATGGGAAAGGAGTGTTGAGAAAATCAAATAAGAAAAGAGGTGAAATGGGGAAAGAGGAGGACAGAAGTGAGATATTTAACTTAAGAGTAGTAGGTGACCACTTCACATCCATTAGGATGGCTATTATATATTTAAAAAACAACAACAACAACAACAAAAAAAACAGTAAATAACAAGTGTTGGCAAGGACATGGAAAAATCGGAACCCTTGTGTACTGTTGGGAATATAGAATGGTGGAGCATCTATGGAAAACTATATGGTGATTCTTTGTAAAAGTACACATAGATTTATGGTATGATCCTGCAATTCCACTTCTGGGTATATACCCAAAAGAAGAGAAACCAGGGACTTGAACATATATTTATACATGTATTTTCATAGTAGCGTGATTCACAACACCTAAAACCTAGAGGCAATTCAGGTGTCCATTGATGGCTGAATGGATAAAACAAATGGTATATATACATACAATGTAATATTATTCACGCTTAAATAAGAAGGAAATGATGACACATGCTATAATATGGGTGAACCTTGAAGACATTATGCTAAATTAAATAAACCAGTAACAAAAATTCAAATACTGCATGATTCCATTTATATGAGGTACTTAGGGTAGTCAAATTCACAGAGACAGACCATAGAATAGTAGTTGCCAGGGGCTGGGGGGAGAGGAAAATGGAGAATTGTTGTTTGATGGGTACAGAATTTCAGCTGGGAAAGATGAAAAAGTTCTGGAGATGGATAGTGTTGATGGTTGCACAATATTAATGTATTAATGCCACAGAATTGTTCATTTAAAAGTGGGTACCACAATAAACTTTATGTTATTTACCACAATTTTAAAAAAGGGTACTGGGGGAAATTTATAAAATGCAAAAGGGTAAATGACCCTTATACATCAGTATCCACTTTAAAAAAATCTCTTTGAAGTAATATTCATTATTTTCAGCAAAAGCAATTCTTTTTGCTTCCAAAACAAGCAATTGTTTTTCAAAGACAAGTGGTCTGGGGTAATTCCACTTTTCCCACCATGGGCAATATTTAGAGGCAGGGAAATTAGTGAACTCTTTCTAGCACAGAAAGGGTAGCAAGGATTTCAGAGGTATACACTCTATGGAGCCAAAATATTCTTTCCCTTGTACAGTACGATATTTGCTTTGATTATTTGAAAATAAATATCCAAGTCTTTATTTTTACTATACTCTTTCAGACTGATCCAAAGGCAGCAGGAATAATTTTTTTTTCTTTCTACTCCTTTACCGTTAGTTTTTCTTTAATTACAGGAAACTCTCATTATAAATAGGCTCTGTGTTATCAGTGAGCATCAGCTATTGGATACGTATCCTGGCTGCAAAGTTTATTTTAGCCTTTACAGCTCCTACCTTGCAAGGACACTCCAATCTCTCCCATATTCTGCTATACATTGGGGAATGGCCATATTGCAAAGGATCATTATTTATTAAATGATAGGATAGCTTCTGATGAGCATAGATGATACGAAGCAACTAATTTAAGTTATTTAAAGTGGTGCTCATTGTAGTTGGCAAAATATATTGTATCTTGAGATTACACCACAGCAAGAATGTCATATTATTATTACTCTCAGATTTGTAAGACGCTGCTAGTGTGTGCTAGATCATTTACTAGGCTGCTGCTTGATACAAAGGGCCAACAGATATCGTTCTTTCCCCAGAGGACTTTACCATTTATTAAAGGCATTATATGGATAGATCTTGGTTAACTTCTTTTATAGAATTTAGTGATTAAAATGGTTCAGAAGCAATTCTGCCCCCCAATATTGTCGTAAAATGCATCCTTTTCATGTGTCTCCATTTCTTGGGATGTGAGAACCACACCACATGGCTTACTGTCTATATTAACATGATTTTACCATTCTAGTGTTGTCAGTAGCATACCTAATATTTCAAGAGTCTCTTGCCCAAGTAAATAACAAGATTGTTTAGTACATAAATTTCCTGAAAGACCCATCAACTCAAATTGAAAGCGTCAACTCGCAGTTCACACCCCAAGACTCTTTGAGCCTTTGTCTCAAATGCTTGCCATTTTTACAAATCCTAAACTATTACATAATGGTCCTTATCTAGTCCTACTCAAGTCCTGGCTTTGAAAGGCTATAATTGAACCCAGACTTCAAAATTCCAATAAATCAGACCTTGCCTTTCCTTCATGTCTGTGATATTTACAACAGTCAATGGATGAAACAACAACAAAAATCCAATGTCCATCAATAAAAGAATGGATAAACAAAGTGTAGTATATCCATGTAATGAAATACTATGCAGCCATAAAAATGATTGAAGTACTGATACATGTTACAATGTGAATAAATCTCAAAAACATGCTAAGTGCAAGAAGCCAGACACAAAATGTCACACATTATAGGGTTAAATTTATATGAAATGTCCAGAATAGGTGAATCCATAGATACAGAAAGCAGATTAATGTTTGCCAAGGATTTGGGGTGGCAATAGGGAAATAGGGAGTGACTGCTTAATAGTTATGGGACTTCCTTTGGGGGTGATGAAAATGCTTTGGAACTAGATAGAAATGATGGTTGCACAACATGATGAATTTATTAAATACTACTAGATTGTACACTTTAAAATGGTTGAGTTTATGTTATGTGAATTTTACCTTAATTAAAAAAAATTTTTTTTAAGTCTATGAAGTTGCTATTCTCTCTAACCTTGATAAAAAATAAACTGTTTTGTACTAGTAACAAGTTGCTCTACTAATATTTGCAGAGCCAGCATTCGATAGCTGTAATTTAAACCAGAGACCATAATCCTGTTTGGATTTTGAAAACAGATCACAATCCCTTTGGTTGTGACCCTCAATGACTTCCAAAGCTGGAGTAAAGTTTCCCCTCATTTCCCCCCCATGAGTAAATGGTCTCCTTTTGGCCATCATGTTTTATTTTCCTATGTCTCATCATTCTACACTTCAGCAATCTTTAAGATGTCATTGATTTTGAGGAGGCTCTCTTATTTGTAAATTTGAATCCCTGTTTAGCTGGCTTTACATTTCTGTTATAGTCAATTTTTCCATTAGATGCCTCAATCTCCAAAAATAAATTGTAGTATTTATACATATCCACTTAATTGTTTGTTTTTATTTGTGACCTTTTTAAAAGTTACTACTTTTTTTAAAAAGTGAAGTTCTTATATTGAAAGCACAGACATTCTCTCAAGACATCTTGAGCAAGGAGATCTACTAAGAGGATGCTATGTTTAGTTGAACTGGAACAGGGTTGAAATGGCAGCTGTTGGGCCTGGGCTAGTGTCTCTCTGTCTCCCCAAGTGCAAGTATTAGAGCTGTGAGAAGGTCGGAAACATTCCCCATTTCTATCTCATTTGTCTAGGTTTTTTGTTTCTACTCACATGTACTTGTCCTGACTGATTCTTATTCCAATTTTTTCCTGGTGGCTCTTCAGTGTAATCAAAGCACAACATAGCCTGAAACAAGTTATCAGAACAGCGTAGTGTGAGCATGCCTATGTGTCACACTTTGCCATTCAATTGTCCATTTCTTCCCACATTGCAAAATATACTCTGATCTAAACATGTTCTAAGTCTTGGATAATTCGTATAAGTATGTGTCTGCTTTCTCAAAGACAACTGTTTCATCCTAAAGTCCAATTCAGTAGATTTATCTTCAACAATTACTGTGCTTTGATCATCCTAGAATAGGTGCTGTCATGTGGTACGTACCTGTCCTTTCCCCGTGCACTTCTCTTATCAGGATACATGTCTGTTGATTTGTGGGAAGCTGGCTGTTTTTCGTTCCTGACAAACTCCAGTGATTAAAATGTAGTGGCTTGCTCTTGTTCCCCTGATAAAGGTGACAGCTGCCGAGTTTCCAGTCGTGGTGGATATCGTCCATGCAGATTGCTTTTTAATGAAAGCAATATATTATCTTACCTACAGACCCTGAAGCGTTAGTTAATGTATTCTAGCTTGGCACCACATTTATCTATAAATTAGTTGTATTAAACACACTCCTTACTATTTATCCAGCCTTTAAAGAGTTTTTCTAGTGAGAGGATTTTGCTCCCTTTCTTCACCTTAAGTATTGTTATATCCAATGACAACCCCACTGATATTTTAAGTGTAGTTTTGTATAAAACATTCCTAGGCTTGAAAAATATGACCACAACTATACTGAATAATTTGATAATCCTTCACCACATTTTGCCATTAAAATAAAAGTGAAAAGATGGAATGAATTAGAGCACCAGTCTTTCAGTTGAGTTTCCTGAATGTTTACAATAATTCTGAAAGCAAAGCCTACCAAATAGCATGGTTAAATCAATCTAAAAGAAGAAATCAATTTAAAATGTAGGCTGTAACGGTTTAAAATTTGATTTTATAGGAAACCTGCTGTCCATATGTAGAAAAATAAAAAAGAAAATCCTGTCATAGTTTAAAACTCAAATAATCCCGACATGCAACTTTTTGATATCACTGTATTTCACATAGGATGTATGTAGTAGTGTCAGGTCTACTTGAGTGGTCACAATTCTGCTGGGAGTGAATGACATCTATTGTCCTCTTGGAGGAAGAATTCACAGTGAGGCACAAATTTCATGCTGTCGTTTTGGAACGAGCTACAACACCAAGGCCTTGTAATGAACCATAAACAAAAATTGGAAACAAACAACTATTTTGCTGAATGTGTCTTCTCTGACTTAAACCCAATATTAAACTTTTTACAGAACTATAAATCAAATCCATTTAATACAAAAAAACCCAGTGAACCAGTCTGAACTAAATCCAAAGCTACGTATTTTCTAAAACAACTGAACTATAACAAAACTAAAACATCAAAATATTCTCTAACTTGAATCGATATTTCATTTGGTTCAAGTTTCTGAACCGTATTTTCTATTTCAAGACAGGACTATTGTTAAGTGTTAACTATCACGATAAAGAGGAAATACAGAAGGGAAGTTAATGCCATAGTACTGAGTATAAATAAGAAAAGGATGCAGTAAAATGTGGGAAACTTATCCATTTTATAAATAGGTAAACACATGATCATTCAAAGAGAAGCCAGAAAAAAAAAAAAAACTGTCAAAAAGAAGCAAATTCAGTAATCAAATCTGTGAACAACTGAGAAGGTACAGGAGAACTAAGCTGATTACCTTTAGAAAGTGGTAAATGGAGAATTCCATGGGGAGTGAATTGATTCCATGGTATAGTAGAGGAAATAAGCCAGCAAATACATATTAAGCACTGTTAGCATCAATTTGTATTTTGGATTCCAGGGAATTATATTCACCCTTGCTAGAATTTTTATTATAAATTGGTTATTTTTTGATAATTATGAATGGTAGAGAAATAAGTGGTAAATAGAAAATAATTTTTGGTTTATATAAAGAAACTATACAATTAAAACACATGTTATTTGAGTTTTTAATCCTAGCCAGATTAAAAATTTGGATGGTTTTCAAAAGAAACTTTTATTTAAAAAAATGATTCTCTAACATCTAAAATTTTGTAAATTGTCCTTTTGTGGTGTAGAAACATGGATATGTCTCTAGAAGTAACAGAAACATAGTTGCACGTTTTATTTAGCTATGCTCTGGCATATACATACATATATATGTATGTGCACACACATTTATCTAAAGAAGTCTAGCTTTTCATGAATGACATATCATTAGGGAAATGATCACAGGGCAGGTAATCTGTGGATTCATGATTTTTTCAACAAGTTCAAGGTAAATTAGGGTTCTTTATAAGAACACAAACATATTCGATCTATCTCTTAGGGCTGAGATGAAAAGTTAGAAGTCTGACATGTTCAAAATACTTATAAAATAATAAAATTGTTCTTCACTTCTGGAAATTTATTTTAAAGAAATGATTATGACTGTGAGAAGATTTACCCACATAAGGAATATCTACAATCAATATGTAGCAGACACTATTAACTAATCACAAAACCCATTTTCTCATCTTCTACGGGACACAGCTAATACATATTTCCCAGCCTTGCTTGTATTTAGAAGTGGCCATCTGATTAAGTTATAGCCAATGGAAAGTGAGCAGAAGTGATGTGTGATGTGTGTCACTTCCAGTCTCAATGGTAATTGTCTATGTTCTTTGTTTTTCATGGTGACATTGGAAGCTACATGTTAAAGATGGTAGAGCCATAAGATGAAAAGATCTTGTATTCCTGAATCACTATTTGAAGGAAAGCTTCCAGAAAATCAGGAGTATCGGTTTGGACTGTACGTGAGCTATAAATAAGCTCTATTGTGTAAAATCTGTTGAGATCTCAAGGGTTTATCTGCTATAGTGTTACTTTAATATACAACATTGTTTTCATGATAGCAAAAAATTGCAAATAACCAAAATACCTAATAAATTTGCAGTGACTATTCTATTTGGTGGCAGTCATTGATAATTCTAATTTTCTTTCTTAAATTGTTCTGGATAGTCTTCATTTTCTACAATACATACAGATAACATTTATAATACATAAAAGTTTATAATTTTGATATTATAAAAATCAAATTAAATGTGTACAGTTTGATGGTGTAGAGTGTTAATGACATCCAAAAGAGATGGATACTTTTAATAGGAAAAAATATCTTTATGCTTATAAAATGTTATAAGTAGTGGGAAGAAGAAAAAAAAATATCCCTTTTTAGATTCATCACAGTTTAATTTGATTGTATTCAATGGAAAACTGGTGATTTAAAGTGAAGTTACTATTATTGGTTGACTCCTGCATAAACATTGTTAAAAGCCTGTGTGTGTGTGTGTGTGTGTGTGTGTGTGTTTGTGATATCCAACAGGAATCAAATTGAGACTTAACCAAGCAAATGACCATGGCATAGCTGGATTCTTAATAATCCTAAAAATCATATTGAAGGGCTGCCCAATTACCCTGGAAAATATAAAGATTCATCTATTATTAGGTGATGAGTCTAAGAATAGAAGTGCATACCCACATTTCTATTCACCATCTTTTATTTTAGGCAACAAGTATGCGGTTATTAACACTTTTCATTATGGTCATTATTTATATTATGTAATCAGCTTTAACTAATTTACTTTTATTAAATCTAGTTGAATAATGCCCATTATTCACATAGCATGTTCTGTCTTAACTGACGTGTACATAACCAACTTAACCAGAATAACTATGTACTTCTTTCCACTGAAAAACCAACATTCTGATTGAAGCTCATTGCAATTGTGTACATGTAGTTAATGGGTTATTTTCCAATATTTTTGTGCATTTCCAGAACTACCAGGTGAGCTGTATGCTTACTGAAGGTTGTTGGGTCTGAGATTTGATTTTTACCCTACTTACAAAAAATAGTAACATGGTATTATTTCATGGATGATGGCAGAAAACACAGCACTCCTGGGTCAGAGACAAAGGACATTGTTACTCATGGTATAGCAAGCAACATGAACATTAGCATATTTGTACTGGGTCCCCTTTCTTTCAAGTGGAATTTCCAATGTGAAGGGCCCAGATGGATGCTACACATGCAGTCAGTTCACATTTCAGCTGAGCAACATTGGATTTGGGGCACCTACCTGTTTTATAGCAAGCAGTAAGTAGGTCTAGTCTTTGTTCAGAGAGATGTTACCTCATCTCCCAAAGTTGCTGCATAAACAACCTTGAGTATTGACCTGAATAAAAGAGCAGTCACAGTCTTGCATACAAAGTTTTTTTTTTTTTTTTTTTTAATTGTCCTCAAATATAGTATGGGCAAGATCATTATAAAATGCTCACAATTCCAAAAAATTTAGGTGGCTCTCACACTAAGATGGCATCACAAATTCTTAAACTTTTCATTGTATTTTAAAAAGTAGGAAATACAAATCACAAATGAGGCATTCTGGCTTGAGAGATGAAGTCAACAAAGAATTACAATTAGTACATTCCCATTCAATGTAAATAAATGTTATTAAGTGAAAAGATTGGAAAATGAAGGCACATTTATAGGTCTTAAGTTAAAAATATATTTAAGGAAATTATGTGTACTTGTTTCTGACTCAGTGCTTTAACCCTCTTTCTTAATTAGTTGTAGGCCCAACTATTCTACTTTGCTGCCTTTTTAAGAGCTGTTTATTATCAAAGGATACCCACTGATAGCCTCATTAGTGGTATAGAACTAGACTCTCTCTATTTTCTAAAGAATGTGTCTCAGGAAGGAGTATGATAGCTACACGATGTCCAGAGCCACATTACTCAATTTTCTAAAGAAACCATTTCCTTTCAGAAAACATTTTTCCTCTCAATCAGGCAAAAAAAAAAAAAAGGGTGGGTGGGTGGGGGCCCTTTTTAGGTTGATGCAGGTGATGACAAACCTGGCTACCTTAAGAGTTAGTTTCCAGTTTATGAATCACTCATGAAAAGACATTTGTTGATATCACGGCAATGTCCAGATAGAAAATCCACTATAAATTAAGAAGAAAGAAAAGGTCTTATGGAATACCATTCGGCAGTAAGAAAAGATGATATAGGAACATTTGTGACAACATGGATGGATCTTGAGAGAGTAATGCTGAGCGAGATAAGTCAGACAGAAAAAGCAGAGAACCATGTGATTTCACTGATATGTGGTATATAAACCAAAAACAACAAAAGAACAAGACAAACAAATGAGAAACAGAAACTCATAGACACAGACAACAGTTTAGTGGTTGCCAGAGGGTAAGGGGGGTGGGGGGTGGGGGTGGGAGATGAGGGTAAGGGGGATCGAATATATGGTGATGGAAGGAGAACTGACTCTGGGTGATGAACACACAATGGGATTTATAGATGATGTAATACAGAATTGTACACCTGAAATCTATGTAATTTTACTAACAATTGTCACCCCAATAAATTTAAAAAATAAATTAAAAAAAAAAAGAAAAGGTCTTAATAGTTGCAATACGTATCACAATTTAATTATTTATGCGATGTTTTTCCAGAGCTATTCATGAAGTACCAGCTGCCTTTGACTAAGCTGCTACTTCTCCCTCAGTGCTGATGTGGAGATTCACACCTATCCTGTATGTGGCCTGGAGCCTGCGATTGATGAAAGGGGATGTGGGTGGCCTCATGTGAACAGTCTTAAGCCACAGCCATCAGTATCATTGCGTTTTATGAGCACCTCAAGTATGGCAAAGGGTACTTAGATTTTATAAGCTTAGAGGTCTCCTAACAGGACAGTGGACCCATAAAACACAGTGTCCCATCACAGCAATCAAGTTCAAAGATTTAAAAACGTATCTAGTGACAGAGAAGTGACTTGGAAATAGTTTTCTCTCAATTCTTATTGAAAACAAATTGTGTTGAAAATGCTACAACCCAAACTAATTTTTGCAAATGATGGCTTTGATCTGAATTTATATTATATTAAGAAATATTAGGACATAAAAGGGCTTTGTGACAAAAAAAAAAAAAAAAATTGACCATGATTTCTTCCAACAATTATAGAGTTCTACAAAACACATGCAGACAAACCCCTGAAAGTCCTGACTAGCTCATTGATCCTGCACCTGTAACACCAGTCCTTGCTTTCTAAAATGTTAACCTGCTGAGACTATCCTTTCTTCATGTTTTTTTTTTTTTGTGTGTGTGTGTGGGGGGTCAATTCCTGTTGCATCCTGGTAATTTGATTGACAAAAATGACCTCCTGATGCAAAAGAAGTGAAAAATTTCCAGATTTAGATTACTAGGGAAATAAGATTATCAAAGATCTAAATAATGCAACCAATAGCAAAACATTCTAGTAAATCATACTAACCCAGCTAAATTAGATAGCACCGTCCATATACAATTACACTGTTTGGCTCCCATGACAGCCTTTAAATGTGACATGTTATTTGACATGTTTGCAATTACGGCTTAGAAAAAAAAATCAATTTTTTTCTATTCCACTTAAAATAAAAAATGTACTGTTTTCCAATGAAATGTACCTTTTTTTAAATTCAAGACAGACAAAAAAGTAATACCAGAACAAACATATCACAGCTGCATTATGAAGATAGACATTTAAAGTCCAATTTTATTAGATTTTATAAAAGGGCAGAACCTAGAAGTAATTACCAGCATGTTGTATTTACTTTCACATCATTATCCGTATTCACTTTGCCCCTAGATGCTGAACAGCCAGGGAGGTAGACAGTAACTGCTGGTCCTGAGTGAGCTTCTGAAGCAACCCTGTGGGAATCGTGTCTGTTACCAGCTCACATAGGGGGGCACGCTCCTCCTTTCCTCAGCCTGAGACCCACAAAAGCCAGAGAAAGTTGTTCTCTGTCCCTCTACCCTGTGTCCTTCAGTGTTGGTTTCAAAGCTCTCTGAATAATCCAGACACATTGGATGTGGAAAAATATTTCAAAAGGCAGATTCTTAACTGAACAAAATGCTTCCAACTTATTGTCATTGCCTTCTCACAGTCCTTTACTGCTTCTAGTACCCTCTTAAAATCTATAACATGTGACTTTGTTTCTCTTTCAGGAAGACATTTTGACCTTTATCATACTTTGCCTCATTCTTACGTATCATATATATAATATTAATAACAGAATAATAGCAATAATAACAATAAACTAATATTATGTGTGTAGTTTTCATGCACCAGCCACTGTTCTAAGTGATTTATATGAATTGTCTCAACTGATCTTCATGGTGACCCTATAATTATTATAACCAATAAATGTATCTGCCATTAGCAATAGATTAAGGGATCCCATCAATAATTCCTAAGGAAATGATTATAATTCTTGTTAGTTACTTAAATGCAAATAGGAGTCTTATGATATTTTTTAAAAACTCTGAGATTTTGAATAAAACAAATCAGGCATTGTGTTAGGCAGAATAATGTTACCCCCATGTCCCCCATCCTACCCCACCCCCGCCCACAAGACATCCGCATCCTAAGTCCCCAAACCTATGACTCTTGCATGGCAAAAAAGAATCTGTGGATGTGATTAAGGATCTTGAGTTAGGAAGTTTGTCTTGGATTAACTGAGTGGGGTCCCCCCAAATCACAAGAATCCTTACAAGAGGGTGGCAGGACTGTTAGAACAGGAGAGAGACTGGAAGATGCAATGCTGATGGCCTTGAAGGTGGAAGAAGGGGCTACAAACTAAGGAATGCAGGTACTCTCCAGAAACTGGATAAGGCAAAGAAACAGATTCTCCTCTATAGGTTCCAAAAGAAAAACAGCCCTCCTGACAGTGAACTCATGTTGGAATTCTGATCTTCAGAAGTGTAAGATAATAAATGCGTGTTGCTTTAAGCTACTAAATTTGTGGTATAGCTGGAAACTACCTAGCATGAATCTTGATATAATGTGTTATTATATGGTATGAAAATATCTGGGGCCCCAGAGGAGGGTTCTGAAGGAGTGAGGTCTCTTCAGAGGAGGCGCCTTTGTGAGACTTAGGCAACTGTGAAGTTAGAGGGAACATCACCCACACAAGATCACCCTCACTTCTGACAACAATTCTAAGTTCATTAGTTCCCCAGAGCACCTCGGTTTTGATAATTCTCTAGAAGGACTCACGAAACTCACTGAGAGCTGTTGCACTCATGGTTGCAGTTTACAACGGGGAAAGAATACCGATTAAAATGAGCCAAGGGAAGAGGCACAGAGGACAGACTCTGGGGGAAGGTACCACATGCAGAAGGTACCACCGTTCTCTCCTTGCTGAGTCGTGGGCAGCTCCATTTTCCCAGCACTGATGTGTGACAGTACTGATATGTGGCATGGAGCACTGCCAAGCAGGACAGCTCATCCAAAGCTTGCCTGAGTTTTTATTGGGGGATCCATCATATGGGTATGATTGATTGATTGCTCACATGGTTGTTCTGTTTCTAAGTCAACTGATACTGTGTTATTCAAAGTTTCGACTCTACCTACCTTTCATTGTTGGTCTTTCTGGTCAGTCCCCACTCTAAATACTATCTGGTGTGGCCGTCCCCCACCCTAAAGCACAATCTTAGACCACCTGGCATGACCTACGGTCCCCCTGACAAAAGAAGACACTCCTATCCAGCATGACATTTCCAAGGGCCCAGAGATTACCTCCCAGAAACCAACAGCAAACGCCAGACCTTCTTTTTGGGTAAGGCTAAATTCTTCACTACAGACAAACCAAGCTGGGTTTAAAAGGTGAATGGGATTGTTCCCATAGGAACAAAGAAAAGGGAGAAAAGGGCATCCAAGACATAGAAAACAACATGAGCAAAGGCACAAAAGTTTGTGGCATTTCTAAAGAAAAGGCTAGTAATTGATTGCAGTTTGAACACTGGTTACTGGGCACTGGAAGATGGGAGCGGCTGCAGAAAACCCTGATTGTAAAGGCCCTGTTCCATCTGAAGGAGTTTTGTATCAAGAGCAAGGCGCTTTGGGAAGATTTTTCAGGAGGGAGTGATTTGAACAAAGAATCCTTTTGTAATGTGAATTGTCCTCTCCCATTTCATGTTTTATGAGTTTATGCTTTTGTCTATTGGATTTATTTTTAATAGGGTAATTTGTACTTAGAAAGAAGGAGAAAACTATCTTTTTCTATAACAATGCTGACAACAGAGCTAGACAATCTTCCCAGACTTAGACCAGGCCAAGTCCGAGGGTGCAGGACAGAAACTCCAGACGGTGTGGCCAGCAGAGCTGCTTCTCCTCACTTCTTTTCATCATCTGGAAAATGTGGTGTAAATGCTAGAAAACCCAGTGACGCTGGGCCAGAGCTGGCCTACAAGTGGACTTGTGGAAAACAGCCTGATCAGCACATGTCTAGATTTGAAGAAAACTTACCCTAAAGTTACTTATTTAATCTTTAGTTTATTTCCCACCAAGCTCCCCTGATGCAATACAGTAATGGTCAGACTCAGAGACAATCAGAAACTCAGTGTCTCAGCTCAGACTGCTAGAACAAAAGACCACATACTGGGTGGCTTAAATCACAGATTTTTTTTTTTTTCTTTTTCTCTCAGTTCTGGAACCTGGAAGTCCCAGATCCAGGTGCTGGCAGATTCTATTCTTGCTGAGGGCCCATTTCCTAGCTTGCAGAGAGCCTTCTTCTCAATATACCTTCATATGGAGGAGAGAGCTCTGTGGTCTCTTCCTCGTCTTATAAGGACACTGCTCCCCATCACCGGACTCTACCCTTATGACATCCTTTAAACCTAATTGCTTCCCAAAGGCCCCACCCCCTAATCCCATCACACTGGGGATTAGGGCTTCAACATAGGAATTTTGGGGGGAGACACAAACATTCAGTCCTGAACACTCAGCACTTTCCTACATTGGGTTTAGAAATGCCCATGGGGTGTCCCACACAGAGGAACACTACGGTCTGTCATTTCCTTTGAACAACAGGGTTGTTTCTAAACAAAAGCTAACTTGAGAGAATCTTTAAATTGAGAAAAATTATATATTTTATATTTACTATTGTATAAATTATATAGAAACTTATATTTTATATTTCTGTAGAAAGGAAGGACTGCAAAATTTCAATGCCTATAGAACACAGCTTAAATATTTGGTTCACCCATGTGTGACCTCTTGCATATCTTCTAATTTAACCTGGAAAGTGGGAAGAACAATTATTTTTTTTTTGAGGCGGGAAGTGGGGGGCACATATTTCACAGAGTTTTGTGAGGACCAAGAAAAAGTGGGTTAGTTGTAAACAACTGTACACAGGTGAATTTTCTATATTACTCAAAACATTGCCTTCACTTTCAGGGAGGTTTCTGGGCCTGCGGAAACTGTTCAAGGACCCCTTATTTAGAGAGCACTGCTCCCTGAAGAGCCTTTGGGGAAACAAAGAATTCTAAAACCTGGAGCTTGTATTCTCAAGGACCTTATGATCTAGTCGATGAGAGGAGCTACAAAGATGACTCCAGTGATAGATTCCTAGATTTAGCAAATAAAAATACAGGATTTTCAGTTAATCTGAATTTCAGATAAACAATGGATGATTTTCATCAGTATGTCCAAAGTGTTACATGAAACATATATTAAAAAATCATTTGTTGTTTAACTGAAATTCAACTTTAACTGTGTCCTATATTTTACTTGGCAATCCGATTCATAAGCCACTTGAAAATAAGAACTCTCTTGGGATTCAGAAAAGGGAATGGGTTCTCAAGGCAGCAGATGCTGAGGCAGAGTTAGGAGGGCAAAAGGTTTATTTATAGTAAGACCTGTGAAAGGAAAAGGGAGGAAGCTAGATTGGACAGGGGAGCCAACTGAGGTGATGTTGACCTGACAAAATCTCTGCCAGCACAGCCAGGAGCTCACTGGAAGAGTCCACCTTGGGTAGAAATGGCTACACTTTTGTATCACCAAGGTTTTCAGTCTCCTCCCAACCCCCACCCAAAGTAGCTTCCTTCTTGGCCAATCATCATTGCCAAAAATTCTATCATTAAAAAGCCATTGCCACCCAACAACAGAGAATTGGTTAAATTTTCTACATTTTCATACTGACTATGCTTTCATTAAGTATAATGTGTAAAGAAATGTTGACTAAAAATGGGCTAAAGCTCAGGTTACAAGAACAATATATGGAGTATGATCTTGTTTTGTTAACACATGTATTTGAGTCCATGATTATACACACATACATGTGCCCACACACATACATACACACATTGAGATGGAGAGGTGGAGAGAGAGAAACTGATAGGATTCACACGAAAATATTAACAATAATTACTTCTAAGTGGTGAGATTGTGGGAGATTTTTATTCCCTTTGTAAATACTGTTTTTTAGATTTTCTACAATGAGTTAGTGTAATTGATATATTACAAAGTCTAAGTATTTACACTATTTTAGAAGCAACGGCTACACTTCTTGGTCTTTCCTTTTCTTCTCATAAGCATTAAATGTTTTTCTATATATTATATTCAAAACATAGTGGGAACTCACCATAGGAAAAGATGTCACCCCCTACTTCATTCTACTGGAGAAAGTGATTTAAGCAGTTTCCTGGGATTCTCCTTTTTGGAACCCTATGCATCATTGTAGTGGCAGCAGGTAAAGCTGATAAATGCTGGTGGCCACAGGAGAGATGATCTGTGCTTCCCCTCCCCCGGCCCCCATAGAAGAAGGAAGGAAACATCAGTTATCTTGTTATTACCATCTTCCTTCTGTTTTTAACATTTATTCTCTTGTTCGTTATGGGGAGCAAAACCAGCACTTTGCTAGTACTTTGCCTCTGTCAAGAAAGCTTTTAGATTAAAAAGCTAGATGTGGAATTTTAAGGCTTATAAAAGTTTTATCATCAGGGATGTGGATAGCTAGTTCATACAATATGAAAATGTCTACATTTACCTGGAAGGTAGGCTGTGGTTTTCTTGAACCATATAAACCACTGCCTTCAGCAACATTATAAGAAGGACTTAAATACTCTCAAGAAGAGAAGAGAAAAAAATAATATCTTATTTGGATGTTTTAAGTTACTTATTTGATACCGTAAATCCTGTGATTTTTTTTTTCTTGTCTCATTTTAGGCAGAAGACATAAAATACGACAAAATTGAAAAGAAAAGAGTTAAGGCGATGCAGAAAATGCCTGAGTCATTCATGAATGATGTTTTCATTGGAGAAATCAGTAAAAGAAAAGAAAACTGAAGATCTTGTAAAAGGCCAAAAACCCGCTGCTCTCCTTTATCTCTGGCAGAAAAGGGTATGTCTTCCTGGGGGTCCAAAGAGAAAGTTCTCAACCTGCCTACTTCTGCTTCTGTATTCACACCAGCTTGACAATCATTACGGTTTCCAAAACCATAACATCCCAATTTGGCTGCAAAAGTTTGGACATGTATTTAATTCTGCACACCTACTATCTGGTTGGCGCAAAAATGATTACAGTTTTTGCAATTATTTTTAACCTTTTAAACTGCAATTACTTTCACAACAAGCTACTATAGACCGCGTTTCCCTGAAAATAAGACCTAACTGGAAAATAAGCCCTAGCACGATTTTTCAGGATGACATCCTCTGAACATAAGCCCTAATGCATCTTTTGGAACAAAAATTAATATAAGACCCTGTCTTATTTTTGGGGAAACACGGTACCAGGTACTGAGATGCCAGGATAAAAACAATGAGGTGCTCATCCTGGAGGTGCATCAGAAAGTCGGATTCCATCATTGCTGAGGTCCCTCCCAGTTTAAAGTTCTACATAATGTAATTTTCTCAGAGCAGTCCAAATTGAAAGGAAGTTAAAATCAAAGAAAGCTAATGGTTTAGCCAAATATGAAGAAAAAGTGAGTGAAGAACAGAGAAAACCACCTACTCAGCCTAGGGGGAGAGAAACTGGGAAGGTGATGGGGGGAAAGGAATATTTCGCTGAGTCTTGTAGGACAAGGCAGAAGTGGACAAACAAAGGTGAGCATAAAGGTCCCACAGCAGTGTCCTTGGTGAGCTTGGGGAACTGGAAATGACTCCATGTAGTGAAGATGTGTCTGCCAGGATGGTCAGCCTGAGAGTGGAGGTGGAAAATGATCTGATGTGGATAGGTTGGTGCAGCAAATTAGGCAATTTGGGGAGCCAGTGAAGGGTTTCAGCAAAGGGGTAGCTTGCTCAGATTTGAATTTTAGAAGCTGGCTCTGACAGCAGCTCAGGGAATAAGTTGGAGGCTGAGGGTTGGTGGAGAGGGAAAAGCCAGAACAAGGAGAGACACAGGGGTCTAATTTGATGGCCTGAATGGAGGCTATGAGGATAAAAGGAGGAGACAGGTTCCAGATATATTTACAAGGCAAAATTGGATACCAGGTTAAGTGGGCTTAGATGGAGAGTTGTGTGATGGAGTAGGGTAGGTTGACTCCCAAGTTTCTGGCTCAAGCAACTGAGAAATAATGCTACTCACTAAGGTAAAGAATAAAGAGAAATCCTGTTCGGAGGGCAGGAACGTTGATGATTTGGGTTTTGAACATGCTGAATTGCAGATGTGTGGTAGATCATATTTTTCAGAGAATGTCTTAACCTTATCTCGCATACTACATGCTGTCATTACAATGTGACTCTACTACGTTCTCCACTGAGAGGTGGGGTTCTGTGTGTTTTCCCCCTGAACCTGGGTGGACTTTTATAACTGCGGTGACCAATAAAATATGATGGAATGTATGCTATATGACTTCTAAGGCTATATCATAAAAATTCCATTCACTTCTACCTTCTTGTTTCGGGATGCTTCGTTTGAGAACACAGCTGCCACATCATGAAAAAGTCCAAACTGGCACCATAAGGACAGGCTACAGGGAGAGGCCCTATGCAGGTCCTCTCCCCAACAGGCCAGCTGAGGTCCCAGCCAATAGGAACATCAACCAGCAGATATGTGAGTGAAGGTATATCCAGAAGATTCCAAGTCCGAATTATCATGTTGACCCAACCTTGGATCTTCCCAGGTGAGGTTCCTAACAGTGTATTACAGATCAGCCATCCCTACTGTGTCTTCTTTGAAATCCTGACCCACAGAATCTGTGAGCATCAGAAAAGGGTTGTTTTACATCACCACGATTTAGGGTGGTTTGCTATACAGCAATAGTACCTGAAACAGGAAACACGTGAGATAGTCACATGATCGTGCCTACTGCAGATTTGGCTGTGTGTACTGGAGCTCACAGTAGAGGTCTGGGCTGAACATGTTGACTGGCATATGAATGAATGCTGGTTACAAAAACCAAACCAAAGTGAACCAAACTACAGCCCAATGACTTTACAAAGAATTGGGGTATTTGAGGTGCTGAATAGAATCTACCTCTAAAGTTAAGCCAGGAAATGAAATCGAAGGATGGAAGGGCAGTGGATTTTGAAGTCCAACCATCTTCAGTTCAAATCTCCAGTTCAGTCCCCTACTCACGGGCTCACCACTCTTCCAGGCTTCCATTTCCTCAATTGTCCAATTAGGATGAAATACAAACATTGCAGGGTTGTCAGGAGAATTAAAAACAATATACGACGGGTGTTGAGCACAGAGATTAGGACAAGGAGGCAGACAGATGGTGGCTTTTCTTAGTCTTACCTAAGGTGGGGAGTGAGACATGACTCAATCCAGCAGCAGGAAGGTCCCTGCCCATAGAAATATCCATCTACCAACCTAGGCAGATGCACTGGTGGAGCAGAAACTTCCTGAATGGCATTTTGTCAGACTTTATTCAATAGCCCTTGATTTAACACTGCCCCTTTAGAGATCTTTAGATAAAAGGTGGGTTATATCTGCTGAGAGTTAGTTTCAACACATACTTTGAAGGGTGAGAGAAAGTGGGTCCAAAACAAGAAAAAGCTGCTAAGGGCTTAGTTTACAGTAGCTGGTACCAAACTGCAGGTCTCAGACCTGATTCCCCCCATCCTTACACTGTGAGCTTGTTCTGATCCCAGGGGAGGCTCGCTTAGCTGCAAACAGCTTGTGAATGCCAGTCTGTCTCCGCTTCCACTTGGGTTATTTCCATCGCTAAGTTACAGTTTGAAAGATGGAACAGTCAACATGCAGTGCGTAATGTCTAAGACTGCTTACTTAGCTTAGTGTACTGGAAAGATCACAGCTGGATTTAGGCCCAGGTGATGCTACTCGTGAGCTGGGTCACCCTAGCTACCTCCTGAACCTCTCTGAGCCTCCATTTCCTCACTTACGTAATACATAAAAATTCACTAATGATTTCGCAGGACTGCTGTGAAGATGAAATCAGTACATGAAGAGAACTGCCATTTATTGACACGTCGGTAGGTGCCAGGTGCTATGCTAAGTGCTTTTTTTTACATTTACTTAATTTAATCCTCAGAATAATCCTATGAGGATCTGTTATCTCTAATTTATATATAAGGAAACGGCGGTTGAAAGAGATTAAGTACATAACTTGCCCCAAGTCACACAAATACTAAATGTGCTACAGAGGCAAGACTGGAATCTCTGCTGATGGAAGGACCAGCACAGGGTCTGGCATACAGGAAATACTCAGTGAACGGAAAATGTTATTTTTCCATTGTCCAGCCTATCCCCTCATTTGATAGGCCCCAAACTGGTTTGCAGAGTGAGCTGCCAAGGAGCAGGGCTGGGGTTGAAACTTAAATCTCCTGGTACTGAGACAAGTGCTTTTCACCTTAACCTAAACTGTCCTCCCAGTATCAAATCCCTTTCTAGGTAGACTATGGAAGTTTAGCTGGTTTGGCCGCAAACG
Organism: Rhinolophus sinicus; assembly: GCF_036562045.2. NCBI lineage: Eukaryota > Metazoa > Chordata > Mammalia > Chiroptera > Rhinolophidae > Rhinolophus > Rhinolophus sinicus. The sequence goes on from NC_133753.1 coordinate 115,916,339, forward strand.
ATCACATGTGCATGACAACAGCGCTCTCTGCTGGCGTCTACGAGAACTGAAAGGGGCCATCGGGCAGGGCAGTTCACTCATTGCTAAAAGTTTCTTTGCCGTTAGATTTTTTACCTCAGCAGCCCTTGATTATCACCCCCCACACACCTCTCTCTCTTTTTTTTTTTAAACGGGCACTCTGTGTCTCTCATTTATATTTTACCAGAAAGTCATCCTTCATCTTTGAAAACCTTGTGTACCTGCCCACAGGGCGGTGGGATTCCTCTGATTTTTCAGGAGCAGCCCTGTAAGATTCTAGCAAGCTCTCCCTATCTCCGCACCCTATTACGGAGAACCACTACCTGAGTGAATGCTGTAATCCATGCCATAAACTTTGGGTGTGCTAGTGAATGACACAGTGAAAGGAACACGAGCTCACAAAGAGACAGCTTCATGGTGAAGTCCTATGGTCCCAAAGCGGCTGAAGTCAGGTGGCAGAGCCCATGTGGGCCTACCACACCGCATTGGACTCTAGTCTCTGCTTTGTGCTTCTACACACACCATGGTAACAGAATGGTTAGGAAATACATTCTGTAGCGAAGAACCCAGACTCTCTTGGCATCTAACTCTAGAGGTCAAATAGACAGTGTTCAGTGACCACTACATATTCAGTTACTAATATTTGAGCACCCGTTGGCATTTCTAAATGATGAACAAACTCATAGCCAAATTTCCTTTCTCACTGAGGGTTTAAGGAGACCCTGCACATAACGTGCATTGCCTGGTGCCTGCCACTCATAAAGCAAGTAATAAAGAATTGCTAGAACAAGAAACAAAACAAGCCATTACATTCCCAAGACCTCTAATCTAAATTCCTTCTTAAGATTAGGCATTGCCAGGCCTATGGAATGAGAATCTGATTGCCAGGCATTCCATTCCCAGAGCCAGTCACCTGCCCTCGGCAATGCTGGCACTCAGCAGCCTTCTCCTGGCATCAGAAACAAACTTGTTATTTTCAATATCCTTTCCTTCAATCCTTCTGCAGTTACCAGGAGAGTTTACTTTCCTGCCCTTTATTTTCAAATTAGAGAAAATAAGTCAAAACTTTTCCTTGATAGCTCTCTTCCTGAAAAAAGAGAGAAGATGGGGCTCCAGGGAGGAAAGGAACTCAATTACAGCCCTGACAGAATCTGCCAATACCAGCCTGGATGTGGTTTTCTGTCTTCTTTAGGTGGCATTTTTACCAGTGGGGACCCAGGAAAGTCCTAGCGATGTATACAAGTCAACAGGGATGTCTGTTATGACCTCAAGGCTGACCATATTTACATAGCCATTTCATTTAAAGATGCCAGTTGTTGAAGAGCACAGTAAGACAGTCCTGGGCTCATACCCCCATCAGCCACCCACTCACTAGGCAGTTGGACAATGTGTTAACTTCACTGAGTCCTTCAACTCTACATTGGGGAGAATGATCATGGAATCTCACCTGGCAGCTCTTGTGCGGGCTATAGAAAGTAATGTATAGAAAATGTGAGTGGCACAGAGTAAACATTCAATGCATTCATTTATTCAACAAAAATCAATTAGCTGCTATGTGCCAGGCACTGGTCCATATTCTGGGGATTCAGCAGTGAATGAAACAGCAAACCCCCTGCTCTCAGAGGGCCCACAATCTAGTTGGAGGAAACAAATGGTAAACTTGTAAGACATAATATATCTGGAACGATGTGCTGTGAAGAAAAATAAAGCAGAGTAAGAGCTAGACAGTGATGGGCACTATTTTTGACAGAAGGAAAGCCTTTCTCTCTCTCTCCTCTCTCGACAGGGAAGGCTTCGCTGAGAAATGGCGTATGGGAAGAGCCTGAGTGAAGTACAGGAGACAAGCCCTGGGGATAATCACAGGGAGAGTGTTCCAAACAGAACAATCAGTAAATGCCAGGTTCTGAAGCAGTCACACCCTTGGACTTTGGAACAGCAGTGGGCAAGTGTGGCTGGAGTAAGGGGACAAGGCAGAGAGTCAGAGGGATGGCCAGCTCGTGCGTGGCGGGATCTGTGAGGCCATGGGAAGGACCAGAAGATGAAGAGTGGTGAAGGTGTGCAGGCCACAGAGCCAGACATGGCCACCATGGTTTTTTTCTTCCTTAGCTCCTCATATGCTCTTCTATGCACCTGGCATAGTCTTATGTGGTAACGTATCTAGTAGCAACCTTGAAAATCATCCCATTTCTTGACCATCCTTTGCTCTCTCCTTGATTCTAGAGACCTTAAAGACTCATGAGAATTGGAAACAGGATACCTGCTTTAGAGAAGGCATTTGAATAAATTCCATCCCAGCATTCATTTTGCCTTCTGTATTCAGTACTGTTATTAATATTATTGTTGTTAATATTAAGTGCTTCCTCAGAACAGCTTTTTATTTACTGCCCAAGAAAGTTTTGTAATTATACATTTGAACCACCACTGATTATAGCCTTTGAGCAAATTAAGCTAGATTGTTTGCTTATCCAACAAATATGAAGGCCGCATGTACCTTCCCCAGGAACAAAAACTCAAGTTATCGATTGCCTGTTTCCTTCAGTACACAGAAGTAAATATTTTATTTTCAAACTTGAGAAATATCACAAAGCAGAATGCCTTCCTGAACATGTAAGCCTGTCTATCAAGAATGTGTTTGATGACATGAAACAGACTGACGAAGCTACAGGAATCTTCTTACCAGAGATGGAATCTTGTTTTGGAAGATATTTAAATTTAACCTCTAGTACAACATAGGGAATAGAGTCAATGGAATTGTAACATATACGATGTCAGAGGGGTAGTAGACTGGTGGTGGTGGTGGTGGTGGGGTTACCACTTTATCAGGGGTATAAATGTCTAACTATTACATTATTTTGTACACCTGACACTAAATAAATAAATAAACAATTTTTAAAAAGAATACAAATGAAAATAAATAAATAAATGTAACCTCTATGTGAGGTGTGTGTGCTGTGTAGGCATATATATGTGTATATTCACACACACTATACCAGGGTGCCAAAAAAATGTACACACATGACATGTGTTCATCTTTTGTTATCGGTATATATTGAGTATTACAATTTTAATACATTTCTTTCATTTATTAAAATGTGTATACATTTGTTTGGCACCCTCTGTATATGTGCATACACACACACACACACACACACACACACACACATATATATATATATATATATATATATATATATATACACATACATATATATATACACACACATACACACATTACATATGTGTGTATGAAATAAAAGAAATGCTTTAAAATTCTTTCCACTATTATTCACTACTCTGAATTATATCAATTTTTTTAAAATTGGGGAACAGTGTGTTTTTCTAAGACTCATCAGCTCCATGTCAAGTCATTGTTTTCAATCTAGTTGTGGGGGGTGCAGCTCACTGGCCCATGTGGAAATCGAACCAGCAACCTTGGTGTTATAAGCACTGTGCTCTAACCACTGAGCAAACCGGCCACCCACTGGCAGCTTGGCTCCAAGCTCAAGCCATTGTTTTTCACTGGCCCTTGTGGGAATCGAACCAATGACTTTCGTGTTATGAGCACTGTGCTGTAACCACTGAGCAAATCAGCCACCCATATCAAAATTTAATTAAAGAGGACATTAAGTTCCACACACATTGGCATTTATATCACATGCCGCTTGAGGGGCTAGGTATAGAGGGTGCACATGGCCCTGCCTCTATTAGCTTTCAGTCAAGTTCACAGTTGTCACATCAGATATCTTCATAGTGTAAATATCGACAATTAATAGGCTTGAAGAAAATGACAGATTTCCTCTATAAAGGTTACTATAATTTGAATTATAACTTTATCAATTCTGATTATTGGCATTGGCTCTTATAAAAAATCAGATAAGCAGAATAAAAAAACCATGAATTGGGTCTAAAATGTGGATCTGAAGCAAAATAAGAATGGAATACCACCCCTTCCATTTACCTGAAAAATTCCACCAGATGCAAAGGAGTTATAAATGTTGTTTAAGATTTCAGGGCTAAGTAGTTATATGAGACTATAGAGAATGGTTGACGCCAGTGCCGGCACTCGCCTACTGATAAACAGCTGGAAGTAAAACAAAAAATATCCCCAGAAACATTGAAATGGCAGCAAATAGCTCTGTTTATGGAGGGAAAAGGGCCTCAGATAAACATATAAATAAACCAAAAACAAGAAGAACTGACATAATCATGAGTACTTCTCACGTAAAGCAACCTGGACTTCGGCAAATTATATTCACTTAGCTAAATGTGAAGGTAATATTGCTAAGGTTTATCTAAAGAGTCAGAAAGAAAATGAGACTAAAATTAAACCAGATATGCTGGCTAGAGTGCCTTTAAAATTTGCTTTCAGAGTCATAAAAATTATTTGGAAATCCAATGATCTAATAACTATGAAAAAACCAAAGCTCATAATAAATATTTGTTTACCTCTTGTTTTAGCTCCTACTCTGTGGTACACGTATACACGCTCCTACTCTGTGAGGTATGCACACACACCCCGTGCATAGTCTCAGCACTGAGGGTGTGCTCCTTAAGAGACCACCATCTCTTTGCCATGGCATTTACTGCTTTACCTGTGTCCTTTGTCTCTACACTATGAAGCCCCTGACAGGGGTATAATTCATTTTTTAAATCCCCAATTAGCTCAATTCCTAGCACATAGATGATCAAAATATACCAACTGTACATATACATGATAAAGTGAAGGAGCTGAAGGAGAACTTGTGTGAAGACTCAATATCATAATCTTTCAAGAGAGGACTGTCTCACTGGACCTTCACTTTCCTCCAAAGAACCACCACCCACAATGTGAATTGAATTGGGTTCCCCTTGGATGGGAACTCTACTTTTCAGCTGCTACTATCACCTTGACTCTTGGATTACTGTTTCAACCCTCTCTCCTTTATTCACTTCTTCTGTCTACTACTTCTATGCTGGGGGAAGGTTTCCCAACATAGCATTACCATGATAGGGTGCACAGCTAGAACACAGAGATAGAGGCTTGCCATCTATCCATTACTGAGGGGTCAACCTTTAGCCTGAGTCATTTTTTTTTTTTTTTCATGACTTGAGAAATAATCAGAGCCCAATAACCTTAAGAAATAAACATTCATCTAAATCATCCTATTTGACCAAGTGTATTCAGGAAGTTTTCATTGTTAAAAACCTTTTGTACTATTGTCATAAGGAGGATGTCCTGACTGAGAAGGAAAAGGTTTACTATGGGATCACTTAAAAAGGATGGTCTATAAGTATCTATAGGGTTTTTGACACATGGGCACTTCCACAACTTTGGCTCAAAGCACAACGCCATGGCCGTGCCTAGAGTTATCTTACTACCATTCCACAGAAAGTCTCAAAGCATATTTGCCTATATTCTCAAGTGACCTCTGAAGGAGGAAGCCACCACTTTATAAAATGGGAAACTGAACTGCCATAAGTATTTTCTTTACCTGAGACAAAGATGGCAAATAAATGACTCCTTCATGGCAAACAGTTGTCAATACATCATGGAGCTCAGTTCCATTAGGCCTGGGCATAACCCGGAATCTTTTTCAATACAGCTAAGTATAACTGCCCCAGTTGGTGACATGTGAGAAGATATATACTTGCCATTCCTAAGAACACAGGGCAAATGCTAGCTGTGGCCATGAAGAAATTGTTCTGTAGATATCTTAGCAACTGAGGCATGACAATTTTCAGATGACTGTCCTGAAACTCAGTGAGACTGTCAATAGCCTAAGACCATGCAGCAAGTGGAAGGCAGAGTACAGTTTGAATATGAAATGCTGAACCTGAAAGTCTTCAACAGTATTGGGCAGCTTTTCTTTTCACCTCCATATTCCTACGACAAAGCATCTGAGAGAGACCAGTAGAGCTAAAACATCAACGTCTTTCCTAATTATAAATTGTCCTTTCCTAACCTCTTCCTGAAATTATGGTTAGACAGCCATTACTTTTTGAATGAACTCCTTGCTGTCTAGAGCCTGAAGTTCATATATATATATATATATATATATATATATATATATATATATATATATATATATATATATATATATATACCATTCCCTACTCTTGACATGTGCTCTTCTCTATTTTCATCTTCTCTATTTTCAGAACTATTAACCTGAAAATGTATTTTCATTGTGAAGCTTATTATATAAAGTCTAGGCTCTTAAAGGATCTATCTGAATTATATGAAAGATTAAAATTAAGAAGCAAACACATAAATCAACACATCATTTTGAAATAGTTGAAAACATAGTCAGAGCCCTAGTAGTTTTATTACAGATCTTAGCCAAACATGAATTTTAAAAACTACTGCAGAGCAAAAGAATGGAAATCTTCTCACCCCATTCTGTGAGCCTAGACAATTTCCTGATATTAAATGAGAAAAGAGTAAACAACAACAACAACAACAAAACTAAAACCAAAGAGCCCTGATGAGATCCAGTCAAGATGGCGGAGTAGGTAAATGTTGTGCTTACCTCCTCTCGTGACCACATCATAATGACAACTAAACTACAGAACAACCATCATTGAGAATTGCCTAAAGTCTAGCTGAACTGAAGCCCTGCAACTAACGACATACAGAAGAAGCCACCTCAAGACTGGTAGGAGGGGAGGAGATGTGGAACAAGCCGGTCCTACACCTATATGTGAGCATTACAAATTGGGAAGGCTATCTCAGTTGCAGAGGTCTCCCCTGGAGGAGTAGGGTTCTCAGCCCCATACCAGGCTTCCAGGGTTCCAGTACCAGAGAGAGAAGGCCCCATAACTTCTAGCTGTGAAAACCAGCAGAGGTTGTGGCTGATGGAGGAGGGCAACTAGAGTTCCAGGTGCTCCTCTTAAAGGGCCCATGCACAGACTTACTCGCTGATGGATTCATTTGCTCTGAAATCCAGCATTTAGGCAGCAGCTCGAAAGGCACCAGGGAAATACCGGGAGGAGCTGATTTGTCTGGCTCCAGAGAAAGGGTTTGATGGGCAGCTTTCTCCTGGACGGAGGAGCTGGTGGAAACCATTGTTTCTTTCTTTCTTAAGCCCTCCCCGCTCCTGGCATGCAGACGAAAGCAGCCCTTGTATCTGAGTCACCATCAACCTGGCTAACACCATTTGTTCACCCTGATTCCCTGAGACCACGCCCCACACAAATTTCAGGCCCACCCGAGCTGCATCTAGTGGCTTTTCCGTATAAATGGTATGTCTTGGCTCATGCTATGAACTTTCCTAAAATCTCCCAAAGATTATCAAAACACAAACAAACAGCATCTAATTTGCCATGTCCTGTATTTCTGGCTGAGCAGGCCTAAGCCTGGCACTAGTGACAAGTAGCCTTGGTTCATGGCTTGGCCTCTCCAGGCACCTCCATGCCCAGCAAAAGTGGCATTCATCTGTGGATTGCTTTGTGGATATTCCAGGTGGCCTAGAGTAGGACACAGTCTGCGGCTGAACTTGGCCTGTAGCAGGCCCCCTTCTAAGGGTGCACAATGATCTCATGGACTACTTCAACGAAGAGATAGGAAACATAAAAATGGTGGTGCAACAGATAAAGAAGAACAAGTCAGAAATAAAGAATATAACAACGGAAATGAAGAATACATTACAGGGTATCAGTAGTAGATTAGATGAAGTAGAGGACTTAATCAGTGATTTAGAAGATAAAGTAGCAGAAAACACCTAATCAGAACAGCAAAAAGAAAAAAGAATCCAAAAAATATGAGGAGAATTTAAGAGGCCTCTGGGACAACATCAAGTGTATCAATACTTGCATCATAGGGGTACCAGAAGGAGAAGAGAGAGAGCAAGGAATTGAAAATCTATTCGAAGAACTAAGATAGAAAACTTCCCTAACATGGTGAAGGAAAAAGACATACAAGCTCAGGAAGCACAGAGTCCCAAACAAGATGAACCCAAAGAGGCCAACACTAAGACATATCATAATTAAAATGCCAAAGATTAAAGGCAAAGAGAGAATCTTTAAAACATCAAAGGAAAAACAGTTAGCTACCTACAAAGGAGCTCCCATAAAACCATCAGCTGATTTCTCAACAGAAACTTTGCAGACCAGAAGGGATTGGCAAGAAATATTCAAAGTGATGAAAAGCAAGGACCTACAACCAAGATTGCTCTACTCAGCAAGGCTATCGCATAGAATTGAAGGACAGATAAAGAGCTTCCCAGACCAGAAAAAGCTAAAGGAGTTAGCTTAGAGCAACAACTTTAGCTCCTTTGCTCTTTTAAACACAAAGAGCAAACCAGAATTACAAGGAATTTTAGATGGACTTCATTAAGATGACAAAACAAACAAAAAAAAAAAGATAATAAATGTGAATAACAAAATGGCAATGACTATAATATATCTATCAACAATAACTTTAAATGTAAATGGATTAAATGCTCCAATCTAAAGATAGGAGAGCTGAATGGATAAGAAAACAAGACCCTTACATATGTTTTCTACCAGAGACTCACTTCAGATCGAATGACACACTGACTGAAAGTAAAGGGACGGTAAAAAGATATTTCATGAAAATTGAAAAAAAAAAAAAAAAAAAAGCTAGGATAGCAATACTTATACCAGCAAAATAGACTTTAAAATAAGGCTATTTTGTGTCTAAAACAAGAGACAAGGACCCAATAATCCCACTTCTGGATGTTTACCTGAAGAAACCCAAAATGTTACGTCAAGGGACATGTGCATCCATTTGTTCATTGCAGCATTGTTTACAATGGCTAAGCTGTGTTACAATGGAGGCAGCCTGGGTGTCTGTCGATGGATGAATGGATAAAAAGGAAGTGGTACATAGACAGAGGGTGCCAAAACAATGTATATACATTTTAAGAAAGGAAAAAACCTGCATTAAAATTATAATACTCAATATATACCGATAACAAAAGATGAATACAAGTCACGTTTGACTTCTGCAATTACAAGAGGTGCTCAAAGTGGTTACCATCAGCATCCAGACACTTCTGATTACGGTGAACTACTGTTCAAGCACACTGACCAAAGTGTCCACCTATATACATATTTTTGGCAACCCCATATATTGCTCGGCCATGGAAGGGAATGTGTTTTTGCCATCTGTGGTGGCATGGATGGAACTGGAGGGTATTGTGTTGAATGGAGAAAGTCAGACAGAGAAAGACAGATGCAATGTGATTTCATTTATACGTGGAATCTGAGGAACAAAATAAATAAAGAAAACAGAAACAAACTCATAGATACAGAGAACATTTTGAGGTTTACCAGACGGGAGGGGTTTTGGGGGTGGGTGCAAAAGGGGAAGGGATTAAGAAGTACAGATTTGCTGTTACAAAATCACAATGGGATGTAGGGTATAGCATAAGGAATATAGTCGATAATAGGGTAATCACTATGTATGGTGTCCAATGGATACTAGACTAGTCAAGGGGGGGGTCACTTCTTAAATTATAAAAATGTCTAACCACTATGCTGTATACCTGAAATTAATATAAAATGCATTATGTCAACTGCAGTTGAAAATTCTTAGTAGGGGGGAAAAGATGAAGGTCCAAGTTCACAGGAATAAAACAAATAAGTCATGGGGATGTAATGTACAGCATAGAGAATATAGTCAATAGTATTGTGATAGCACGGTAGAGTGTCAGATGGTTGCTGGACCATGGTGATCACTTCTTTAGGCATATAAATGTTGAGTGACTATGCTGTACACCTGAAACTAACATAGTATTGTAGGTTAGCTATTAGGTTGGTGCAAAAGTAATTGAGAGTTTTGCAATTATTAACATTTTAAACCACAATCACTTTTGCACCAATGTAATATATTTTAATAAAAATCTTAAAAACAAAAAAACAAAGAGCCCTTACCACTTTCATCTTGTCACCTTGCTGAGAACTTGGTTTAGTGTCTCAGAGCTTAGGGCAGTTACAGGTCTCATCAGAGCCCGTTTTGGGGTTTGGTGGGCCACTTGGTGGGCAGTGGTGATGAAAAGGAAGGTGATCAGAGCTCAGCTAGCATCTCTGACCACCAAAGAAAATGAGTTATTGCTTTATTGGGGGAGCATAGTCTCTACCAGAAAAATAATTCAATAATTCCTCATAGACAGAGTCCCTTCTCCCCAACAGGAATTAGCCCAAGTGTTTTCTATGGAGCAAGACCTGCATTTATTTACACTAAGCTTAAGTTGTCCTTCAGGCTAAGGAGGGCCTTGTCATAGCAATCTGACACCAGGAAGATCATATTAGATTCGTGAATTGGTAATGGGAACATAGAACCAGGAGGAATCAGAAGGCTGGGTTGTAGTCCTAACAACGTCCCTGGTAGCTCTCAGAACCTTTGGAAGTCATTCAATACCAGTGGTCTCATCTCTTTATCTATAAACAGGAGATGAGGATAACCTGATGGAATGCTGAGAATCACATAGGACAACAGGAAAGGACTTTATAATTTGTAATATGATAATTAAAGTGGACTTTTTAGAGAGGGGAACCTTCAAAAGGATACAGATAAAACATATTCTAATCCCATTATTTATTAAACGATTCACTAGCTTATAACTTTGGGCATGTTATTTAACCTCTCTGGGCCTCAGTTTCCTCATCTGTTAAATGGTAAAAATAATAGTACCCATCTAATAAGGTGGCTGTGAGGATTAAGTTACTGTTTTTAAAATGCTTAGAAATATAACTATTTATTAAATAAAATAAAAATTACGTTAATGAAGTGTCTCAAAAGTTGTTTCTCATAAAATCGTGGCTTACTGTGTGATAAATAAAACAACAATGAAATAAGATTTTATGCAAATTATAGCTCATTTTTGATGATTGTGAACCACTTTGCAGCAGGCATTTTAATCTTGTGACAGTACTTTATCCTAGAATTTGGTGATGAAGGACTTGCAAAAGCCTGTCTTGAAACCCCATCTAACCAGAAATGGGACCCTAGACAACATACCACTGGGGTAAGGTGTGTGCTACAAGGTGGGCTGCAGAAATTTGGCCTTTATTCTATTTGTCCATGTTCACCTCGGTCAAATTTTCAATGATCTATGTCATTGGCATTGGATTTTTATATACTTATATTCATCAAATTGGGTGACAATACCTTAGGACTCCTATATGCTCTAGTTCTTTGGGGTTCATTATGAGGTTTGTGGCACAACTACTATTTAGAAAAAGTTTGAAGTGTAGAAATCCTTCAGTGTTAATATCATCACCTTGGACCTAAAGACATCTCACTGAACCATGGCCAAAATCCTTTCTGTTTGGCTTGAACCACACCTTTGCTTTCCTTTGCTTTCAACTTCACATATTTTACAACTGTTACTTTCTCACTCAAGAATGTCCCCCTCAGAAGAAATGCACACATCCTAAAACTGAAATTTTGTGATTACACAGTCTAGATATTGCAGAAATGAACTGTGTACAAAAGATATATAGTCACAAGCAATGTGCACACATGCCTCAAGATGGTGCCAAGAATGTTTTTATACAATTGGAGTTTCATGTTGCAAAATCAGCATCAAGCAAACCATCTATTTACAGGAAAGATTTTTTGATCCACCTGTGTCCCGTGTAATTTTAAATGCAGGAGCTTCAATTGGAGATCTTTACAATTATTGCACCTTTTTCCTCAGTGTTTTAATTCCATCCCATCAAGGTTGACTAGATCAGAGTGAATTATAGTAACTTTTAGGTCCATCGACTAGCAACATCTACCAAAGACAGGCTCGTTTACACGGTAGGCTGTGCTTGAGAAGGTGGGGTGGTAACTGCTGAATGAGTATTACAGGAAGCGATCACACTCCTGTGGCCAGAGCTTTCTAGATCTAAGGTTAACACTTGACCCAAAATGGGCCAGATTCTCTGGGGAAACTGCAATCTTTACACAGTGACAGTCAGGACCTTGAGTTCAGAGCACATGTAGGATTTTGAGGAGGCCGTCATTTTTCTACATATACAGTGAAACAGTTTAAATCTCATCTATAGAAAATAGACAAGCAGATGCCCAGGGAGAATAAGACAGACCATTCAGCAAGACTGAAAAGCAGGGAGGAGACTAGGGTTGTTTGGCTCCTAACTGATGTGCTGTCTTCATTCCCAGGCCTTCCAGAAGGCCGATAATGCTTCCTGTCCTTGAATTCTGTGGAAGATCCTTGAAATCTTTCCAGTACAATGTCCTCCATCCACCTTAGCCTAGGTTGAGTGGGGTTTTGTTATTTCTAACCCAATAATCCCTGACGAGGACAAGTGGGTGGGCAGAACAGCGAGAGGAAAACCTAGAGGACCAGCTACAGCCTGGGTCCATTATCTGGGCGTTTGTCTCAGTCTTGCTCTTGCAAACCTGTCTTTTCAGATGGGGCACCTCATGGTGTGGCCTTTCTTTCTAGGTGTGGGCTCTGTACTGAGGGAACCAGGTGGTCACAAATCTGTCATTCATTCATCAACTTGATAAATATTTAGAGAGCCTTTCTCATGCTAACACACTGAGAGGCAGTGGAGATGTCTAGATTAATAAAATCAATTCTCTTCTCTCTAGGAGCTCAGTGTCAATAGGCTAGATATCGTTAATCAGAACTGGGAACCAAGATAAATTTTTATTTTAATTCTATCGATTTTTAAGAACATTTTCCCTTCCCATTGTGTGGCACATGTTCTACTGAGAAGTCTTAAGCATGTTTGAAATCCAGAAATTAGCTAATCAGTTCTTAAAAAAAGATGTCTGATGGTATGAGTATAGTTTCACATATCTGTTATTTATATAGACTGATATTTAAAAATCTAAGTTATAGTGGTAAAAAAATTCTATAGACTAATTCCACATTAAACTCACCCACCTTTGCCTTAGCTGTGTTTAATTTCTTTTCTAAAAAAAAAAATCTAGTGTTGCTCTTTTGTGTTCCTGTCAAGAATCCCAGGACCTGACACTGGAGCTATGGAAACTATATATACTGGTGCGTTTAACTCAGAAAGCAGTGCGTTTCCTCAGACTTCTTCAGACAGCTCTGAGCAGAGAAAGGAGATTTCATACTCCGTGCTGGTAAAGATGTTCCTTGCCACTTAGAAACAAGCAAGGAAAAGAAGGGGGCGGGGAAGAAGAGAAGGAGGAAGAAGAGGAAAGAGAAGCAGCAGCCACTTAAGAAATTAAACCAAAGCAAAGGGTCCCATCCAAGCTTGTTTTCCGCCAGGCTTTGTGCTTTGCTGAGTTCCTTGCTGGAATAGAAGAGCCTGTGATGTCTCAAGCTCTGTCTCCCTCTGGTGACCAGACCACTCTTTCTTACTCTCTCTGGACTCCTGCACAGGCTGTGGCCATCCCTGTTTATCTGAGAAGCTGAAGCCCCCATTGATAACCATGCGCATTCTTTCCTTCCAAGACTCCAATGGGCTCTCCAGTTGGGGTGGCCGTGTCATACCAGCAAAGAATGGCACATGTCCCTGGGTCCTACCGCCTGCCACCCCCTATGAAGCAGCTGGAGCATTATTGAGACTCTGCGCCTGTTCCCTCATCTGTAAAATGAGGACGCAGGCTGCATGAACTGTGCCTAGCAGAGCACACAGGCTGCTGTGGTTCTGGGATCCATGAAGACACGTTTGTCCTTAGGGAGCATGGCTTTTCCGACCAGCCAAAGGCATCTCTGAAGAAGTCATTAGCTCTGAAAGCAATTGCTTGTGGGAATTCACCGCTCAGATTTTCAAACCAGATCCCAGAAGGTACAAATCACATGCAAAAACATAAAGAATTCCCCAGATCCCGGTCATCAGAAGAATTTAGAAATTTCTGTCTCAGGGAGATACTGGAATCTGACTCCTGATTCCACCACTTTCTGTGGTGGCTGTCTGTGTCAATAATTTGGCTTTTCTGTGCCTTCCTCTCTTCCTCTGTAAAATGGGAGGCAGATAGCACTCCACGCTCATGATGTTCCTGGGACTACTGTGCAGTAAATTGGACTATCCACAGGAAGCAGAAGAAGACCTCAAACCATTACATATTACCACCTCCAGTCCAACGTGAGCTTTTTACTCTCTGACGAAGGTTGAGGCCAGTATCAAGGGAGATCACTGCGTAGTAAATTCTGAAGCAATGGGGTTAGCTGAAAGGAAGGCTGCTTTCCTTTCAAAAAGTGGTTTTCAGAATTAGCTGCATCCTGGAATTGCCTGGAGAGCTTTTAAAAAATGTCAAAACCAGGGCTCCACCCTCTGAAGTTCTAATGTAACTGGTCCGGGATGTGGCCCGACACTGAGACTTATAAAAGCTCCCAGATGGTGACAATGTACAGCCAAGCCTGGGAACCACTGCCTTAAGTGTACCATTCAACACACCTGTATGATGTAAGAATTGTTTTTCTTTTTAACCTTTGTGCAAAATCTGCTAAGATGTCCCAGCTATAAAGCAATTTAAGAACAGAGTATTTTTGAAACCAGAGAAGCTTAACTGGCTTTCAAGGCTCAGAAAAACAATAGGAAAGGGCATCTAAGCCACGCCAAGTATTTTTGTACATTGTGATGCTCTTCAGGGCCATAAACTTGTCCCCGTTCTCTGTGAAACCCTCTTCGCTTACACAGCGGGCAGAAATCCTGTGCCATTCCGTGGAGATCCAAAACGTGTACACATGTCAACAGCCAACATCAAGGGAAGCTTTCAGAGGAAGGGTCTTTTTTAAAAACATAGGGAGGAAGTCTTGGGGTGGGGTAGAGGTCACCAAGAAGAATCTGCCTCTATACTTATAGCAAAGGACTTTAGAGGGAAGCCACTGGCGTTCTACTTGTCTGAGCTCAGAGCCCATTTGGGGATAACAGCGTCAGCAGTGGCTGTCTGCCAGCCCTCAGGGATGGGCCTCTCCAGTAAATGGGGATTTGGGGGGAAAGCAGTCAGCAAGCACTCCCTTGCCAACCTAGGAGGTACAGGCACACACAAAGACATCACCGTGAGGGGAGAGAGGGATGACATATCTACTGAGTCTGGGCACAGCAATTCACAATTTGATGGAGGGACGCTTTCAAACACAGCCCTGAAGTGTCACTTGCCTCATTTTGCACTCCAGAGCATGGACTCTGGAACCAGTCTAACTGAGTCTGAACCCTGGCTCTGCCACTTCCTCTGTGACCCTGGCATGCCAATTAACCTCTCAATGTCTTAATTTTCCCACCTGTAACATGGCAGTGATAACAGCACACACTTAACAGAGTTATTGAAAGGCTTAAATAATCAATATCAAGCGTTTAGGACATGCTGAGGAACATATTCAGGGTTAACATTTTCATTATTTCTGATCCAGCGCAGAAGAAACATTTGTAGGCCTTAAAAAGGAAAATTTTATTAAAACAAAAGTGATTACAATAAAAGAGAGTATACAAAAAAACTGAGAGTGATTTTTGGTTTGGGAAAAAATCTTTTAGATTTCAGCAGTGGAAGTGTTGGAAGGGTGTATGGCTGAAATCAAGCTAGGAAAAGAATGCCAAGGTCAGGCCAAAGCCAGCTATTGTTCTCCAGAGTGACAGCAGGGGATGCTGCAGGAAAAAATGCAGGTGTAACTGCAACCTTTTTGCCTCTAGGAGAACTTCCTATGCCACAAGAATGCCCCAGTTGCCCTGGGTTCTACAGATAGTAATTCATTTCTAGCAATTTTGTTGTAGGGGGTGAGTAAAAAGGACTATCTCCATGGCTAGGTCTTGTAGCCTCTTTTCCCACATAGGTGGGCCTGAATCACTGACCGGCTGGTCCCCAGCTGTTCCCTGAAGTCTGGAGGCAGAGTGATTGCTCATATTGTGCCTGCCATCTTTGGGGGGCAATTCTGCTGCACAAAGAGGTATTCACCAATTCTCAGGAGCAACCCCAGGGGCCTTGGGAGCTTTTGGAATGTGAGATAAGATGAAGCTCCACCCAGGAGAGAGCCAGGCCCTTATCATTTGCTGTGACAAGCCTACGAACTCTATGGCTTTCCTCACACTGCCCTGAGGCGGGTGGGGCAGGGCCCTGTTGATCACCAGAGTCAGACAGGATAGTTAGGTATTTCGTCAAAGGTGTTACAGTAACCAATTCCAGGTCAAATTAAGCAGTGATTTAAGAGTTAATAATTCCTCAAATAGCTTCCATCTAGAGAAGAGCCCAGAAATCACCAGAACCAGATTTAAAGTGTAGCACGATAAAAGAATAGGCAGTTTCAGGGTCTGTGTTAATGAGTACATCATATGAAGTTTCCTCAGAAAAGGTATTTGAGTAGGCTTCAAAGTTTTTAAAATTAATTAACAGTTTACATTCAGCATCCCATGAATTTCACATCTGCCACTGATTTTCTTACTAATTAGAAAAGCTATTGGTGAAGGAATGTTAGCTGTTTGCACAGTACAAATTAGGGCATAATTAGAAGACAGCGTGTCTGCTAAAGAGCAGCAGGGCTGATAAACCAAGTGTTTACACCAACAAAAGAATATTCCTTCTCAGGGTTCTTTGAGCCCATTACCACGAGAATCCTGTCTGCGTATAGTTACAGATCTTTTTTGATAGTTGGGTTGGAGTTGTGTGAAACTAGACAATCTTTAGAAAGACTTGCCCTCTGAAGTCTTTTAGCCTCAAAAACCCATGGAGAATATTGCAGCCATGCAATACCTGTTCTCAGGTATACTCAAGTGAGATCTAGTACTACTCTCATTACTATCTGATGTAGTTACTTTGGAATGCTTCCAGATATGCATCTTGAAGCATCTCTTCTCTTTGTGGACCCTCCAGCCTGGTAGGGGCCGAACAGGTCCTAGCTCTCATGGAGAACCAAGCAGGGGCTCCACCGACTCATATGCCCCAGTGTAGTTCTCACCATTATTGCTCAGCCATTTTGTTTTTATGATCGTACTTATGCCCTGAAGACAGCCTGCTGATTCAATTTACAACAAAGAATGAGCATGAGCTCTTTGACTAATGCACAGTAGTTTGTCACAGAAGGTAATAAGTGAAATGTAAGGCGTTTCACTTGTCCACAAGAAAGTAATTCTCTTACGGGAGAAATACAATATACCCTGAAAGCCAATACAAGATATGAGTGGTGGTCAAAATGAGGTCTCTGTGAAGGTTTCTGAAGCCAAAGCCCCTGCCTCACCCTCAGAAGATAGTGGTGACATTGATGAGAACCTGTTGCCCTTGATGCAATGAATCCTATCAGATCCCTGCTTCCATGTGGTTCTAGTTCCTGGGTAGGATGAAATCTCCATGGCTTAGTCTGTCAGAGGGCATGACCTTTGGGTCCTAGATGATACCAGCATGTTGTTAATTACAACAATTGCCATTGCCTCCTCTTGGGGAATCCTTGTGCACTGTCAGGCAGACCATCCTACAGCCATCTTCAACCTCCATAGAAATGTCCTGATTCTCGAAGCCTGTGAGCCTTCCCTCCACTTGGTGGCTGAAACCACACTCACAACCAAGTTATTTGGTCCAACACTAGTCAGGAGGTTGTCAGAGATCACCATGGCCTGTTTACTCATGTCAAAGGGGTCTGCACCAATATTTTATACACCTGGCCATTCTTTAGGGCCTGGGGTCACACATTCAAAGTCTGCAAAGGCCAAAGAGCTACCACAAATGATTGTGGAGACACAGAAATCCAAGGGCACAGGCTCCTTCCACAGAAAGCAGCCACTACTTGGGTGCAGCCACTAGTTGGGTCCAGCCACATGGGCATGAGCATTGCCAGACCTTTCTGATTTCTCAAGAGAAACTGGAACACTGGATTTGTACAGGAAATTTGCCAATTTTGGAAATGTTAACAAATTAAAAACCTGCAAGTCAAAAAAACCACACATACACACACACACACACACACACACACACGTACTATATTCATTCTACATGTGGCCTAGATAAAGTCTGCCTTAGTTAGGCTGATGACCCCAGTCTCAACAGATATAAATAAACAAAGTCCTAGTAGAATTGACAGAATTGGGTGATTTGGGCATGAGCAGGAAGAGTCACACAAGAAGACATGAAGGACAACGGCAGTTCCGTTGCTTTCTACCAAAGATATGATCTCTGGTCCCCGTTTATTATTCATTTTCACTATTCTAAAATTTGGGACTTTTTTGAAAACTAGGAAACAGTTTTAATTTTGAAAGTACTCTGTTACTATAGAACCATATTAAGTCTCTTTGTCCCTAGAAAGCTGTTCCTGTCGGTTCATGCATGCTATTTTATGATATAATATGTTGAAATAGAGGTAAATAAATCTCTCGGGCAAAACACAATTTGTAAAACTCAAAAATCCTAACACATATCATTTGAAAAATCTAATAGAATAACATTCTGCTAAAAAAAACATTTACTCTCTGAAGACATATATGGAGCTGAATGTTGCATTAAGGAACTGGAAAAGCCTCATTTTTACCAAGAGCTCCTATAGAAAGTCAGATTACACTGACATTCTAAAGACTGTTATGAAATGTTCTTTTTTTATATGACAGTGAAGTGTTGATTCTGTAATAACATGCATTTGGTTTTTTTTGTATTTGATTTGAGAAAATTTATTTTAAATTTCATAATGGCCAAAATTACATATTAAAGACAAGATTTATTTTTCCTGGTACATGTTTAATATTCTTTTCCATTTTTAAAAGTTAATTTATCTGCACTAAAACTCACCTGGCTTTGTGTACAGTTCTCTGAGTTTTGACAAACATACAGTTTGGGTACCCTCTGGTGCCCTGTTTTGACATTGAAAACAGTCTCAAACCTAGATTCATTAATTGCTACAATTTATTCTGTTCACTCATTCAACCATTTCAACTCTTGTCTATATGTCAGGCACGGGGAACACAAAGGAGTCCAGACATGGCCTTCACCATCAAGGAGCTTTCTGTTCTGCAGGGGAGCCAGACTCCTAAATGTGACAGTGTGGTAAGGTAATGGCTATCAAGGTTATCTGTATAGACATCGCTCTCATTTATTTAACTAATAGAATCTGAACCACTTATCAGTACCCCGTCCACTGCTAAGTGCTGAAGGTGGAACTGTGGGCAAGAGAGCTCCAAACCAGCTCACAGGCCAGCCGGGGAGCAACTAGATACCGAGAGGTGAGGGCTATGCTGGGGGAGGACAGCTATCTGTGTAAGGAGCACCGAGGGACCTGGACAAAGCTACATCTTACACTAGGAACAGAGGGGAAGGTGTGCTGGCAGGGCATGAAAGCTCTTGTTGAATTCCCTGTGCAATTCCTCCAGCACAGCCCAATTCTCGAAGGGGTTGAGGAAACCGTCACCAAGCAGTAAAGAGGTTGCTTAGTAGATTGACTTATGGCTAGTTAATGAAGGAGAAAATGTGTTAGAAAGCATTTACGCTAAACTACAATCCAAGAAAGCTTCTGTTTTTCATGTTCCAATCAGGCATAGAAAAATGGCTCTCCTGCTGACAGGGAGTCCATGATCCATGCACTGGCAGCGCCAGGAAAGCCATTTATTAGTAGGGGGAGGACAGGAATAGGCCTGGGTGTCTGGTACCAGCTGCCCCGCCTGGCCCCTGGCTGGCCCAGCTCCAGGTGTTGACAGCCAGAGGCTGGGCTCATGATGAAGTAGACATTGGAGGGGCTCATTCCCAGCCAGCCAAGGGGTGCTGAGATAAGTGGGCCTAATGGGCTGCCTTGGTTCCTCTGTCAATCTCAAGGCAGGCAGACGATGGTCAGAAGGCAGCCGGAGTGAAATTTCCCTGGGCTGGAATTCTTGGCTTTGTCCAGATCCATTGGCAGAGTTTCTGTATTTTCTATCATGTTGGGTGGTGTTCATGAGCTGACAAAGGGGACAGATAATTTAAAGGATGGGAAATTTATTGGCTTGAATTCTGTTCCCGGCTCACTCCCTATTTCTCCATTACAAATGAATGGAAATCTCCACCTCAAGCCAACTACGTGCCTTCATCCTCTATTGCCCCCAGCCACACCTTCACAATTTCATCTGTGTTTCCCTGTCTATCTAGATGCTGGATGCTTTGCAAAACAACAAATTCAGCCTTAGATTCAGATAGACAGGGGGTTCTCAGCTTGGGTACCACTGACATTTTGGGCTGGATAATTTTGTGGGGTGGAGCTGTCCTATGCATTGTAGGATGTTTAGCAGTATCCCTAATCTCTCCCCTCTAGATGCCAGTAACACACCCTCTATTTATGACAAACAAAAATGTCGAGACATTATCCAATGTTCCCAAGGGGTCAAAATTGCCCTTTGTTGAGAAACACTGAGATAGACCTGGGCTCTAATCCTGGTTCTGCCACTCATTAAGTTATTCAGCCCCTATGAGTCCTGATATCCTTGTCCATATAATAATGTTTTCTATGGCTGTTATAAGAATTAGAAAAGTATAAAGTTGGTCCATTGCTGGCATGGGGTATGTCTTCAAAGGGTAGCTCTTATTACCACTTTAGTACTCTGAATTTTCTCAAATAATTTTTGTTGTTGTTATAATTCCTGATTTCTGGTGACTAAAAGAGTTCAAGAAGAATTGTGAAACTGACAGAAATTTCCTTGGCTCTGTCACTGGCCACATAAAGAAACTTGGCTTGGATTGTATTACCTAAAAGTATAGTTTGGGGTCTCTCTCCAGGAAAGCTGCTGTCTTCAACATTCCTGTAGAATAGATCAGCAGCCCCGTGAGCACGAAGAGACTGCGGCCCTCTTGCTGCCAGCTCTGGGGTTGGAACCATCTCTTTCACTTCCCATTATGAGCACGCAGGTCACTGATGGTTTCTGAAGCCGAGGTTTGAATCCCCAGCCTTTGGGATTCAGGGTTTAGGACAGATCCAAACTGATTCAGTAGTCAAGTTTTTAAATGGTTGGTAAAGAAAGACCCATTTCTTGGAATAAGTTTGAATTCTGAGAAAATGGCCTTTTAGGGTTACTGATCAGGGTTTAAGGAATGTTTTCCCTCTAGCTTCACTACCCTATGTACGCTCTTCTTTCTCTCTCTCATTCTGAGAATATGAACATTTTTATGAAATTACTTTAAAAATCATTCTTCAAAAAAGTAATGTTCTTCTCTTGGCTGATTTATAAGGATAGAGGCGGGGGAGAGGCATAGAAAGAGGAGACATATTTTGCAGTTTATCAAAGGATGAAGTAACATGTCACTCCTTCTCTATTCTCTCCTCCCTCTTTTTTCTCTCTCTCTCTCTCTTTCCTTTTTTCTTTTACTTTCCTTTTATCTCTCTATTATCTATCTATCTATCTATCTATCTATCTATCTATCTATCTATCTATCTATCTATCTATCTTTCAAAACCTTTCTGTTTGCTCTAGGACCTGCCATGCATAGTGATAGTTACAAACCTAGGACACGGTCCTAATTGAACTAAGAATGGCAAAATTCATTGTTCAATTATAGTGGAGTGAGCCACATGTTAAACATAAGTGTATACTTTAGTTGTACACGGATTTTGGTAAAAGTTGTACTCCTTTGGAAGAATACGAGTGTTAGGTACCTAAGATCCAAAGAGGAATAAGGCCATTCTCTTACCCAAGAAGTAGAGAATCTAATTGGGAGACAATAGATAATAGAGTTGTTGTGAAGATTAAATTAGAAAATTGACTGAAAAGAGATGAGACCAGTGCTCACACAGGGTAAGTGGCTAATAAATTTTAGGAGAGAAAGGAAGGAAGGAAGGAAGGAAGGAAGGAAGGAAGGAAGGAAGGAAGGAAGGAAGGAAGGAAGGAAGGAAGGAAAGAAGGAAGGAAGGAAGGAAAGAAAAAAGGTAGGAAGGAAAGAGAAGGAAGGAGAGGAGAAAGGGAGGAAGAAAAGAGAGGGGGGAAGGAAGAAGAATCCTATAGAATAGTATATATTAATGACAAATGAGGAGCACAGATAATTCTTTAGGAATTTAGAGAAGATTCCAGGGCATGGGTTACTCAGAGAAAATTCCTTGAGATAAACATGGAGAGACATATGAAATGTCAAGTAGTGAGTAAAAACAGAGGCCTCATTTTAGCTAATAACAAATATTTCTGAGAGATAAACACTCATCAGGCAATATTCTACTAAACATGAATTTGTTTGAATTGCTAGAATTCTCTTCTGAGCTCCCTGAGACATCAAACTAATGTAGGACAATAAAAACCATTGCCTCTCAGTGTCTTGAACCATGTATTTTTAGAACCTAAACATAGGATTTGCCAATGTAGTGGGTATTCCGTGTCAGATGGGGAAAGACCAAAGCACACCTAGAAAAGGGGCACACCTCTCCTCCCAAGGGCAACCTCAGAGAGGGTGACATGTCCTTATTCACCCCCTCTAAGCTGGCGGCCATGAATTTCTCTCAATGCAGGGCTGTAAGTTCTTTCAGTCACTACCAGCTATGTAAGTGCAATTCCTTATACTTTCCCAAGTTTACCTCTTCTGGACTCTCAGATTCATATCTGAATGCCTAAATATTACAGTTTCCACATGAAGAAAAACATCTCCAACTCCAAGTCTTTCATTTTCTTATTGGCCGGCACTGTTGGTTCTTGCCCAAATATGTTTTTAGGATCAACTGGGATCAAGTCTTCATTTCCATTTACAGCAAGAGGGAGGAGGCCATTCCTAGATCTCAGCACGTTTGAGAAAGTGCAACGATGACAGCAAGCCAACACTATGAGGCCCTGGCAAGGTAAATACTTGGGAATTCCTTCAAACTGATCCATGCTTTGTATATTTGTGTAACTTTTATTTAGCTGGGATGAGGGGATTTCACTTTTGCTATTCATAAAATCGTATACCACTTTTTTAGTGCTCAAATTAAGGCGATTACACATCAACTATGTGAAATTATTTTTCTTTTTCCTTATTTGTAATTGTCTTGGAATTTCCCCTTTCTGGACTAATTTCTTGGAAAGCATATTATCTAAACTACAGAGAATAGATTAATAACTCATTCTCAGTAAACTGCACTCTGGTGCAGTTTTGCTGGGCAGATAGCCCTTTGGGAGGAGTGGTTTTTATAGTTCCACATGAAAAGTTATCGACTTTGTGGAAAGCAGGACCTATTTATATTTTACCACTGTCATCTGTGATCTGATTAGCAACCCAAGTTAATAGGTGCCATGTTTCCAATTTATTCAGCCCCGTTGGCCTGCCACTGGGCCCAGCTCTGGATTACAGCCCAGGTACTGCCTCTGTGGGTCCCTGGGCTCCTCTCTGGCTACCCCTTAAGGGGTCACTGTTTGCTCACAAGTGACTGGCCTTCTAGAGGCTTCTTTTAACAGATCTTTAAAAATAAAAATTCACTATATCTTTAATAAAAAAAACATAGTTAGGAAAATGATAAAGACGATTCCATTATGATCCTATCACATTGTCCGTGGTTTAAGCAATTCCAGTTATATCTCCCAACGTGTACCTTTCCTCTCAAAGTTTGTTAGTCATCCTATTCCTTTTGGGGATTACTCATACTGATCCCAATCTGCTCTTACTCTGATGATCCACTTTATAATATATGATAACTGGGCCTATATGTCACTAAGATAGACTTGACTTCAGAAACTTAGGGTGATTCTAATTTATCTTTAAAACCCTCTGTGGAGTGTCGTGAGAACAGGACACATTATACCTCTGTCTTTGGAACACCACTTAAGTTGTTCCTATATTCCTTTCAAGGCCCTATACTGCTACATGATCTGCCCTCTTTTATCTCTTACACAGCTTCCTATCACCTGCCCCATTCACTCTATATTAGCTATAGGGGGGTTCTTGCTGTTCCTTAACTATGCAAAGCTCATTTCCACCTCAGAGGTTTTTTTGTCTGGAATATTGTTCCAGATTTCTACCTGGTTTATTCTCTCACTTCATTTAGATATCTACTCCATTATCACCACCTCAGAGAGGTCTTTCCTAACCACTCCATATAACCGAGTCACCAGCCTCTCAGTCATCATCCTCTTAAGTTTTTTTTCTCCTTTTATTATCAATATCTGATGTTATAGCATGTGTTTATTTTTGTTGATTGCTTTCTCCACTAGCTTACCTGGAGCATGATTTTTATTTTTTATTTTTTCACATACTACTGTATCTCTAGTATTGTGTCTCTAGAGTTCCAAAGAGATAAACTTAGGAACAATAAGAACTTAATACAAGGAATATAGGTAGCAACGTATAACCCTATACTGAGAAAAATTCCTGGCCACCGGGTTAGAGTAAACAAGGGAGATTGTGGTATTTTAGGGCAAGTCTCTGGCTCTTTCTGATCATTGACTCATAGTAGGGGCTTTACAATATGGATTTTTGCTTAAATGATTATATGCCTCAAAGGAAGACTTGGGACTAGACAATTTCCAATGCCTTCTCTAGTTCTAAAATTTGATGCGTCTTTAAAATCCTAGAAATGACATCAATTTAGTAAAATTGGATGTCTTTGGAATTCCTATGAGAGCCTAGACTAGGGGATTCTGTCAATAGCATATTGACAAGAGGGAAAGTTTAGGGAAGTAATGAGCTTATCTCTCTTTTTTTTTCCTTTTCCACTGAAGAGAATCAGGATGACATAAAAAAGAATTAGTGTTTCAATAGTGGAAACTGGGTTAAATCATGGAAGGTGTGTTCTATACTTTTCAAAATGCCCTTTTTTGGCAAACACGTAGAGAAGTTTGAGAGTTAACAGCTGTCACCAGGGCCCCAGGCAAACTTGCAGAAAAGGTCAAGCTATCACTCTGCATTCCACCCACCTCTTTCTTTCTGAGTCCACTTTTTATCCCATTTATTGTACTTTTGCTACTGAATTTCCTCATGCTGCCGTTTGCCTTCCAAATTTGCCCCCTCCCTGACTGCGGTATGGAAATTTGTCTTCTCTCTCACCCAGCAAGAGTTCCAATCCCCTGAGGTCTCACGGTAGCCCAATTGATTAAAATCATTTATATTAAAGAGTGAAGAAGGCTTAAAGAAAATTTGCAGTTTGAAAAAAATGGTGTAATGTCTTACCTAGTCTTTTAAGACCTGAAATACAAAGAATTTGGACTGTTGTCTTGCGCGCACGCACACTCACACTATTTCCCTGTAAAGTTACTCTGTATGCTAGAAGGCAGTAAACAAAGCCCTGCTTGGGCAGAAATCTTAAGTGAGTAATCATGGCCCTCTACATGCTAAGAGCCGCATATATATCCTGATATTCATGGGATCAGAGGTATAATCTTTGACATTTTTCTAATCAGACCAAACTAGCATATAATGGTTTATAGACAAAAGGATTTCCTAACCACTACAACTTTTATGGCTTTGTGATACAGATTACAGAAAAACATACTCTGTGATTTAACAAAATAAGTGGTAAGAATCCCTTTGAGTCACCTTGACATAGAGCTAGAGCAGAGACCCTCATTCTCACTTTGCCATTAAGGGACGTTATCCTTAATCCTGGATCTCAAGGGCACCAGGGACGAGCCAAGTTGACACATAAAATTAACTACCACATCCACACAGATACCCAGTTATTCTAGGGCCACTTGTTGAAAATACTATTCTTTTCCCATTGAATTACCTTGGGAACTTTGTCAAAAATCAATTGGCTATATATGTGTAAGTCTATTTTTAAACTCTCCGTTCTGCTCCATTGATTTATATATTTATCCCTCCACCAATATGACTGTCTTGGATTTGTGTAGTTTTGCAGCAAATCTTGAACTCAAGGAGTGTAAATCCTCCAACTTGTTTCTTCTTTCCCAAAATTATTCTGGCTTCTCTGAGTCCTTTGAATTTCTATATGCATTTACAAATCAGCATGCTAATTTCCTAAAACAATAAAATCTTGTCAAGAATTTGATTGGGATTGTATTAAAGCTACAGATGAATTTGGAACAATTGACATCTTAACAATATTGAATTGTGCAATCCAAAAAAATGGCTTATTTCTGTTTTTTAGGTTTTCTTCAATTTCTTTCAACAACAATTTTTAGTTTTCTTTAGTGTAAGTCTTACATATGTTTTGTTCCTAAGTACTCTTTGGTTTTTGATGCCATTTTAAAATTTCACTGCTAATATATAGAAATGCAATTTATTTTTATTTATTAACTTGGAATCCTGAGACCTTTCAAAATTCACTTGTTAGTTCTGGTAACTTATTTTGTAGATTCCTTGGATTTCCTATGTATATAATCATGTCATCTGTAAGATAATTTTACTACATTTTTTTTCCCAATCTACACGCCTTTTATAGATAGCTTTTTCTTGCCTTATCACACTGGCTAGGACTTCTATTATAATTCGAATTGTGTGATGAGAGTGCACGTCCTTGCCTTATTCCTAATTTTAATCTTAGGAAAGGCAGTATATCTTTCACTGTTACATTATTAGCTGTAGGCTTTTTTAAGATGTCCTTTATCATGTTAAGAATGTTTGCTTTTTTTCTTATTGGCTGAAAGTTATTCACGAATGGATATTGTTTTGTCAAATGCTTTTTCTATAGCTATAAATATAACCATACTCAGTTCTCTTTTATTGTCTTATTGTAGTACATGACACTGAACGTTTTTAAAATGTTGAAAGTCAACCTTGCATTCCTAGAATTAAACCCACTGGGTCATGAGGTATTTATTCTTCTTTGTCTTGCAAGCTTCAGTTTGCAAAAATTTTGTTCAAGATTTTTGGCTTCTATTTTCACAAAAAATACTTACTTGTAGGTTTTCTTAACTGTATTTATCTGGTTTTGATATCAGGGTAATAAAATGAGTTAGGAAGCATTCCTTACTTCTCTATTTTCTGAGTTTCTGTAGAATTGCTATTGCTGCCTTCTTAAATGTTTGACAGAGTTCACCAGTGAAGCCATCTTCCTCTGAAGTTTTTTTTTAAATCATAAATTCAGCTTATTTATTTGAAGAGTACTCATATATATGTACATATGTGTGTATATTATATATATATATATATATATATATATATATATATATATTCAGATTTTCTATTTCTTCTTGTGTCAATTTTTGTAATTTATGTCTTTCAAGGAATTTGTTTATTTTTTCTAAGTTGTTATATTTTCAAAAATTGTTCATAATATTTTCTTATCTTTTAAAATGGCTGTAGGATCTATAGCCATTTCTTTACTGATTTTGATGTTTTACGTGTTGTTGTTTTTCTTGATTAGTCTGGGACTTAGCAATTTTATAGATCTTTACTTAACAACAATATCAAGAACATCTTTCCATTAAATAATTTTCTGTAGCATCATTTTTTAAAAAATAGTACGGAGGTTTACTAATTTTGTGGGTGGGAAGATCACTTGGCTCCCCAGTGCCTCTTTATACTTAGGGGTGAATGCAGCATCATTTTTAATGAGTGCATAGTTTTGCACATTATGGATATGTCATACAAAATTTATTTAAACCAATCCCCTATTGTTGGATAACTTGGTTGTTTCCAGATTTTCACAGTTACAAATTGTTCTGATAAACATTCTCATAGAATAATCTTTGTGCAGCTAAGATGTTTTTCTTTGTATTATTTTCTATAAGTGGAATTTTGGGGTAAGAGTGTCCTGTGTCAAGGCAGTTTCCTATTTTAATGCTGACTTCTTGGGCCTCAGCCTACATTTTTTTTGTATGGCTGAATTAATTTGGCAAAATTGCCAAGTCCTTTTATTTGTTGGTAGATGCTTTTTGCAGAAAATTTTATTGACTATTCATATTGAATCAGGTAAAGAGACCAAATATTGATATATTGTATTTGTTGCTTCTTGGTCAATTGTTTCTTTTCAGAGTTTATGTGGTCTGTGGGCTGCATCAGCCCATCAGCATTGCTATTTGACATTCATAGTGATGAAAAATATTAAACCACCAACATCTAAAATTGGGGGTATTATTACATATAACTTATGAATTTTCCGGCTCTTGAATAACTGAGAATCTGGCAATACTGGGTCAGAATTCCAACATAAGAATCAGTGAGAAAAGAGTAATTATTTTAGATAGAGCATGCTCTTTCAATTTTGCCATAGTTCTCACTCAGCCAGTATCACTTGATTAGGATACAGGCTGACTCTTATAGGTATTTGGGTGCACAATCCCTGATTTGATAGGATAGAACCTATTAGAAAACTAATGCTAATCATGTATAGGCAAATCCTGATTTACATTCCGAACCACTGTCTCTACACACAGGCATGAAAATTTCCTAGTGTCCATGACTGGTATTCTGTCATGTCTCCCTTCTGCTTCCTTCTCCAAGAAATCCTAGACCCCTACTTGATAACCTATCAGAGTTATTCTTCCAAAAGAAAATTTCACTCTCTTGAGATACAGAACAGAGATCTTCCCTATGCTTTAATAAACGTGAGTTTTTCCAGGCAAACCTTATCTCTGGAACTATGCATACATAATGTATCTATAGAATGTCTCTGATTTTTCAGGTCTCAATTTTTAAGGGTATATTGAAAATAAAGCTCTCACTCATAGTAGTTTTTAATTCATGACACAGTCATGCTGGGATCAAAGGATTAATGTGGGATATTGCTGTCTATTTGCCTACCCAACCCAGCCAAAGAGAATGCCCGAATTACCAGATCAATTTCCTGATTAATTTTCTTCCTATACATAGGGATTCTTTCCTGCTAGAAGAACGGTAAGGTCAATCTACATAATCAAGTGATCCAGAAAGAGAGGGAGAGAAAAAGCAGAGAAAGGAGAATGATGTGTTGAAAGAAGTTATGGGGAATTGTGAACTGAAATGCTCTGGATTGGCAGCAAGTGGAGGGGGAAGGGTAGAAGACACAAGGAGTTTTTAATAAATATTGTATGGTCTTTGAATTTGGATCCCCTTTATGCTTTTTAAGAAACATAAGTAAAGGTTTTGAGTTGTTTTGAAATTACTTTCGGCCCTGGGAAGCGGTTTCTTGACTGCAACCCTGCTCTGAGACCAAACTGTGTCTGCTCCAGGTATATAAATGTTACACAGGCGTATGAATAGGTTTTCCTTGTTTATATCCCTATATTGTGCTATGATATAGTCATTTGCTGTTCATGAGATAGTGAGTACAGGACACCTGTTTAAACAGATTTAAAATGGTCCCGTCTGGCCAAGAGTTTTGTTGTGCACCCTTCTTTTAAAAAAATCCAAGACCAAGACAATTGAAACATACATTTCTGTTCTCCTTTTCTGTTTATATTTCTCGTTCTATGGTTTTTCTGAGTTGGGGAGTCCACATTAAAGGTCATAATGCTTCTGGCTCTAGGGGTTGATTTCTTAAACACATCCCAGGTCAACTAGAGTGCTAGAGTTTATTACTTTTTAAAAACCAAACCCCTGCCAAGTGAAAGAAGGGCATGTTTAGATGAAAGTTCTTGATGTTCAAATTCTGCAGTTTGTTGACATTTTATTGCTCAGTGCAATTTTTCCTACCCTTCAGGGCATTTTGCTTAATGGTTTCCCAAGAACAGTGTGATGAGGCTTCAAAGCAAGCCCCAGGTTTTAGCAACAATGCTCTTATTCCGGTTTAGATGAGTCACATGTCCAAAACCTTGTATAAATTTGAAGTTTTTTCCCATAAACACTTAAGCCCCAAAAATATGGTAAGCCATGTTAACTAGCCATATTAGATATCACACACTAATATGGAAATAAACAAGGTCATTCCAATGTAATAGAATTTTGTGGGGGCTGCAGGGAGGAGAAGTGTACGTAAACTAGGTTTTAGATATATTCTACTAAATTCATTCAGATATATCTCTCACCAGTGGTCTGATAGTGTCAGCTGGTGTGATGCCAGAAATATTGAATTATTACAAATACACCAACAAGATGATGTGTAACCTGAAGAAGTCTGTTCTTCATGATTACTCCATGGGTCAAGGAGAATGTGAGCAATTTATTAGCTTTATGGTGGTTCTCATTTTATTGGACCACACATTCTATCGAACCACATACTAATAAAAAATGGCTTTCTGAGGGGATGTGTTTTAGTACTTTTATGGTTAAAAAGTGAAGTGCCAATTCCAATCACTCTCTTACTATTATCTGCTTCCACCTGACTCTTCCCTCCTTTCTCTGTATTTATAGTGGATTGAGTACTGGTCGTGGGACTGGGTCAGCCTGAAGAGGAGTATTTCTGGGAAGGCAGGGCCACAGAAAGAGTAGTCCTGGAGATAGAAGTGCCTGGCATTAATGGCTGTATCAACCTAAAAAGTATTACTGAGAGGGATGATAGACTCTCAATTTCTAGAAGTTAGATAAACAAAGCATATGCTTTCCTCTGTCTGGAAGGGAGTGCGCATGCTACTTCTACAGTATTGGGTGGCAGCTGATCGCTCAGGTGTCTGCCCAGCCTACTGTGTTTTCCTTTTGCACGTTTTATTACTGAGAAGCAGAAGACAAGGTTCCCTTACCTTACAAGGTTCCCTTACCTTACAAGAAGACACAGTGGCAGACGGAGTTGTTAGAGTCACTTCATTGCTGATGGTTTTCAACAGGGTAATTCTCCATGAACTAACATCAACCAAACCTGCAACATTTAGGAGACTGTGGGGCTCTGAACTTGTACTTAGGAAAATGTTAATACATATTTGAAACTTCATTTGACAGCCATTCTCCAATACTCATTGCACAACAGAGGAAATTTTCAGCCCTGGTTTTTCATTTTCTTCTCTTTTGCGGGCTTAGGGACGGACCTCAATGTTATTTTAACTTAGTTTCCTCCAGGCAAGGAGATTTACTTAATTAGGTAGCCAATCAAGAAACCCTGTTCTTAGCATTTTGTATAGTGCAGGCGCCTACTCCTTATGGTTTGTGGTGTTTCTGGAAAACAAAAGAGGCAGGAGAGAAGAAGCTCAGCCTTTTAAACGTGTCTAGGAGGGGCTGAAGATATTCAAATGAAGCAACTATTCTCAAGGGCCCACTGGGCCAAGGTGAATTCTAGCAAAATGGTTCTAGTATCAGAGGTGTGCTTTTTCTTAGTTGTGAGAGTCTAAGTCTAGGAAGGAATGATAGCTAGGAATTGATGGGAATGCTGCTCTCCTACATACAAGCAGAAAGGAGGACTTTGCTTTCTTCTCTGATCACTCTGAAGCTTAAGGATGACTTACTTTCTGCTGGAGATGTATCATTACAATCCAGCCATTGTCAGGAACATGACATCACAGGATTTTTCCAGCAGATGTGGGTACAGATCCAGTTAACCTGGAGGTTTGCACCCATTCATTCAGAAGGAATTCATTCAGACAAGCCACAGAGAGAACGATTTCTTTCTCCTTGAAACCTTTACAGGTTTTGGAAATTGGCTGTGACAATAAAGCCTGCACATGGGCCAATAACGACAATGACCCTCAGTAACGTAATGACTAGTATTTTCTGAATCTAATTTAATATTACTTCCTAGTTCCTGCTATTTACTACCTGTGGCAAGTTTATGAACATTTTAAATGTTTATTTTTAAAAGTACATCTCTTTCAACATAAGATGAATGTAAGGGAAATAAATGCTACAAATAATGATAGGTAAATTTAGTAATTTGCTTACATGTTCTTTGTGCTAAATTAACACAAATATGAGGAAGGATGATGTGAAGGGGAAATCTAAGGTGAGAAACGGAAGTGGGAGTTACCTGTGAACAGCAACATTTTTGAGTGAGGGATGACAAATTCAAAGGAAAGGGGTGGTGCAGGGGGAGCTTAATATAAAATGGAAACTCTCTCCTCCCCTTATTGATCATTCTTTCCTTTGAACTCAGATAACATGTTCTACTTGTGTTGTAGGATGAGTTTTTCTCAATCACATACCATTTCTCTTTGCTTGGCCAGCCGCTCTCTTTCTCCCACTAAGCCAAGATCTGGTCCTTAATGTGGAACTTACGGAACAGAAGGGAACAGAATATGGCTTTTTGTGATACAACTCAAGTTGGACAAGGAAATAAAGACTCTTTCAGCATAAGTTACAGGTGAAATACATACTAGCACCAAATTCATCTTCATCAAGAGGAGGGATGACCTGTACCCCTGCCCACCACCACCCATAGCATCCGAAGCACCATCCTTCCTCCATCTTACCACTCCACCTACCAGGGGCTAGAGAGAAGGTAGTGAGAAAAG
This sequence comes from Rhinolophus sinicus, assembly GCF_036562045.2. NCBI lineage: Eukaryota > Metazoa > Chordata > Mammalia > Chiroptera > Rhinolophidae > Rhinolophus > Rhinolophus sinicus. The sequence continues at coordinate 115,948,367 of NC_133753.1, forward strand.
AGCAGCCCATGCTGAATGCTTCACTCAAGAGGTGGCTAAACTTTGAAGGGGGTGCGAGGGTAAGAGGAGGAGGGCACAAAGAAGAAAGTCCAGCAGTGTGTCAGTTAAGGCCATCTAAGAAGCAGCCATCCAAATGGGATTAGTTATGCAAGAGATTTACTGAGGGACGTGCCTGTGAAGGATAAAGGGGAGGGGCCTGGAGTAGGCAGGGGAGCCCTTCAGACTGTGGTGAAGGGCTGACTCCCGTGAAAGGAGGAATTGGGTAGGGAGAGCCTCAGACCAAAGCACGCTTTGGAAAAAGTTTTGGGCATGTTAAGGGGAGTCCCAGGCCACTGTTGTCCCTTAGAAGAGACCTCTGGTAGGAAGATATACCCTAGCTCTATTTCCTGTGCTGTGCTCAGTACCTGGCTAAGAACACTGGCCTTAGCATGAGTGCCACACAGAGCTGAAGGCACTTCTGACAGCAGGTTTTTGAAGAGAGCTCAGCTGGGTGACCTTAAGGCCACTACAAGGAGGAATACATGATGCTGACACGGGAGTGTCACATGAAGACTCTAAGGGTCTAGGCCTAAGGCCCTGGATTGGGGTTAGAGAAAGAAGTTGAATAAAATAGCTCATTTCAGAATCTCTGCCCACTTGTCTGTGGTTTGGAGGATATCGCTTCATCAAGTTCAGGGCTGATTGAATATTTTCCAAGACTTTCTGAGTTTGACGAGCTACCCGTAAGGCCATTTGGCTGTGGCTATGTAGTGCTGTATTCAGACCTGTGATTCTCATTTTGACAATCTCATTGCATGGGGACACGGGTAGCCAGTCACTGTATCTGATTACTGTATTTGTCTGCCTCTATGAAACCTTACAGGGTCCCTCCCCGGCCTCAGCCAAACCAAAAGTGATTTCTCCTTCCTCTCAACAACATGGCTCTCAGCGCCCCCACCCCCCGACATATTGTTCCTTGTCTCACCGTTTACATACGTGTGCATGTGATTTCCAACATCTTCAAAAGACAACAAGCACTTGAAGGCAAGGGTTGTCTTACACTTTAAATCAGCATTGCCTTTTAATATTGTGGTAAGTTTGCATGGTGACAGGGGAGTGCTAGAATTAGTGGGGTGATCACACTGTAAGGTATAAAAATGTCAAATCACTATATTGTACACCTGAGACCACTATAACCAATATAACTAATGTAAGATTGTATACCAACTATACTTAAATTAAAATATAAATTAAAAAGAATATAGAAAAAGAAAACAGTCAACATGGCCTTGCACTCACAATTGGTGTGTGTTTCAACATCAGTTAAATCAAATGGGCAGGATTGGGCAGGTAGGTGGGTAAGGTGGGAAAAAATGATGGGAACATTTATACAGAGGGTGCCAAAAAATGTATTAAAAAACTGTATTAAAATTGTAATACTCAATATATACCGATAACAAAAGATGAATACAAGTCATGTGTGTACATTTTTTTGGCATCCCCGTTATTTATTTCAGTCTATTTATTTTCAGAAGGTCTAGGAGTGGCTTATAATAGAAGACACAGATGTGTTACAACCATTATAAAAGGATAACGAAGTAAGAACAAAGGAAGAGGGTGGAGTTGAGTGAGAGTGGTATACTAGAGAAAACTAAGCTGAGGATTGCTACTGAGATTGAATGCAAACTTTACTTGTGACCTTTTCCTGGCAGGCAAGACAAAAGGGAAAACAAGTTATATAAGGTTCTTATTAGCTAATAAAAAGAAGCATGCCAGTTTTTCTATAGAAGCAGATTTTTTTCCTAGCACTAAGTCTAAGAATAATTTATTTTATGGCCCCTTATAGAGCCATTGGCTTCTTAAACATGTGATGGTTTCAATAAGTTTTATAAAAAAATATGTAGGAACTTTTTTCTATATGGCTATTTCTTATATTGATTTTTGATAAATGCCATAGTTCAGAGATGACATTTCTTTGGGGACTTTGAATGTAGTTCAACCATCAGCAGTGAAATGAGGTTGATGAATTACATCTGGGCCCATAGCCTGTGGAAAGATCCTGGGAATGGTGTGTTACAATAATAATGACCACGGGTTACTACATTAAGTATCAATTTGACATTATTAGCAAACAAATGAAGTCGTCCTCAAATAGAATATAATTTTGGCTGCGTTTCCTTGAAATTTGGCTAACTTGTTTTGCCCTGGCACAGACATTTTGATTTGACACCGGGCCTTCATCACAATAGAATAGTCTAAATTCCATAGATGTACAATGATCTAAAATTGATTCCAGTAGGTCCCATGGTCATATTAAGAGAAACCACTCTAGGGATGTTAAAAGCATTCCTTCCATTTACAAATCAGTTTTAGCACCAAATGCAATTAAACAAGTTTCTTTCATACTCTGAGATTCTTCAAGACTTGAACACACTCCTATGCTGTCAAAGATTGAGTTCCATGGTAAGTAGACTCTGACCTCGAGATTACTACACAGGAAGTTTATTATAGATGGCTCTTGGAATCAACACCTATGGGAAGGGAGGGGAAGAGAGGGGAATGGAAGGGAGGGAAGAGAGGAGGGAAGGGAGTGGGATAAGACAGAGAAAGAAGGTGGGCTCTGACACTGGCATGGCTTTTTGGAGTTGTCTCAAGGTGGGAGAGGGGCTGGGCCTGCATAGCCCCATAGTGACCAGTCATCGGATACAAGCTGCCTGGGAATGGGTAGCATTTGGGCAAGGGGCTCTCTTTAGCCAACGGCAATTCCTGGAGAAGGCTAACACCTGAGGGCCCTGGACAGCAGCAGGGCCAGCAGCTGGGGGAATAAGTCCTTTGTTTCTGGAGGGAGTGCATCGCAAAGTATTATAAAATTTTGTATGCACTGTTTACTGAATTAGCAAAACATACTTTAATCCTGGAGAACAGCCAAACATCTCCTAGACCTAGTGGGGGATAGAATACAATTTGTGAAATGTGGCTTTACTCCAATGACCTGGATATATACTCTTTATTCCATACAATGAAAACATCAGTTAGGTTTTATATTTGGCTACTCCTGCTAGAAGCTGGAGGTCAGTGACTTAATCAATGAAAAGAGCTCACTTTACTCACTTAAGTAATATGCAGGACCATCCAGGGCTCATGCAGCTGCTGCTGGAAACAGGCTCTTCCTCCTTCCTTCTCTTCCTTTTTTGGCACAGTTACTTTTGTTCTCATGGCTGCAAGAGTGCTGCTCTACTCCCGAGGGGAAGAAGGGTGAAATACAAGGGGTGAAAGTGAAGTGCCAGGTACGTTTCCTCCTCCACAAGTTTTCTAAAGTACCACTAGGATTTCTGTCTTTTTATTAGCCAGAGCTGAGTCACATGACCATTCCTAATCAAAGCCATCTGGGAAAGTAACTTTACCTGAGAACATTTAGCTGACTCTTCTGATTAGGAAGAAAGGGAGAAAGGATATTGAGAAGGCAACTAGCACCTCCTACCACCAGTAATAGAATTTAAAACCTTCCTTCTTTGGTCCTAATGGTCTTAACAACTGCAAGAACAAATTCCATAGAAAGAAAAGACAAATACAATTATAAAATACAAATATGAGCACAGCATCACAATAGATTGCTATACTTTACAAATTTATCCTGTTTAACTCAGACTTTCCACATTTCATCAAAATCACTATGTATTTATTAGCATAGAATTATGGTTGCATTTCTATCACTTGGGACAGAGCTGTGCACATGGTAGGGATTCAGTACGTGTGTGTGGGTGGTGTAAACAAAGGAATGTATTGGTGTACAATACAGCACTGTACTGTGTAATCACATCATAAACTGTATCATGTATCTTGCTGGCATATTATGGGAGCCCCTGAAGTGGTGGTTGTGGGTTGGGTTCTAGTCTTTGCCTTCGTGTGCTTTTGTCTTGGTTATGCCACTGCCGGATGAATAGCTTTCTGATGATCTGATTTCTATAAACATAGATTTTTTTAGGAAATTTACAGCTAGCCCCATTATGATTAAGCATAAAAGTGCAATGACTCCATCTTTTATTAAAAAAATATTGCTCCGTCTTCTACCTGTCTCATCCAGAAAAGAAGTCTCACTTTCTATAATTATGGCTTTTAAACTTCCTATGTATGAAATAATAAGATTGAATATGATTTTCAATCTATAGACACATTAAACATAAGAATGTCATATCTCCAATGACACTTCCCTAAAACACTCAACAATCTCTTCTCCAGACCCTACCCCAGGTTTAGGGGTACACCCTTCTTCCCTGTCCTTGAGGAAGGGTCTTTTTTGTGCCAAACTATCTTCTCAAATATTGTCTCAAGAGATAGTTCACAGCCTCACAACATTAAAAAATAGAGACTACCATGAGTGCTAGAAGATTCTGCAGTTGTAACATGCTCCTACCTGATGCCAGTGCTGACAGCGCCTGGACACACTCCGAGTAGAAAGGTGCTGGTTTTAAGACTTGGCTGTATATTGGGATCCTGGGGGAGTTTTCATAAACGCTGATGCCTGGGTTCTACTCCAGAGTTGGATTTCTTACTGGGTTCAGCGTGGGCATCAGAATTTTAAAAGCTCCCCCCTGGTAATTCTGATATGCAGCAAAGTATGAGAACCCCTGCTACAGACCAATTAGAATACTTTTCCCCACAAGTCCCTCCAAATCCAGAGTTTGGGAGACTTGTCTATCCTTATATGCCCTTGCTATGGTTGATACCCATGTCTGGGGCTATTCTATCCAAGGGGAGTGCCTAGGACAGGGTCACATTCTTGGTACGCGCTCAGTCAGAGTTTGTTCACTGTGATCAGCGTATACAAAGATGCTTGTTCTACTTACACACTCCGGCAAGGAGGGAGAGGTGATTTACTTTTCACTGTAAACCTGGGTCCAGCACATTTTTATTCACTGCTATGCAAACCTTTGCCAGGTTCTTCCAAGGACAATCCTATATAAAGGGGTTAGAGATCTTTGAACCAAAGGCACATAAAAGAGTTAAAAAAAAGGGGGAAGAGAGATCACAGCGAGGAGGAAAGGGAGAGAGTCAAAGAGGGCATAAGAGAGGGAAAATGAGAGAAAAAAGGAGGAGGAGAAAGGAGGGAAGAAGAAGAATGGGAAAGAAATGAGAAGAAAACAAAGGATATAGGATACTGAAAAAATTGTTAGTAGATATTTACTATCTTCTATAAGAGGTGACACAAAGATCAAACTTAGGGTCTCATGAGGAGACAGGAATCAAGTGCTTGAGAAATTATATAAAACTATGGAATAATAAAAGAATAAAGGGAAATAATATCAATGATAACACAGGACAGAGACAGACCTATCAGCAAATTGAGGGTGATGGGCAATAGATAGCATGAACTCTTATTTTTATGGGGGAAAATGATAACAATCCTGTTGTAATGAATTCCTTATTCTTACTTTGCTTTATCAACTTAACTCAATATTAAGCATATGGGGAGCATCTGAAGAAATGGCATTTAACCTATTTTGAATCAGGGAGTCTTTCAGATAATCATTTAAATATTTATTTTATAGTTATTTCCTCTACGCCAGGCCACCCAGGATGTTGCTTATGAATATCCACTTTTGAGAAAAAAAAAATAATTCTCAAAATGTACTGGGAGATGCCCTTTGAGAGTCTCATCCCTACTCCCAGCCGTGTAATGCACATCTAGAACTTTCTTATTAGAGTTGAGGTCTTGATACTCATGTTTTATGAGAATAAATAATGGGAATTCAATCCATTCAAAGTGCTGAAGGGTTGGTATTTTGTTATCTTTTCTAAGAAACAGTTTTAATTTGATGTGTTGAACTTTGGCAATACAAGTCCCTTTGGTGACATAAAAGAAGCCAGTCTTTAAAAGATGCTGACAGATGTTGTGATAGTTTTTTTACAATGGAGCTGAGTTTCCTGCTCTGCTACATGTAATTAGGCATGCAGATAGGGCTTTACTCATTTTACTAGCCCACAGAGAGGGAGTTAGAGCAGAGGCCTCAGAGCTCTGCTTACTAAAAGGAAACACACTCTTTAACATGCAAATGTCTCCCTTTCTATAAAGAAATAAGAGTTTGTGCTTTCATTGAAAATATTCTCTACAAAACTAAGTTTGTGGTACGGAAAACATACTTTCTATTATTTTCAAGCAAACATAATTTATCCATTTCATAAGGAACTTGGATAGTAAAGATATTGCACATGTATGATTTAAGGGCCTGCATTTTTAGTGTCCTAGCAACATCATTAAACATAGAATGCATTGTCTTGAAGTCTGGCTCTCTGAATCTGCTCAGCTTTCCTATTTTGCCTTTTAAAAAATCTGTTGCTTTTCTTTGCTTAGTACTGTGGTATCTAAAATACTAGTGTTAAAAAAACGATCAAATTGCCAGAGTTTTCCAGGTCAAGGTAGCATTTCTTTCTTTCAAACTCTTGAAGTTTTCTTTGCTGTGTTTCATTGGGAACTCTGTCTCTGGCTCATAAAATCTGCAGAATACCCAGCCCCTTTCAACTTTAAAAACACAGTCTAAGATCAAAACTGGGGCCTCTGGGGGAGAGAACACTCTATGGATCTCTTTTCTTTGCAGGCCCCATTCTAGGGCTAAGTCGCAAGGGTTGACTCGTGTGTGATTCCAACGGTCATCTCATTTGCACCAAGCAGAAAGTACAGGAATCTACATTTCACGTGTGCTTGCCATATATCCTCAATTAGACACTCAAGTACTAAAACAGAGCAGTGAAATATGAGGAAGCCACCAAAGAGGGCACATGAGGTCACGCGGCCAAAATCAGAATAGGGCACGTCACTTGAGGAAAAGACAATGTGAGAAATACAGCACCACGCATGGGACTGGACTCTCACCGCAGGAACTCACAGGACCCAGACAAGAACAGGGCAAACTGGCTGCAATTTACAGGTGTGTAGCTCTGTAAGTGGGACGGAATCTACCTCCTAGATGAGTATGTAGGCCAGTCTTGCCCTCTCCCGATTTATCAAGGAGGCAGTATCCATTGCCCAAGACCAAGCAGTTGTCCTGAAGTAGAGCCAACACTCACACTTTCTGTGGGCCAGTCCAGTGGGCAATGTTCTAAGGAGATAGCATAGGATAGGGCAGATGGTGTAGTGGGGCGAACGAGCATACGTGTACCAAAGCCAATTCTGATATTTACTTTGGACACATGATTTAAAGTTTCTGAAGTTTAATTCTCTAATCTATAAAATGGGAGTAATACTATCTCTGCGTAAGCATGGCTGGTGCACACAAGACACTTAAATATTAGCTCCTTCTTCTATACCTCATTGTATCTTGTCAAGCCCAAGTTTGCAAAATCACCTCCTAATTCAGTACCTTGGCCTATTCTGTCCATCAGGATACAGACTGGTCCACGTCTGACTGCAGTAACGTTGCTAGGAACTGTTAATAGCATCTAGTACTCCCTCCTGCTGGGAAGAATAGATTCGACTTTCAAACTAAAACTTGACAGGTCTCTTCTAGGCAAGCCCTGCCAACACTTTGAAAATAAAACTCTTGAAGTTTCAACAGAAATATATTTTTACATGATAGGACGAAACCGACATGGATTGAAAGAGCTGCTTTAACAATAGGGCTGTTATGAACGCAGGCTCCACACTGTCTCCTGAAGGGATTAGACAGACCTTGTAACGTGTTAGAGGCAGAAAACAGTGACTCAAGAAGGGGCTAAATCCTTGGTTGTCATTAGTGTTTTCTCATGTCAACGCTTCGATTTGAGAAGACAGAGGAATCGACTTACTTTATATACTTGTCTGATCCTTTAGTACTTAATGAAAACTAGAATGTTTTATTTGATCCCTGTGGGAAAACAGCTAAACTGGACAGTCTCTTCCTGAAATATAATAACAGCAATCAAAATACTCTCAAAGTCCCTTAGAAATCAGAACATCACAGATTTATTAGAAAGTAGGTGTCTCAAGCTTATAGGTGGCTGTTAACATTATTTTATTTCCTTTATACAAAAAGTAGAAATGACAGGAAAACACTCTTGACAGAAAATACCACTGACCTGGTCTCACTGAGACACTGAACCCAAAGTGCCCAAATTATGGGGAAAATGGAAGTTCAATCAACATTAGCATTAGTTCAATCAACTCATGCAACTGATGAAATACAAAACGGACTCAGTGGCTTGGTGAATGTCCTGTGAGTAGGTTGAATCAATCCAATCTTAAAAAACATACATTTGCCCAATCATGCTTTTAAACAGCATCTCTTTAAAAACAAGTTATATATACAAATGTCACCCAAAAATGTGTCATACAGTCTACTACTATAAATTTAAGGCATCCTGATATTCTGTTCTTCTGCTGGTGAGGCATTGTTCTCAGGGTTCTATTTCCACAAAGGATAGTCCAGAAATTTCCAATGGTGTCCAAAGGGCAGCGATGAGTGATAATAAAAGAGTGATTTACAAGAAGAGTTCTTTTGACTCTGGCTCAGCAATGTGCTTTATGCTGTAGGATTTCTTCATTTTTCTATTGATGTCATTATGCCTAAGCAGAAGGGAAACCACGAGGCCAAAATTAGATAAAACTATGGTCAAGTTACAAGACAATACCACTAAACAGCTCACCAAAAATGGAAATCATCCTCATGAAAACCACACTGAAGAACCCTTCATTCCCATAGGAAAATTATTCTTTTCATATAAACCATTCTTTAAAAAATAAGAGCAAGAGTCATGTCATAACACACAGTGAGCACTTTTTAATTTGGCTCTGGAAGTAATTGATCAATCACTGATTGATTTATCAATCAATCAAAATTCTACAGTCAGTGAATTTTATCACAAACCAAATAGAAAGTATAGTACTGCTGGTTGAGTGGAAATAAGAGATATTTATATGGATTCGCTGGTGACACCTTTTATTCTCCAATAAGCTTGATTATTAATAGTTTAAAGAAGGTGCTTTTTCTTTGGCTGTGTGATTACTGAGTAGTAGCGTGCTGGTAAATCTATGGGGACAAGAAGAAACTAGGGAACAATAATGCTGTTTTCTCCTCAATATTCGATACCTAGTGAACCTATGGAACCAGAAGTACAAGCTCAAACCTTGGAACAGTTATGCTTTTTAGTGAATTTCCTTCTGGGCAGATGCATTCATTTTCATGAGATATTAGTCTCATTCTGGGTATAAGACCTTCCAGAGAGGAGTTATCTCCTGAGGGTGGGCAAGCCTATATACTACTAAATTCCTTCTCATTGTTCCACCAGACAAAACAAACTTTCTGGTAATGGTACTTACTAACATGAGGACATATTGAGATGGAGAACCCCAAGTATGGTTTTATGGCCTCAAAATCATGCTCACTTAAAAAGACCATGTAGTCTCTAGTCTCAGTGTTCTAGTAAATATTTGATCATCATCACTCTCTGAAAGTTGTAATTCTTACTTTTACTTCTTCCTCTGAATAGAACCTTAGAGAGTTGTCCATGGACAAGAGAGGGACAAGGTGAAAGAAAACCTGGTTGGTTAAAAGATGTTCTAGGGATTTCCAATTAAACATGGTGGTTTAAACACACACATTTATCACCCCTTTCTTACAAAGCAACACTAAAATGAAAAAGTAAAGACATAAAAAAGGCATAAACCTAAATAACGGAAATGGGAGAGGAGATGATAGCAGACAAAATGCCAGTAATATTTCAGAAACGGGAAGGTGGATGGATGGACATATGTAGTATTTCTGCTTTAATACGAGGGGTGGTGTGCTCAAAACACACTAAAAAGAACACTTTCTGCAGGACAAAACCCAGCATGATTAGAGCTGAATCTATACCAAGTAAAATGTTAATCTGAGGCATTTATCTTAATAATATCAGGCTAATTCAAGCCTCCCTGCACCCTTTAATTACCAGTCCTGAATTACCAGTGTTCAAAAGAACAAAAGTATTTGGGTAATTCTGGCATGAATTATTCAGATAATTTGCTGCTCTTTGATTTCACTTTTGGATATAAAATCACATTCTCAGTGACCAAAATTGGAAAGAAGAAAAGGCTTGAATTTAAATAAACAGTTTTTCAAGTATTCTAACTTGCTGACTCATCTAGGCATGGATTCCACATTTCCATAGTCCAGAAAGCAACTTCCTTGAGGGTTAGCCTAAAAGGGTCCAGGGGCATGCATTTCCACTGATAACCACAAGGCATTGCTACTTTAGTGGTCTCCTTCAGAGCTTTATGGAGACCATATCTATAAAATGGGATTCTGGTTCCAAGAATGAAAACCTGTACTCGAAGTACCCAAACCAAAACTGTCGGTAGGACTTGGAATCAGAAGACTTAGCTTTATACAGAGCACACCATTCTTTCTGTGGGATGACAGCCTTAGTCCTATTTGTGTTCTCTCTCTCTTTTTCTCTCTTCTTTCTCCATTTCCTCTCTTTAGCTCTCTCTCTCTCCCCAAATATTTCTGAAGTCCCTACCATGTGCGAAGCACCACGCTAGACACTGGGGGTACCAGTGGTGCTATCAAGGCTCACTCCTTTCATGAAGTTCTTACACCTTTCATGGATTTTACCATGTTTTAACTGTTTTCTTTTTGAATTCTCTCTTGCTTATGATCTCGTTGAATGAAGGGACCAGGCCTCACTCTGGCGCCGCAAAATGCATGGCTTAGAGTTACAGCTGTTGACAGGAGTGTGCTGGTGACCCTGGGATGTGGCATTTGGGACAGTAACATATTTGCCCTGTTCTCAGAGTGGGAAGGAAAATCCCAGACAACTGTGGTTGGAGCAGGGACGCTTGGAGAAGGTGCTGGAAGGTATCTCGGGAAAGTCTCTATCTGGTACTTTTAAATCTCAAACAGCTTGCTGCTTCTTTAAAAACTCCAGCCTTAAAAGAGTTTCTCGACAGGCACTGCTCTTTTAGTAGAAAGACATCCTAGGGGTGGCAGACGTATGGTGCAGTTATAACGCTACTAGAACATGCACCCCTTTGGAGTTACACAATTCAAAACTGGACCGTGGGGGAGTGAGGAAACGAAGGAGGGGGTGGGAGAAGGGAGCTGTCTGTTCTTAAGTTTTGTGACTACATTTACGCCAGGATTAGCATGCTGAAAGAGTATTTCTAGTGGGATGATTCTGGTTTCCCAGGTAAGTCCCTCCCCACACCCCGTACCCCCACCTATAGTTCACGGGTGTTCCACATGTTCATTTCCTGCCTTCCAAAGGCAATGCTTTAAGACAGAACATAGGAGCTTAGTGGTAATAGCTTTCTCTATGCCTCAGCTCATCACACTTTGATAGTAAACTGTTTCACTGTCTTCCTGTGGTGAAGTAGGCTTTCTCCTTTTCCCAGGGGGTGTAAGGAGCTTATGAACTCCATTTATGAATCATGTCCTCATCAATCTTGGGAAGTAAGTCCAGCAGCTTTTAGAAAGAGTGCGAAATTGAGCTTATACACTGGAAAGACCTGATCATTTTCACTACTCCCCATAACATGGTTACTTTTCTCTACATACAAGATTCTAATTCTACTACAAGATTCTGCAATAGCCAATGACCGTGTAAACCATGGCCTGTTTCAAAGGAGAACCTATCACTTAATTACTGTAATCTAGAGAAATGGTTCAAGATTGGGGTTTCCTCCCTTCCTCCATGTCATATGGACAAAGCTTCAGTATGAAATACAGGTGTTTTCTCTGAAACTAATTTGAACCCTAGGGAGGCAGAGGTGGGGGTGGGAGGGGCCAGAGTTGTGCAGGGAGCACAGAACACCTGGGGAAATATAGGGCGGTGTTAAAGGGAAGGAGACCACACAGACTCTCGTGCTTCCTGGAGCAGGTAAACACAAGTACCTAGTATCAACGCCTGCTGACTGATTAGCTCTGTAGTATAATTAGAAACGACAGCACAGGAGAACATACTTCAGATCAGAACTCAGAATTTGAAACTATAGTTTCTGAGCGGACTGGCTAATGTCTATAGTGTTACTGAATACCCTTTTAGTACCAGCACGTTGGCATACTTTTCTGAACTGTTATACTGGTAAGCTTCACTCTGCTCTGGGGGTTCACGCTAAGACTGTGCAATCAACATGCACCCAGGAAGCTTGGAAACACACCTCTGACTAAAGGATCTAATTATCCTTTCAAGAATCCTTAAAAAGTGTATGGGTGAAAAATAAATTCGTTGAGGTCAAGAATTTAAGACAAGACTAAAATGTGGCTGTTGTATTATAGCCAGAGAAATTCTAGCAAGGAGGCATTTGTTCAGCAGGGTTGGGGATTCCTTTCTGGGTGGACTGCATTTTTCCTTCATGATTCTGGAACTGCTGTTTCATGGGGCTAAGGGTATGTTCTGCTTGGGTCAGGTTTCAGCCAGGGCCTTACCTCTACTTTCTCAATGTCTTCCACATCTTGGCTCATTTTTATGTTTAGTATGATGTCCTGACAATAAGGACCAAAGTGTGTGTGTATGCTGGTGGGGGTGAGGGTACCCTGAACTCTGACCTATTGGGCACGGCCAACGACATCGTCATACATTCACATCATCTCAGGCTGAACAAACACATCAGTGTCTTTGAAGTGGATGTTGAACAACCTTAACATCTATGCAAATATGTGATACCAGCTCTTGGCTCCAGGTGTGTAATTCCCAGTATGGCTAATTGCTTCACAGTAAAACCCATACTAATGGTGTTTATTGCTTACTGTCTTTTTAAGGAATCGACTTTCATGTTGGTGTTTAGGATTAGGGGTTTCAAGATGCTAACCTCTCAGACTACAGTGCCACTGTGGACAGACAGGGTGTGACTGGTGGTGGCCAGGGGTTAATGACCTCTGCCTGTCCGTAACTGGAACCAATGCTCACTTCATTTGCTACAGATCTCAGATAGACTTAAACGCTGGGAAATGAATGTCCTATTGGCATTTTAAGACAAGTAATTGCAACCATTCCCTTGGAGTTGTAGTAATTCAAAACCAATTTGTCCTTTATAAGAAAAAGTAAAGATAAATCTGATTGTTATAAACAAAGTCATCCTCTGCAGTTGAAACACACTGGAAAAGCTGTTCAAAGTAATAGAGTTGAATCTAATTTTAAAGGGCATTGAAAAGAAATTTAGCTTCTTTGCTATCAAGCTGGGACCAATTTATAAAAAATAAATAGCAAACAGAACCCCCTCACAGAGCTGACGTTGTATTTATCGCCCCTATTTTTCCTTTGCCAGGAAAGATAAAATTTTCTTAGGAACTCAAATATGATTCCAGTGTATGCCGGAAACTGGGGTCCACTGCCCCACAGTCTCTCCCAGGGCTATCCTGACAGGGCTACTCCGTGGCATAATGTTTGGAGCCAGCTCTAACCCAAGACGGCCGTTGGTTCTCATACACCATCCCAGGTCATCCTGCTACTCGGGAGGAGCCTTTGGGCCTTTAAGCAAATTCTTGGTCCAAGATTTGAAGGCATCACTGATAGACGAACACTTGGGTTCCTTTCTTTCTTGTGTCTTTCTATGGGATGCTTTTTCTATAGGTCCCATGGGCCAAATGAAGCAGGCACAAGAGTCAGTTGGGGGTTTCTCATGCCGATGTTCCCATGCTAGTATCTATATCTCTGAGGAATCCTTATTTCAACTAGAGATACCCATCCTTACTTTACCTAAGGGGCGAATGAACGGGCTGGGTCTCTCTGCCTCTGTGTGATTATGAGCGAATCAGAAAAAAAGTCTTCCCTCTCTAGCATGAACAAACTAGTGGGTTTTCACTTTCTATGGAACACACACCCGACTCACACCATGATAAAGTATAAGTTGGTTTATAAGGAAAGGAGGGAAAGTGGTCAGGATATTTATTTAAATACATCGAACATTTTTACTTGGGGGTTTCTGTTGTCACTGAAAGCAAACTCTGTTCACACATAAAGCATGTGAATCTGATAGGTTCAAAATTGAGCCTTCAGAAGAATTGTCCCTTAAACTGAATAGGAAAGTGTCAACCTCGGGTCAGATATCTGAGTAGCCCAAAACTCCATTTCGTGCTCTGACTTTTGTAATCCCACTATAGTAGATTGTTTAGCTTTGTTCCCTTGTTTGCAAAAAGACAGGATGAAATATTTCTGGCAGGTGAATCTACGATGATACTAAATTGTCTTGTTTGCAGGTGCTGTAGGAACCTGGAAGAAAAGAGAGGTCCTTCCCCCTCCCAAAGAGTTTGCAAAGTCTTTGTGCTTCCTTTCCGCAGGTAACTTCTGTGGAAGACAAAAGTGGAATTTTCCAGGCACCAGAAGGCACACCAGCCTAATGTGGAAACAGATAAGGGGGTGGGGGTGGGGAAGGTGGATTGGGAGGAACAGAAATGGGCCAATACCAATGTATTTGATTTTATTTATTTATTTTTCCATTTCCTTCCCACCCCTTGCACTGGGGCTCTCAGGACAGGTCGAATCCCTGTTCCAGTGGGGCAGGAAGTAGCACAGATTTAGGCAATATGTGAGCCTGACCCACGCAGAATGCTGGTGACTGGTAAATACCAAACCTCCAGGGCACTTCCTTCAATGTACTGAATTAATGAGACCCTTAGGGGCACCCCTTAAAATGACTGAAATTTAGTTTTCCTCTAGCCTGAATAGAGAGCTGGAGCAGAATAAATTCACAATTTAGAGGGGGAGAACAAAGGAGTGATATTTCATGCACCTCAGTATTCTGAACTAAAATTCATACCCACGACATATACACTCATGTTTGTGCATGTATAATGAGGTATACACACATGTGTATTCGGTTGGTGCAAAAGTAATTGTGGTTTTTGCAATTATTTTTAACCTTTTAAACCTCAATTACGTTTGCACCAATCTAATACACGCACACATAAACATTTTGGAGGATTTTGGAACAGTGCTGGGAGGCACATTATAATTTTAATTTAAATGATTCATTTAAATTAAATTTAAATAGACTTATTTTACATACTTAAATTTAACTTAAAGGATTCGTCTGAATTGAATTGAATTTAAATGACTGTAAAGTGACAGCGTCCTTTTAAAATGGTTTTGGGGTTTACCTCTTCTGACATAAACCAGGAAGGGGCTCTGACTGCATTAACTTCCCCTCGACTGCTCTCCTTTTCCTCCTCCCCTGCTTCCTGCCTTGTAGGGGAGAGGTGCCTATTTCCCCGAGGGTGAAAGAGAGCTGTGCTACAGAAGGACTTTGCCCAAGGAGGTGCCTGAACCACCTGTGACCTCCAAGATGATTCTTTTATGTACAGTCCATGCATTTTAAACCATAAACATTTTGTTGGAGAAAAAGCCTTGTTTTGTTGGGGGTGGGGAGACTCAGATACTGGCCTATTGACTGGCATTGTGGCTCCAAATGCTAAGCTGGAGCAATTTCAGAGTGGCAGGCCCTCGCTTCTCCCAAGGGAAGCACCATGGTGACGACAGGAGCTTTCAGTCTGCGATCAACAACAAAATCAAACCTCCACTCTGCTTCAAAGTTCTGATTCTGATCAGAGGTTGACTCATTCCACCCATGACAGGAAATTTAATTTCTATACTTACTTGGTACTTGACTCCATTAAAACAAAGACGGAAAGCCAAAGTCAACTGGGAAACAGCATGTTTGTGAGCTGAGTAGATTTCTGTGCCCTCTGCTGCAGGAATAAAGCCCCTCCTAAAAGGCACTTGGTCCCTTTCTGAGGTTCAGTTACAAGACTGCCTGCTTCTGTTTGGGGGAATAGTTATAAGCGTCTTTTTCCTTGGGGTCAGCCCCAGGAACTGGGGGTATTCCAGGAACATGTGCTCCAGGAACATGATTTAAAAGGACATGCAATTCAAAGCGAAGGCATGGCACTGTCAAACCATGCTTCCCTACACCACGTACCGTGCGTAGTTACGCAGGTGCTCTTCAATCAGCACGTTAGAGGAAAGGTTGATGCAGCTGCTGGACATCGCCTAGAGAGGTGCAATTAAAAGTCATCTGAAAACATGCAGCAAGCTCAGCACATGCACAAGTCTTAACAAACAGGAGGCATGCAGGAGAGAGATTAGACTAGGACAGAAGCTTCATAGGAGCATGGGGAACTGTTGCGATAATTCTTCTTTTACTCCTGAGTGAGAGAACCCATTAAGTTTCTTGGAAACGTTTTTTTTCGAGCAATGTATATTTGGACATATCGAACCCCAAGGATCTGGTGTTTGGGGCACAAGTGAGACTTTTCTAGCTGATATAAACACATGCCAAAGTCCTTTATAACAAAGACAATTTACGGTGGAAATCAGCTGGTGTTTAACTAGAGAAATATTAACTAAAACTTGATTTTGGCATTGCAAAAAGAATTGAATAGTTCTTAGACCTCCCTGGGAGTTTACCTTGTAGCAAATAATAAACTATGCAGGTTGTGACTCTCTAGATTTCATGATGGATATTGAGGGTCCTTCCATTTCTCAGAGAGTTTTGCATTTTGACTGCTATACCATTTTTTTTTTCCTTGATGGCATGCATGCACAGAGCATGCAGGAAATACTGCCTAAAAAGAGGTTTGTATCCCTTATTCTCTGAATTTAAACCACAGATTATAGTGCATGGTTTTCCAATAAATGCAATTATAGAATGAAGTTCATGGCACACTCTGCCATCCCCTGTGTACTGGCAAGCACTTCAGACTGCTATAGCTTCCTGATCAAAACTTGGGGGCGTGCATCGTAAAATGCCATTGTGGAGGTCCCTGTGGTGTATGCATTTCAAAGGTCATCCCAAAGTTGAGTAGTTAAGACTTTAGAAATAGAGTTTCTATTTATGTGCTCTTTAATTGGGTTTGAGAATAAACTATCCAGTCACACGAGGAGAACAAACTCTTCCTGAGGCAGAATCCACGCCAAATTAGGGTCTGACTTTACATCGATTGGTGGTCTAATCTTGTAGAAATGCTTCCCAGTCTAAGACTCCTAACACTCAACGATCAAACTATTTAGGGAAATTTAGGGACCAGAACATAATTTCCTGTGATTTATTTAACCTTTCTCTCAGAGTCTTTTTCCAGACGAAGAGCAAAGGGTATGTACTGGAACATGAATTTGGCTGTCCATGCATCCCTTTGGAATTTTTCTGAGGAATACCTCAAGGTAGCAAAGGTCAACAATATGTAGTGTTTGTCAGAAATGACATAATTAATTCAAAGGAAAAAAAGAGGTATTCTCCAAATAGCACTCACCGCCTTATTCTTTCCTTTGCTTGCAGAGCTCACGGGATTTCCCTTGGCATCTGGCGTCTTCCTGCCGAGTGAGGTTAAGGGCAGGGTGGAGGTCTTCAGCTGGCTGACTGTCTGATAGTTATTGTTATTGTTCTGGTTGCCACTCAGTGTCTCCATGATGGATCGGAAAGTTCCGAAAGGCCTTTTGAGTTGATCCCCTGATTCGCTACTCGTAGATGTCCGCTGGAGGGTCCTGCCCTTATCTCTGTCCTTCTCTCCATTCAGTTCAAGATTAGATTGCTCCATCTGCACCACAGGCTCCTCAAAGGTAACTCTGAGTTTCAAGTTCTGAGACGTCCGACGCTTGGAAGATGGAGACTTGAGGGCACTCTTGGGACTCGTGGCTACTTTCTGGGCCGCAGTGCTGTCAGGGCTGGGCTGAGTGGGGTCTCCAGAGGACTGGTTTGGGGGAGTAGTCCCTGAACCTGGACACTGGGATTCCAAGTCTGGTTCGCTGCTCTCTGAGGTGGGAGATGGGCTGTGACCATCCAGAGATTTGGAGACCTTGATACTAAAAGGGAACCTACGTCCTGATGCCAAGGTGTGTTTCTTTATCATCAAGTGTAAGCTTTCTGCACTGTCCATGCTCTCCACGCTTTCCACGATGGGCTGCGGTCTGGGTCTGTCAGGCTTTCTCACGGGTGTGCTCTTGGGGTCCTCAGAGTTGTTGGAGTCTGTATCGGACTCACTCAGTGACCGCTGCATCAATTGCCTCAGCCTGGCTAACTTCAGTTCCCTCTTCTCCAGAGGGATCTTTTTGGAATTTCTAGAGGAAGCTTGAGTATCCTGGAATTCCAAGGACAACTTTTCCTGGGTGCAGACATTCTCTGAGATATCTTTGCCCAATAACTGACGCAGGATTTTATCAGAATCTTCATCTTTTGCTTTAGCCCTAGCCCGGCTGGATGCTGACAGGCTTCCAAGAACCTGCATCCCCTCTTGAACTCCTGATTTGCTTTTGGCTACAGACTCATCATCTGTATCTGGGGATTTCCACTGGGACTTCCTGGAAGCTGGGGAGGATGGTGAACTGAAAACAGGATGAAGGACAAATAAGATGATTTCCCACTGGGTCAATATGACTTGGCCACAAGTCACAGCGTGGCCTTTGCTGCTACTAATAACTTACAAATCAGTAAGATTGGAATAAGAATAATCACTTAACGTCTGTTCAAAGCAATTCACAAATACCCCACCGTGGTATCCATAACCAAAGTATAATATGCCTCACACCTTACACTATTGACTAAATTTGTCTATTTTACTACTTACACATCAATTTTGCACAAATTTTCTCAATCCCATCTTCAACAATCTTATGAACCTACATATCCTTATTCCCATTTTATAAATGAAGAAATGAAAGACTCTGAAAGAGTAAGTGACTTCTTGGTAGTCATGGAATGAAGAAATGGCAGAGCAAGAGATTGATCCAGGTCTTCTGACCCTAGCTCCAGTGCCTTTTCCATGCAATATCTAATTTTTATTCCTCTTTATAAAAATAAAATGTTTTATGTTGTTATCTTCTTAAAAGACATAAAAAAGAAAGCTCCCCAAAAGAAGGTTCAGAGATTTAAGAGACTTAAGAATTCTGACCACCCATGTTCCTAGCGTTACCTGGGTGAAGAAAGGAGAGACTTGCCCTCTGATTTCTGGGCTTCTAGAAGTTGTTGGAGCTGGCTCTGCAGCGTGACACGTTCCATTGTCTGCCTGGGATAAACAAACCCAAGACACATAAGCTCTCTGATACATGGCCACTACTATTAACTAGTAGGTATAGTTTTTTCACGATTATTTCAAATGAGTTGCAATGAATCCAAAAACCTCAAAAACATGCCTAATTTTCATCCTTACAGTCAGAAATTTTCCTAAAGATACAGTCAAAAGCATCCCAAATGGATGTAAATTTATTATTGATATTGTGAAAAACTGTAAGCAACCTAAAGGCTCATTGATAAGACTGAGTAAATAATTTAGAGTTATTTCTATAAAGAGAACTATTAAAAATGATAACATACTTAAATGTTTATACCATAGAAAAATTTTCCCTAATATATGTGTGTGTATATATATATATATATATATATATATATATATATATATATATATATATATATATAAAGTGTATTTTACTTTCGTTAAGTGAAAAAAGGAAGTTATAAAATATGGTGTGTAGTGCAATCTCATTTTTAAGAAAACTCTCCAAATAAGGTCCCTCTCTGGGGTACTAAGGGGTAGGACTCCAACACACTGTTTTCTGGGGGAGGCACAATTCAAACCATACTACCTAGATTTGTAGATTAGGATTTGTAACAGAGCTGAAGGTTGCCGTTTCTAAGTAGTAACTATGTTTGCTAACTATAAAGAGTTGGTAAAAGTACTCTAATAGGAAACGGCACCCAAGATGTCTCCCACTCAGAATTTTGGTCTGGAAAAACTAGTGTTTTCCCTCCTGGCTCCTGCACCTCTCTGGGTTACCGGTGTCCTGCAGCCCGATGCGTAGAGTGTACTATGGCCGTACAAAGTGGTGATGGTTACCATGGTACCTGTCTGTAATTACCCAATCTTACATTTTTCTTTTTGAGAAAACTGAGAAACTGACCCATCTCTAACTAGCCCTTTTCTCTCTCTCATGCACTTTCTGTTGTCCTAGAATATTAAGGACAGAAGTTTGGGGATGATGCCCCTGTGTGTGCTTTCTACGTCTGCTATGCAATCTGGCCCTGAGATGGGAACATGGAGAGGGGATCTCCTGATCCACTGTGGCTTAAATCCTGTCTGTTTGTTTCAATATCATCTTGTCCCTGCAGCTGTGGCATCTTCAGCATGAACGCTGGCTGTGAGGATTTGGGATGGAGGAAGAAATAAAGATGAGGAGAATGCTAAGAAGTCCCCGAACAATCCACATGCGTGGAGTTTACTAAAGCACCTGGCTGACACCTACACAAAATGAGGATGATCCAGACTTTGTTCTCAGGGAATGAACAGGCACTTACTCCTTTAGCTGCTTGGTTAACTTCACCACCTGAGAGGCCAGTGACATGCAGGTTTCCACCACCACTAGGTACCGGGAGCACAGGGTGTGCCCGTGGCGCTCGGCACTCTGGGAGGGCTTGTCCCCGGCGTGGTTCTGCATGGTGACATTTGCTCCATATTCAACCAGGGTCTGTCAGAAAGTGCAGAGACGTGATCATATCAGGACCTCCTTCTAAATATGATTTTTAAATGACTGTAACAGAAGGTTGAATGGAACTTTTTCTGTTATTCCAAAACCAGTTACCAGAGCCTATGGCAGGATGGGGTGGGGGAGAGGGGTACCATCACATACAAAAGAAAGTCTCTGGTGAGCTGCCAGCAGCCGGTATCAGACAGCTCCCTTTGGAGCCTACAAAGATGCAGTGGACCAGTCCTACTACTCTCAACCCCACCACAGCCTCAAAAGGAGACCGGAAAGGGGAGAGCTGGCTGTATCCTTAGAGTTCTCTCCATTATGAGGAGTGCAGGGCAGTGTCTATGGTGAGACACTGTCTCTTTCAATGGGTGGGCTCATAAAGTTTGGGGATGCTTGTAAGGAGGAGGGAGAGGAATTTTGTTGACCTCTTCCTATGTACTTGGGAAGCACACTTGATCTGTTGCTGAACCTACCTGATGAAGAATAAAAGAACAGGAGAGAAAAGGCATGGCAGAGGCTGTGAAGCAGCCCACACTCCCACCACGTGCCATGGCAAGGATACGTCCCGTAGATTGAGCAGACATTGCAGAAGGGAGTTTGGTGCAAGCCTGTTTTCACTCCACTAAAAAGGAGAGGGTTCTCCAGCATGGGATGCAACAGAGGTGGAGGGAATTGTATGAGGAAGGAGGGCGGAAGGTTGGGGCCAGATCTAACCATGTCAGGCACCAGTGGGGAGGCTCCAAAGGGCTCTCTGAAGACACCACCCACCATGCCCATCAGAAGTCAACATCTGAAGGCTGCCCACAGAGAGCATCAGTGGCAAACCCTAGTGAGTCAAAGAAGCAGTGACAACTTTCAGGGAGAGTGTCATCACCTTCCCCAGCTAGGCCAAGAGACAGTTGACACTTTTTTCTCTCCATACCTCCTCTTTGTCCTCAATACTGGAGCTCAGAAGAGAGAGGGGAATAGGAGCTAGTGTGGAATGTAAAACGCCGATCATGCCCACTCTCCATGCCAAGTTCCTGGAGCCCTGAGTCTAATCTGGGTTGGGGATGAGAATGCTTTGAGTCAGAAATAAAACTGAGATCCTAAATTGGTTTGGAGTAAATGTTGACAGTGAAAAGCAAGCAAAAAGTTACGGAATCTGGCCAATGTCTCATGAGTAGAGGAGAGAGACTGGATGAAGCATGGCTGACATCATTAATTAAAAATAAAAATTCTTTTGTATTTATGCTGTGATGACATGAGCTTCCACAAACAGCTGTTACATCAATATTAATCCACTACCACAGTCTGACATATTCTTTGACACTCTTGAGATGAGATGATAGGTCTCTGGATTTATTTTAGTAATAAGTGATGTTTTTCCCACGAGCAATACTGGTAATTTTTAAATTCCCAGACTCAGAGACCATTAAGAAGCCTCATTTTCCTTTTGGTTTATGATCACTCACCATGAAAGGTCGATCTGCCACAAAGTCATTGCCACCTACCTCACAAGTGTGTCACGGAGACCACCTTGCCCTGAGCGCTCATGGCTCTCTGACAGATTCAATGTAAACACACCCTGGTATCACTCCCTTGACTCTGGCCTCTGCAGTTTTCTTCCCAATGTTTTCCAAACTCAGTCCCCTTCTCACCTCATAAGGAACACTGCTCACCCCCTTTTCTACTTGCAGTCTCTTTCCTTTTTTTTTTTTTTTAATCTTACACCCAGTGTAGAGACACGCTTCCAAGATTATCCAAGTTTCCACATCCATGGTATCTAGCGCCAAAAACATCATTTGTGTTAAGTGGAGTGATGAATGTTCTGAAAAGACAGACTGCCTTTCCTCACATATTAAAAAGAAAAAAAACCTGAAATCTCAAACAGAATTAGTGATTCAGCTGGTTTTCTTTGGCTTTCTGTCATTTATTAGCTGATAAAGAAGTTATTTCAAGACTATTGAATATTAGAGTGTTTTGTTAAATGGAAAAACAAAGCTTTTGGTTTTTATTCCAATATTTTTCCTCCACAAGAAATTAATGCTACTCCTTTCATCTTTCTGCAGACCCTGGTAATAATTTAAATTTCTCTCTTTTCTATACTCTCCCATTTCTCATCACTCCTTTTACAGCTTGGTGTCTTAAATTAGAAGATGCACGCTAGTCCAACAATAGTGGGGAAACTTTCAGATACTTGGAATATTTTCTATCAACCAAAGAGCAGTTGCATGTTACCTCTGCCTTTTGTTTTTATGAATCTCTTGACTTTTATATTTATAGCTTTCTCATATCTTCTGTCATTTCCCGAGTCCTTTCTACTTTCCTGAGCAACCGGTTCTCACTGCCCTGTTCTCTCTCAGATACAGTCTACCTTGCACACAGTAGGACCTGAATGAATGCCTATTAAATAAATGAGCACATTGAATTTGCAATAAAAGAAATGACACGTAAGGCAAAAAAAAAATTGTTGCTTTCTTAGAGTTGTTATGTACACATAACATATTTTGAAGTATATGAATTTAATGAAATACAAGTATTTTCTCTAATCATGGCCGTCAGCCATAAGTTATCAATGGCTCTTTCCCCACATCTCTGGGAGATCTGGGAACAAAGCCATAGGTGTTGGGTCCTTTACAGTCAGAATGGTGTGACTGGTCTGATTCTGGCAATTATGATCACTGTTCATAAATTAAATTCCAGGCCAAATCTAAACTTTAACTTGGCTCCCAATTCAAAGCTTTTCTTCTCCTCACACGGCCACTCCTCTTCCCCTACTCCTCTGCTATCCTCTCTCTCTGCTTTATCATTCAGGGCCTTAGCATTTTTCTGGGTGAAAAGATCTGGTTTTACACCCACATGGCCAAGCTTCTGAAGACCCTCGCTGGACACTCCTACCATGTGCTGTTAGGATGGCAGCCTCAAGTCTGGCTCAGCTTCTGCAGCTGGCATTCACCTGAGGATGAGATGCTGACTCTTCCTGTAGGTTCCCACGCTCTGTAAGCCGCCCTCTTGGATGACCCCTCCTGAGATTTGGGGCAGGGGAGGAACCTCCCTCCCCTCTCCTGTGGCTCTGCTCCCTAACCTTTATACCTCATTGCACACACAGACCACGGTAATACCTGTAAGGCATGTTGGGCTTAAAAGATGAGGCTTGAGGCTTGAGGGTGGAGTGGGCCAACCAAGGCCATGGCTAGCCTGCCCAATAGCTGAGAGGATCAATATCTGAGCCCCCCCCCCCACACCCATCAATTCTGGGCATGTGAGAGCTCAGTTCTAGTCCCGACAAAGGCGGGGGTGGGGGGAGGGGGGCGGTTACTATCCAAAGAAGTCTTCTAATCCATTTTTTAAAAATCTGCCCTGTGTTTCATATACCCGGGAAGGAGAAGGGCGCTAATGTCAGCCATTGGAGAGACTGAGAGATGTCAGTCTGGTTTTGATTTCCTGCTGCCTTGAGCACACAGGAGTGTTTAATATCTATTGTCATCAGCATTGGGGTTTAAAGTAATGTTGAGAGAGGAGAAATAGTCCCTTTCAACATCCTGTGACACTCAAGGAGAATCTCATAGGGCTATTATGCCAGGGTCTGTGTGGATTTCTGAAAGTACAGACATATCAATATAATTCCTTATTATCTACTGCAATAGAAAAAGCTAGTTTAATCCATTCTCCTGATGAACAAAATTTCCATTTTTTAAAAAATTTTATTTTACTATTTGATAAACTCATTTTCCTCTTCAAAGCAGCAGGGCCCGTGTACCTGTATACACCCAAGGTAGCCATGCTGTGAGGCGACGTGAACGGCACTGTTACCATCCTGGTCCACTTCATCCAACGAGATGCCCTGTTCTTGCATAAACTGAAGAAGCCACAGAAGAATCTTTTCCTTAAACACAAAGGGGTTTGGAATTAATGGGCTAGCATGTTGAGAAATCTAATACAATGACAGAGGAAAACAAAACTCCAAATTATGAAGTTGAGCTATAACCAAGCTTACCATATCAAGGGAAAATTCCCATGCAGCACGAACTGAAAATTCATGAATCTCTGACTGAAGTCAATGAAAGTGGAACACTCAGAGAATTTTGAGAGCAGGGAGTTATCTCAGAACTGCTCTTGTGTTACTTACTTATTCTATAGATGGGAAAGTTGATTTGCAGAAAGTTTGGGGATCTCCTCAAAGTCACACAGTGAGACACATCCAAAGTGGAAACCAGAACCCAGGCCTTTTGATTCCGAGGCAATGTTTTTGCTACTTTGTTATACTGTCTGTAGGCTTCAAGAATATTATTACAAAACCTTGAGCTGTTGGGATAACTAGCTTTTACTTTTAAATTTATTATGCTTCATTTGTGTCTTCCTAATTCCATACCTCCTACAATCAACAGGCTTACAAAAAGAGGCAACAATTTAAGTTGCCAAGTATAAGATAACCAAAATAAAACTGGGACCCTTTTGATTTTTCTGACAAAATAAATATTGGTAGTGTTTTAAAGGCAAAGCTTTCTCTTCTTCCATGTTAAAGGGAGGACACCTAAAGCTCTGAACACAACCTTTCAAAAGCAAAGACACAGAGCAGTCAGTGTGTGTTCCCATAATCCGTTTACATTTTACCCACTGAGTCTTTGTGGTATTTTCATGTTACGTTTGGCCTCGGGAGAAAGCCGGGGGATGGGATTTCACTGTTTTAAAATAGAAAAATTAAGTATAATGTTAAAAAAATACGAGAGTGGTAAAAACAACAGCATGAAGTTTAGTGGGTGGAATTTGACATTTAAAAAGATGATCATGTGTTTGAAATAGCCTTGAACCTCTCCTTAGCCTTCTAAAGGATTTCTTTTTTTTTTCCCCCCAGTTATTTGCTCGGACTGGTCATGAACTTTTATACTTTTCTGGATTAAATTTGCCTTCACCTTCTGAACATGCCAACTAATCTGCTAAAGGAATGTTGGATAAAAACAGCCACCTCCTTTAATGTCTCACCCCTCATGTGGGGAACAGGGCACTGTGGATGAAGGCATCTGGGACCTCAGGGACAGGTTGAACGTTTGCACCCCACTTTTCCACATGAGCAATCAGGGAGTCAGCCCCCTAAAGAGCAAGGAGAGAAAAATGTAACCAGTGCCTACAATCTACGAAGAATGCACCCAGGGAAAGCAGAGTGTGAGCTACAAAAGCAGTCAGATCTCATAGAGGAGGAGGTAGAGCAGAGCCTGGAGGCCAGGCTGGGAGTTCGAATCTGCATAAAGATGTGCTGAGAGGCTGTAATCCTCAGAGGCAAACGTGCAGAAAGTTAGAGCTGAAATTTGGACCAGAACAAGTGATGTTTTACATGCACAAGGTAGAATCATTTGCTTTATTTTCCCTAATTTGGTAGGAAAAGAAAATTAGATTATTTTTATTTGGAGACAGATAATTGCACCATGTGAGCTTAACCCCGGAAAAGATCTGGATGAGGGGACGTATTTCAGGATAAAGGACATACCGTTGGGTTTGATGTCTATGGTAAGACATAGAAACACCAAGAAGGTAGATTGCTGCAACTCTACCAGTGAAAAAGACAGCCCCGCCATCTTCAGTGGGTCATTCTCAAGCTTCTAGGGACTTGGGCTTGCACCATATTAAATCATGGAATCTGAATATTGCAGAGTGCAAGAGATTTTAGGGAATCATAAAATTCAAACACTCTTATCTTACAAATCAGAACACTGAAGAAGATAACTGGATATTTTCTGATATTCTAGCAGCTTCCTTCTTTAGTAAGGAAAGTTCAGAAGAGTTCAAGATATTGGAAATGTTTTATATGTACTTATTGGTCAGGCAGTTTTTCATATTTTTCACATTCAATGAAATATTATAGTGGATATTATAGTCAAATCCACATGCACAGAAAATGCTCTTTAGTATAATTCACAGTGTTTTGACTTTTACTAAAGGGGTTGGAAGAAATGGAATGCCGCATTTCATAAGACTAAGAATTTTCCCCTTGTAGAAATCTGGGAAAGAATGTAGAGGCCTGCACTTCGCAGGGGCTTGATAATCTGAGAGAACAAGACAAGGTCTGTGAGAGTTGCCTTGGCTCGATGGCTCTCCAAGTTAGGTTCAGTCCATGGTGTTACAACGACCTGCCTTCTTTTCTTATGATTGCATGGATAACTCTTTCTTCTTTACAATTCAATATCTTACCCAATTCAATATGTAAGACTTACATAAAGGAAGACCATTATTTTAACGTTCAAAATAAGACAGGTCTTTGCTCAGCATCTGAAATTCAGTTTTGTGCTCTGCACTGGTCAATTTACTTTGGTAAAAACATATGCAAACGGCCTGTCTGCTGAGATATTTTACGGAAACAAAAATCTCTTCTATGCTATTGTGCAGAGAAACACAACCAAAGGGGGCTGGCGGACTACACACCAGGTCTAACAACCAACATTTAAGATTTCTGAGATGGACATGGAGATCGCTACAATCCCCTCATTTTAGTAAAAGCATTTAGCATCCACTTCCGGAGATGTTACCTTCTGCCCTGATTCTGGAGGACACATCAGTAGGACACATTTGCTGTCCTATAGTTTAACCAGTTGACACATAACTAATAAGGAGAACAGAACAAATACAGCTGCTTTCTCCAACCAAGACTGCCCTTATGAATACATATGTATGCAATGCTGTTTACCTCTCTTTAGACCTGGAGTGCTACCTCCCTGCCTCCATTCTCTCTCTCTTTCTCTCTCTTTGTGTCCGTGTCAGGGAAGAGACGTTAAAGGAAGAATGTACCTTTGGATCTTCATTTTCCCAAAAGTATTGCTTTCAGAGAACATCCAATGCAGTCGCATGGATGGGGAGTTTCTTCTGTATTATTTGTCTTACAAAACGCCTCTCCAACTTACATTCCATCCATCCATCCACCCACACATGTCCATCTATACATTCAACTTTCATCTATTGCCTGAAAACTTCCTTCATCTACTCGTTTCCTCCGCTGGGGTGGTTCAGCTCTTTTGGTTTTAATGTTGTGTTTTTTATATTCGTAAAGGCAATGCAATTTGTTTCAAGCTGCAATTAATATACGAAATTTATGAGACAGGCTGGACAATGTCTAACAAAAAATGTAATTGAAAAGTATGCTACAGGTTCATTACTGGTTTGAATAAAATCTCTATAGTTTTTGATGCAACCACAAATTCGGAAGGAGGCAGCTTTATCTGTGATCATACATCATCAATTAGAAGATTCATTCTGGTTTTGAGATGTTAAAATATATAAAAAATGGCCAGTGACAACTTAATAATGTCATTTATTGTAATATAAATTTGGAATTCAGAGATAGTAAAATGTGGGGAAAAAAAAGAATTACTATATCTAAGAATTGATTAAATAGGTTAAGGCCTAAATAATTCTTTGGTGAGTTTTTCTTATACTTTACTTATGGTGAAATAAATAAGCTAAATAATATTGATAGCAATAAATATAATAAACTGGAAGATATTCAATAATGATAATATCCAACATCTACCTAGAAGCTGCAATGGGCATTGTTTCATGTGGCTTTTCCCATTGAGTCCTCAGAACAACCCTATGAAGAAGGCTCCATTATCTCCATTTTAAAGATGAGGAAACTGAGGTTCAGGGAGACCATTTCTTTTTTCTTTTTTTAAAAAATAAATGTATCCAAGGCCACTGAGCTAGTAAGCAGTCGGGCTAAGATTTAGACTCTCAGACAGCCTGAGTCAGGAGCCCATGATCTCTGTGACTGTTTCCTGTCTTCTGAGTATGAATATCCAAAATTGCTAGGTGCCCCATGACCTCTGACTCTGTAAAGGACACGCTCCCTTTGTACCCTTTGGGTCACAGAAATCAGAAATCACGGTCAGCTACCTGCCCGTCAGTTCGTGGGTTCACGGAGCTCCATATCGGTTATGCTTTTACTAAGATCAGTCCTTGGAGAGAGGATGGAAGCTCATGTGAATCAAAGATTTTTCTATTTTGCTTTCATCTGCAATCGCAGCACTCTCAGTGTTGTTTACTTATTTCTACCCCATGATGGTGAAACAATAAAGCCAAAGGAATATTTCCCTTTTTAAAGTAAATTGTGGAAAAACAATAACACACAGCTTGTGGAAGCACTGCCCCCTCACCAGCATGCCCATCACTGTTCATGCCCATTCATAGGAATTGCTGAGTCTTTTCTTTTTTCAAAGCCTGCCTCCCTCCCCCTTTAATCTGTATCAGGGCGAACATTGAAAATGGAGAATGAACACCACAGCGTGGGCAAAGGTAGTCTTGGTAAATGCTCATTGCCATGATGGAGGCTGTTTTAGTAGCAGAATCTCTTGACCAAAAGCCATGTGAATGATTCGGAAACAAAATGAGCACAGGTCTGAAGTTGAAAGTAACATGGAGTCCACTGAAACAGTGACCAATGCAAGACAGGCAGCCCCTCTGAGGGCAAAAACTTTGCTGGGAGCCTGGATGAGACCATTTGAACCTTCATGTTAGAATAAAACAGACCAAGCTACACAAGCTGTACCTTTAACTTGAGACAATTCTGTCTCAATTGTTTCGCCAGCAATCTCTGTCTCAAGAGACAGAAAAGCAGGCTTATCCGAGGAGAACCCCCACTCATTCCTGAGTCTCCCCAAGGCTTTCACCTTCATGCTCCCTGTGCCAGCTCTGCTAGGTACAATCAGGAAATGAAATAATTGCACCCTCTGAGACTTCATGTGTCAAGATGAGGAAAATCAATTCCTATCACCCAAAGATCTATCACTCCAGACCACCACTAAAAACTGCTGGCTACCCTGTGCTATTGGAGTCTTTAAAGGTAATTTTTACAAGAAAAAGGACACAAATTGGGAGTCCAATGGAGCCCATCCTTTAAGAATCTATATGAGGGGCAGAGGGCAACTAAAATAAACGGAGAGAGGAATTTTCCTCTGTACTATCCTTTCCAGAGGTATTTACTGAAGAAACAAAACCAGAACACACTCAAGTGCCTGCTTGATACAGAAAAAACTTGCATGTGCTGAATCCATTAGAAAACTGTTCAATAACAGCCTTCCTTGTGAAAATATTAGCCTTGTAATGGTTCCAAGTTCAGCATCTCCACAGGTTATCTGTTACATAAGTGGCTGCAGCGGATGTAGGATGGCTGGACAGAATTTACAGTTCTAATGGGTTTCTACATTTTCCACTTGGATAGGAATGTACTCCTAAGGGCGCTGCTGGACTGCCTTATTCAAAGCTGCACTGTAGGTCATTAAAAATGCTTATCAGCTTGAAATAACAACTGAAGATTGATGCTAGCATGAAGCAAATGTCTGACACTGCTCTTCCCATAGGTCACTAATTTCCATCTTTTCCTCTATCTGAACTCATAGCCACACTATCACCCAACTAGTCCCAGAAAAAGCACTTTCTTTTGTTCTGTCCCAGTAGCTTCCAAATTATGAGAAACCCACTGTGAGAGCTGAATAGAGAAACTGGCATATAAAAGCAACATTTCCCAAGACAAAGAATGCTGGATGCCCCATTATTTACATAAAGTCTCAGAACAGGGATGCATGCTTTCCTCCTTTGCTTTGGCAAACACTACCGAAAGTACAGGCAGCCTTTCCACTAATATCAAAATTCCTTCTGAGACTTTATTATAAGCAAATGAAATAAGGAACGAAATAACTATTCTGACAGTTTGAGAATAAATAAAATTCTATTTTATACTGGAAAGTATTTCTAAAGATTGGCAGTGATAAAATTCTTTTGGTCACTTGAAAATTGCATTCTGCCCTTTGCCGGTATAAGTAAAACAGGGGCATCTTTGGCAAATGCGTATTAACTATTATGACTGTTTGTAGGCTACCATGGCTGTACCATACACAAAGAAAACAGAGTAATCATTTCTAAGACAGTGGCTTTTACAAATTTTCAATGTTTTCCCTGCTTCTTTCTTCATTTAATAAATTTAGTACAGGCACGTACTAAATGGCTGTGTAAGGTACTCCATATATGTATGTATCACAATGTGTTGTTAGACAAAGTTATAAAAAAATTGGTCTTCGTCAGCTATATCAATGCCACTGTCAGCAAGTTATACGAGTTATGTACACAGATGGAGACAAAAGAGAATCTGGCCCTGAAGTCAGAGGACCTGAGTGAGATCCAGTCTTTTTGCTCTTACTAGCCAATAGACCACGTGCCAGTCACTTAACTTTCTTCAGTTTCTTCATCTATCGTATGGGGATACAAACGACATGATCTAACAGGCTTGTTATAAGGAATAAGTCAAATAATGTACACAAATTCCAGTGGCATGTACTTGGTACAGACAGGAAACAGTACATATAAGTATAAATATATACATACATATAATATATATATATACACACACACATTTATGTATGTATATATATATGTTTGTGTATATATATGTGTGTATATATATGTGTGTGTGTATATATATATGTATATATATATATATATATATAAATTGAAGTTACCATGGCACAAAATAAACCATCATCTAACATGACTCCTACTAAAGAAAGACTTTAGTAATATTCTCCAAGTCAATTTTTTGAACTTGAGATTGTCATGCTTCAGGAAAAAAACGCATAATCTCTTGTTGACAATACCACAATTTACTGCCACTGGGGAAAGTTTATGAAGCCAAAGGGGATACAGTTATATGCATGAGAAGCAATTTTCTTTGCCACAAACAAATATGACTAAATCTATTTTAATATAGTGCTGACTTTATTTTTTAATGACTCAGATTGGCATTTTGTGGTTCCATTTTTTAAAAAGATAATTTATATTCATCTGTGCACATCAATTACTCACACTGGGATTTCCTAATGTAGAAATTGGTTGTAACTGAGACTCGTCTAGTTAGCATGCTTGCTCATCTTTAATGGAGGGAGATTTCTTCGATAAATGTCTTACTAAAGATTTTCTTCTTAATTTTGGGTTCAAGAATACTTATCATTTGTCTTTTTGACAGAAGTTAAATATGTTTATTGTAGAAAATTTGGAAAATACTGAAAAATACAAAAAAAGTAGTTATAGAGTATTAACTACTATGAATATGTCGTGATAGTCTTATTAACTATTTCTTTCTCTCTCTCCGAAATCCAAATTTGATACCAAATTACAGGAACAGTTTTGTATCATACATTTTAACTAAATATTATATAATGAATATTTTCCCATAAAATTTCATCATATGGATATAGCTTCATTATTTATTCAATATCCTATTATGGAATATTCAGGTTGTTTAAAATATTTTTTCATTAAAAATACTGTAGCAAATATGATTGCTTATAAATCTGATCATTAAAAATTTTTCATACCTGGCCAAAGCAACCTGCGTAATGAATAAGGCTTGGAAAATCCTTAGAACAACTTAATTCTGCAATGGCTTCTGTTTCACTCACCATCCAGCGTACGCACTCCAACTGACCATTCTGCATTGAAAAACAGAGAAAATGAAAAATTTAAGGTCACTCAAGTTTTAAAAATAGTTTATAGATGGTAATTTTACCAAGGGAAGAAATCACATGAATTCTGGCATTTATATCTGGCTTAATTTATTTACAATACAGGTATATCACCTATTTCTGATATGTGGTTTTGGCTCTAAATCAACTACAGAGTTTACTTAAATACATTTTCATAATTTTAATCAGTTATTTTAAAAACACTCTATTGAGTTATAATTTGCATACTATAAAAATACACCATTTTTAAATATACAATTTGATGAATTCTGATAAATACCATATTTTTGCCATGTATAATGTGCACCTTTTTGCCCAAATTTATGAGGGAAAAATAAGGATGCCATTGTACATTGGCAGTACTAATTATGTATCTATATAAATATTTTTATTCTTTTATTTATGCTTATGAGTTAAAAGTGTAACTGTAGAAATCAACAATGAGGTCCATATGCAAAATAATACCCTGGAATATGATAATCGGTTTTGTTGAATTTACAACGAATTTGCAACAATGAAGAGTTCTTGGTCTTCTCTGATGCGTAAATATCATAAATTTGTTACCGGTACATAAAATTTCTTGTACCTTGTATCTATTCTTGTGTTTTTTAATTATTTGTTACATAAAATTTCTTACACCATAATATCTTAATAAATAAATGCTAAAATGCCTTTATAATTATTTATAAGTACCTAAATGTAAACAAATAAAAATTTGAATGCAAAAAATTAAAACAAAATAGTTTTTTCCCTGAAAGTTTGAGCCAAAAAGTTTGGGTGTACATTATACGTGGGAGTGAATTATACACGGCAAAGTAGGGTACATACTTGCTTGTAACTGTAATTCCAATCAAGATAGAGATCATTTCCATCATCCCACCAAAAAAATTTCTACTAGCCCTTTGCTCCCATTCCCTTCGCCTTTGCCCTGGGCAACCACTGATATGATTACTGTCACCATAAAATATAGTATGCACTCTTTTGAATCTGGCTTCTTTCATTCAGCATAATACCTCTGAGATTTGTCTAAGCGACTGCTCATAGGAGCAGTTTATTCCTTTCTATTGCTGAGAAGTATTCCATCGTCTGACTAGATCCCAATTTGTTTATCCATGAGCTCTTAGAATAGACGTTTTCCCTGTGAGAAGTTAAAATGTTAGGATTCCAGAATAAAGAAAGACGAAATAATCCTATCGTACTGGCTGCAATGCTACTTCCCTGAAGCCTTCCCGCGGTGCCAACAGTAGATGTCTTCTCTGGTGCCCAGATCCCACATTGCACAAACCAGGGAGGCAATGGTGACATACGCGTATATATAACCTAGCGATTAAGACCCAGACTGTGAAATGGATTTAAGTCCTTAATCTACCACTTAGTAGTTACAAGACCTTGAAGGAGTTACTTCACCTCTCTGATACTCATTTTTCTCTTCTGTGAAACAGCAGGGTTAGTTGTAACTACCTCAGAAAGTTACTGTGGAGATCAAAGGAGAGAAGCATGTCAGCTTACTAAACACACAATACTTGTTACCTGATGCTATCAGAGTGCTCTCTCAGTGTTCTCACAGTTACTCAATAAGACAAATGAGACATTCAACTGCCTTCCTGGTTTGCACAACGTGGGACCTTAGCACAGGAGAAAAGAGCTACTGCGGGCATGGAGTCAGGGAAGTCTGATCTGAAAATAAGACAGAGGAGGTCATCTGCTCAGTCTTCATTTACTCCTATGGAATTTCAAGTAGTCAACTTCCAACTGTCCATGGAATCTCTAGCATGATCTCGTGTGTGTTGAAGAGCTTCCTGGTGCCCCATTCAGATCTATCTTCTCCCTTCTTTGCCCTCCTTGCTGCGAGGGAGGCTGATACGTATCGGCTGGCTCCCTGCTGGGTTTGGCTGATGGAGAATGATGGCAGGAGATCAGGAAAGGAGAAGGAGTTTGAGGTCCTCTCAGCTCCTGGCTCTCCCCTGCCTTCTCCCCACCCCCCAACTCCCGCCGCCACCATGGGGTTGCCACTGACCATCTGAGTCCCTCTACCAGTCAAAGGTAAAAAGTCAGCCAGTCCTTCTATTCAGCTCTATTTCATGTCCTTCCCCAGCCCCTTCAGGCTCTGGGGTGGTAAGTGTACTCTGGTTGTTATCCCCAGACACTGCACTTCCCTTTGTGGGCTCCCTATATCCCCCTCACTCTCCTTTCTTGTATAAATCCTTCATTACAGACTCTCCTTAAATCATACAATTTGAACATACCAAGTGTTTTCTACCAGGATTAAAACAAAACAAAACAAACCACTGATACAACGTGATTCATTCCCTCTGAATGAAGAAAGGAAAGGGAACCATATTGAGCATCTACTAGGCAAGACAGTTTATATAAATGGGTATTTATACAGAACACAGTAACATGAGGCAACATTTCTGATTTTTGTAATTTGAGTCTTCTCTCTTTTTTCCTTGGTCTAACTAAAGGTTTATTAATTTGTTTGATCTTTTCGTTGCTTTTCTTTATTGTTTCTCTAGTCTCTATTTCATTTATTTCCACTTGAATTTTAAAATTTCCTTCTTCTACTTGCTTTGAATTTAATTTGCTTTTCTTTATTTCTAGTTTCTGAAGGTAGAAGGTTAGGCTATTGATTTGGGATCTTTTTTCTTTTTTTATTAACATATGCATTTACATCTATAAATTTCCCAGTAAGCACTGCTTTAGCGACATCTTTAAATGTTGGTATGTTGCATTTTCATGCATCTCCAAATGTTTTTCAATGTCCCTTGTAATTTCTTCAATACGATGATTATGGTAGAGTGAGTTAATTCCACATACTTGTGAATATCCCAAATTTCCTTCTGTTTCTGCTTCCTAACTGCATTCCATTATGGTTGAAGGACAGACTTTGTGTGATTTCAATCATTTTACATTTATTGAGACCTGTTTTATGTCCTAAGATATGGTCTATTCTGGAGAATGTTCCATGTGCACTTGAGAAGACCTCTGCTGGTGTTTCATACAGTATTTTGTTAGAAGTCTGTTAGGTCTAGTTATTCAAGGAGGCAACACTTAAGTAAGTAGAATGCTTCTAGATGGGAAGAAAGAAGTATCTCACTACTATGAGGTTGAAAGCAGTATCACTTGCCATAAATAGAAATACCAAGAAAACGAAAAAATGTTACTAAATTCTAGTGGGAGATTTTTGCCTGCTCAAGTCTCAGAGCCTGGGGTCACTCATTGTATGTTAAAAAGGAATGTCACTAGGTTGTGTTTGAAATAATTTTCTCACCAGACCAACATTTTCTCTTAGCGCTTAATCAGAAGGACTGAATGAGAAATAAAAAAGGAACTAAGGTTATTTCATTCCAAGTCACTTAGCTTCTAAAATAATTTCTTTTTCTGGCCCTGTTTTAGAAAATAAGAGTGCTTTCACTTATCTTTCTTTGTAATTATTTTGCTTAGCTGTTCTCAAAGGGCACTCAATAATGCCCTGAACTTCTACAGTATCTAGTGTTGTGTCCCCTAGAAACACTCAATAAATTCTGCATGTAACTGGCAAGAATTTATTACGTTCCATTTAAGTTTAAGAGTGGGAGAGAGACGTTCTTAAGCCTGGGTATGACTTCAAAGGTCCTTTTTCTCAGGTAATCTTTTTATTTGATACCCTATCTTTGACTCTGCTTCCTGTCAGTCAAGTCATATTATCTGAGCAACTTCTGCTCATTTGTACAAGTTTGTTTGTCTTTAACGACAGCAGCACTCTCAGAACCTGCTTAATGAGGTGAAACACCACCAGCCAGTTACTGGTATTCAAAACAAGGTCCTACAACAGGGGAATGATGCTTCTTAGGACTCTCTCAAGTGCATTAATGTCCATCAAAATACACTGAATGGACTGAAATAGGAGATGTATCAGGACAGATTTCTAAAGGGGGTGGCACTTTTTGTAAAATACTTGTAGTTACCGCTTTTGCAAATTCTAGGTTAAATGAAGAAACAGAAGAACACTTTCATATCTCAAATCATTCAGAAATCTGAAAAGGCTGAGACGCCCAATCTATAAAACCTTTTATGTTTTATGGGTGTGTATGGGTTCTTCATTAAAACAAAGAAATAAAACAAAATGTGCTAAGTTTGCAAGCTGATTGTATGATGGCACTACTATGCTCACTGGAGTTCAACAATGAATAACACTTACTATGGATACCGCAAGAGCAGTTTATACCAAGAGTTGGCTTAATAACACTAAGTTTCTTGCATATCTTCCTACTCTGAAGATTCTGAATCTATCAAAACAGTACTAGGACATATAAACTAAGAATAATTTTTTTATCCAATTAGGTAGGTAGAATATATTCAACAATCTACCATTAGTCAGGAAAACTATACATTATTAAGTTACAATATTTTATAAATCCTGAAACACTTGGTGTTTTAAGGTCAATGTTCATTGGCACAATGTTCATTGGCACAAGAATTTTTTATTCATCACTGACAGACACATGCCCATTGAGGAACAGACCCAACTCCTAGCTTCCCACATGATTCTGACATAGGACTAGATCCTGAATTTGCCACCTGCACTTGAATTATTGATAACTTACCTGCCTTATCCACTAGGTTACAGCTCCTTAAGAAAAGGAGCTCATTCAAATTTGTATAACCATCTCCTCACACAGTACCCAGTGGATTCGGTTCATATTGTTGAACTCAGCTATGCTGAACCTCAACTATACATCTAATTTCTCTTTCTTCATGATGGCTGCCGGCAGGTCAGCTTTTGATTGGAGATAGTGTCATTCACAACTAAAGGAACATGATATCCACCAGCGTGGTAGATTTCTTATCTTATCAAAAATTTATTTTTCACACTATCTTTGAAATAATACCTTATCATTGAGTAAAATTAAGTAAAATGGGAAAACAAGTTTTAATATGTAAAACTTTCCTGAATGGTAAATAAAGATTCAAAAATTTCGAGTTGCTTACATTAGGGGTAAGATAGTAATTGCTTGTTTTTCAAAAGTTATGTATTCTTTAGTGAATTCCCAAGTAGATTTTTTTAACTAGCAAGTTCCTGTAATACATTTCAATATAATGCTATTTATAAAAATTATGATTATTCAGCTTTCAGAAGACATTATTATGGAAAGCAAAGTACATATGCAGAAGCACAAGATGTATTCCCTGAACCTCATTTCTAGCTTCTTAATAAATATAACTGAATTCCACATTGCCAAAGACCTTAAAAGTAATTTTAGTTTAATAGCTAATCTTCTAGTGATGTGTTACATATTTTCACAGAGGCACTCACTGCAGGGCTATAAAATACCAGGTTTTCCTGTATCACGTTTTCTAGGTTTTAACTTATCCCACTAGGCATTAATTTATATAGTTTTTGACAGATAGCATACTGTGCTCTGTAAGAACTAAACTCAAACTCAGCACTTATATGCTAAACTACTCTTGATCCTGAAGACATTTAAACTTCAGATGTGATCCATGAGAAGCCCACTTCATTATCTGGAATACTCCTGAGAGCTATCATCCCTTAAAATACACCTTGTCCTCATTTGTTTTGCTCATTATATTCACATTAGGAAAAAATGAAACAGTCTCGAATAGATCCAGGTGTGGTTCAAAAGTCTAAATTGCAGTCTCTATGAATAACAAAAGTTCTTAAAACCACAATAGATCATTTTTCCCTCTGTCTTTATTAGCTGATTTGAAACTTACCCTCATTGCACAATAAATTGGAATGCAGTCTCAAAATCTCAAAGCAGTTAGTGACTGAAATGATTACTCTCTTAAATGTAATATGCTCATTTGCTGTTTGCTTGGTATATCACTCTTCTCTCTCTCCATTCCAATACTTTAGCTCACTAGGAATCTTAAAAATGGGAAATCTGACTTTGAGCAGTAGAGGGCCCAGCCCCCAACCAGTCACCTTGATGGCCAGGCCGGCGGGAGTCAACTTCTCGGCGTTTCGCTCACTGAGGCAATCTTCTCCCATCAAAGAAGTGAGGTGCTGCAGACATTCTGCGTGGCCCTGCGACGCAGCAATGTGTAAGAGATTGTTTCCGCTTTCGTCATGAATTTTGTCTAGATTGTCGGCAGCTAGGTGTGGCTGTACAAATAGCAAGATTAGAAAACTTAAGTCAGAAAAGCAGAATGAGATGCTGGGGTGGTTTGCTCTGGGGATTGGGACGGAAGAAGAGATGAGCTTCCAGAAGCTCTGGTAGCACGTGTGGAAATCTGATAAGAATTCCTTGCTATTCATTCTAGTGATTTTCCATTACATTTTTTGTTTTGTTTTGTTTTGTTATAATATGATTTAGAACGTGAATGCTCAAGAGACTTATATTCATGTGAAACATGGTGACCGGGATAGGTCGGCAAGCTTGGGGAGACTCTAAACAACTGGCTTCTAAACAACTATGATGACATTTATGGTGACTGGCAGGTTCCCTGCTTGTCTCTTCTACTCAGCTGCTAAGTCGCGAAGGCCAGGCCATGTTATGTTCCCTGTTGTAGGTTTTTTGAATGAATGAACTACTTGTCTCAACTATCTGCTTTGCCTTGAACTATGGAGAATTGGCTTTGACTACAAGCTACATTGTAACTGCTACTACCGTGTTTCCCTGAAAATAAGACCTATCCGGACAATCAGCTCTAATGTGTCTTTTGGAGCACAAATTAATATAAGACCGGGTATTATATTATATTATATTATATTATATTATATTATATTATATTATACTATTTTATACCTGGTATTATATTATATTAAAATAAGACCAGGTCTTATATTAATTTTTGCTCCAAAAGATGCCTTAGAGCTGATTGTCCTGATAGGTCTTATTTTCAGGGAAACAGGGTAGTGCTCCCACGGGTACCTTTAGACACTTTTATGCCCAAATAAACTCCTGGGGGCATCAGGAGGCTACCTGCATTTGTTCTTCTCACCTGTAGTGAAGTTCATCCCTTGAGCATGAACTGGTTGATAAAGTCTGTCAGTAAACTGAAAAGTGTTATCATTTGGGAAACATGAAGACATGGGAAGGTCATAAGAAAGGAATGAACCAAAGAGAAATAGAGAAGAGCCAAGAGAAATGGAAAAGACATTTTCAGGAGAGAAAAAAAATACTACTTTTTAAAGTAAAATTTTTCAATCATATCATCCTATTATAATAATAAGATTTGTCATAACAGACCAAGCACATTGCACTTATCTATGCATGGCTTTACCCTAAGTAGAATCACACTGCTAAGATGTGATGCTTTTCCTGAATGAGACTTGAATTAACATCATAGTATTAGCCCAGACTTGCTACTGTTTGATCCAAGTCTGAAAGCCAGAAAAGAACAATGCAGGCAGATGGAGTATGATTTCCGTTCAGCTTGCTGAGCCTCAGCAGAGCAAACTTTTGTTACATCATGTTACTCTGTCCAGAGTCTTTGGAAAAGCTCTTCATGCTTCCTAGACATACAGAGCTAGTGGAAACTCCATGTGGGTCAGAGGGCAATCAAGCTCTAGGGTAAGCCTCTATCTGCAAATGCTTTCCGACATCCGGCTCCAACTCTTGTGAATAATGATCAGGATAAAACAGAAGACCCTCTGTTCATGTATCTCGCAGGTCCACCATTAGCAAGGAACTGACATCCCCACAAATAACTGAGGGAGGGCATTGGAAGCCATTAGAAAAGCAAAGAGGAAGACATTGAGATTCAAGTTAAAGAAAACACTGGGTTTTTCTGTTTTGTTTTTATTTTCGATTAAGCGTCCTTATTCCGGCGGAATTCATGCAAAGTTAAAGTGAAATAACACTCTATAGCCAGTTGTCTTGCCCTGCATTAACCTTCTAACTTTCCGTTTTAAAACTCAAAAGTCAAGTCATCTAACTAAATCCATAAGTAAACATTAAACAGCATGATCATTCTGTTACAAGCGAGTGAAGGATAAAAACTGGAGGCTCCAAATCACTCACACGTATGCTGAATGAGATCATACTTACCAGCAGAGATATTTGTCCTTCTTTCACGATGTTCAAGATGCTTTTCACTTTTTTCTGATACTCACTCCTTTCTTCTGGGCCTTGGGAGCTGGTCCAGTTCATGCCACCGATCTGCTCTTCTAGTTTGGGCTCTGTTGCTGAGGACGGTAGATGCAAGGCCCTGAGCTG
Organism: Rhinolophus sinicus; assembly: GCF_036562045.2. Classification (NCBI taxonomy): domain Eukaryota; kingdom Metazoa; phylum Chordata; class Mammalia; order Chiroptera; family Rhinolophidae; genus Rhinolophus; species Rhinolophus sinicus. Next base: position 115,988,403 of record NC_133753.1, read on the forward strand.
GCAGTCTGGCACTGGCTTCTCAACTTTTCGACTATGAGGGTCACTACACGTCTTGGTGAGAAAGTCCTTACTCTGGCTTTCAGGCTCATATGCAGACCCACATTTAACCAGGGGAGGAGAGCTCTCTGAATCCTCAGTGGAGAGCTTTTGCTGGTCCCGCAGAACAGATGACGCTTTTCTCAAGTGAGGGCTTTTCACAGGAGAAAGAACACAAAATGGTGTCATGCTGGATGGCGAGTTCTCAGCACTTCCTGTAGAGCAGGCTTTGCCAGAAAGGCCGTTGATGGTCGTGCATAAACCCACAATTCTTTTTTCTGAAGTCACCTTGGTAAAAGAGGCAAGTGGTTGACTGGATTTAATGTAAGGCACGTCCAAAATCTCATCCATGTCGAGGTCGTAATGCTCTAGTTCGCCCAGGAATGTGCTGGACTCTGGGACCTTACTTTGAGGGCCGCCCTCTCCATCGCCGTCTCCGGGGCTGAGCTCCTCAGGTTGAGGGCCTGGGGCAGAATCACCTCCTTTCTGGTACTCCGCCTTCTGGTTCTTTTGGTCATCACTTTCATTGTTGTCTAGAGTCTCTGGCTGATGTTTCAGTGGTGAAACTCGCTTCACTGGACGGAACTTACTGTACACATCAGCGATTCCTGTGGGCTTGTGCGTGTTGCTAATAAGAGTTGAGACGCTGCAGTTCCAGCTAGAGCTAGAAACTGTTTTAAAATAAATTAAAAGAGGAGACTATTAAATCAAAAAACTGGAAATATCTTGGCCATTCGGACAGACATGATCAACTCAAGTTATGCTCAAAGTAAGCCCTTGTGTAAGGGAACGCTTTAGAATGTCTATCATGAAACAAACAGTTCATACTTACCATTGGAAAACAGTGAAAGATAAAAGGAAGTTCTGATATATTGGCTCAAAATTAATTAAAGTTGCAGCAATGGTGAAAGTAGATACTAAAGAAAACAAACCCGGGCAGATATTTAGGTTTATTCCCTGGATAGTTACACCTTCCTGGCAACATTTCGATACCTGTCACCACCCAGAAAAACAGAATTGGAGGATAGGATGCTTTGTGTTCAACACACTTCCAAACTAATTTAGGGAGAGAAGGGATGGATGCACACACGGTCACCCACGCACGCACCCATACACACGCATACGTACACCCCTAAAGCTTAAGAAGTCCCATATAAAGGGGTAAGTGTTTAGTATTGGGCAAACAAACTACGATCTATTGGGTGATTCACTAGGTGACTTAGATGGATTAGGGAAAGAACAGAAAGGGAAGGAGTGATCAGGAGCTGAGTGGACCATGGGAGATAAGCCATGGTTGAGTTCATCCCACCCTAGACGAGGTATCCCAGTCAGTCATGGTTCAGGGACATTTCATGGTGTTTTCTGGCAGATGACACAGAAACATAATACACTGACACCTCACAACAGAACATGCTCTTTAAGATTCAGTGATGCCCTCCATTGTTTGAAAAGCTGGAAACAAACAGGAGAAGAAGGAAGTTGCAAAGGGAGGGTGAGGTAGGCAGACTAGTTTCTGTGTTTTTTTTTCTTTTCTCATTTCTCTGCAAAGCTTAGATAAACATTGTATGGTTTGCATTTTGCACTTGAGTAAGTGTCTGGTTGAGATGGAGTGTAAAGTGAAACAGCAACACATCTGGAGGTGAAAGATAAGAACCACCCCCTCTCTCAGTTAGCCTCATATGAAAGGCTCCCTGTCCTGTCGGCGCAGGACGGTGGAGCAACCAGTCTCCTCAGCCATGATGATCCCGCTTCCTCTCTGGGACACTCCCCTGATGAGATGACAGATGACCCAGCACCCCTGGAAATTTGTAGGCCAGTGATTTATGGATCCCTACTCCCCTTCCACTTAGTTTACACCATCCTCCATCAAAAGGGTGAGGTTTCAGGACATGCCCTCCAACTAGGAACCTCTCATCTATCTATCCTCTTCCTGGAACAACAGCAGGTGGGAAGTATTTAACCCAAAGCATGTTTTTGTGTCTGTTCTTTACTATTGGGCACAACCAAAGACTAACAGAACATGAGACGGGGTATATGCAGGTCTGTAACTTCTGCAAGAGTCCCTGGCAACCACTGATTTTTTTGGGTGAAGGTGGCATACAAGTTATTAAAAGTTCCCCAAATTTAGACCACTGGTCATTCTCCCTCCTGCTAGGATATATTCCACAAGGATTCAGAGAAGTTTTGGAATCAAGCTGAGGAGGAGAGAGTGAAGGTTCTGAGCCTGTTTGCCATATAACTGTCGGTGGGTTCTTTCTCCAAAATGGACCTCCATTTTGCAGGCGATTCAGAGGGTTTGCACTAAACTGTCCTCCTCTGAGGCCTTTCTAGCTCTGGAATTTTAGAATCTAAGAAGAAAATACTATGAGCTGTGAGGGGAGGCTTGGATTCTGTCCAGTAAGGAACAGGTATTAACAGGGAATGTTCCAGAAAGGAAAGTAGGTATCTAGATGCTCTTAAGCTGCTGCTTCTCTTCCCTTTTATTGGCTCTACTTTTTAGTTGCACACAGTACTTGGCACAGAGCAGACAATTAACAAACGCTTGTATTTGAATTTGAATCTCACTTTGCATAACACATTAATCTCTTTTTAAATGACCAGAGCACATCCTTCTGAGGGATTTACAGCTGAATTTCACAGAGGACAAAAGTTCTGTTAATAAACTCAGAGGACTGATAATTACCAATAAGAGTGGGACTTTCTACAGTTATTTATGAAATGTAAATATGCAAAGGCAAAGACTAATTCCAGTTGGTCCATTATAAATCTAAAAGTTTTTCTACCCTTTATATGTCCTTTTCTCCCTCAAAATGTAGAGCTATGAAAAACTAATGTCTGCCAGAAATTTCTGCCAAGCCTTTTGCTCTTCCTTTCAAGAACACATGGTTACTGACTTATTTAAAACAGCACAGAGATAATGGACATAGAGTTTATAATGTGTAAATACGCCTTTAATTTTGTCCATCAATTTTATGAAAAGCTTCAAATATAGCTATGTATGTGTATTTTTTTTCCTTGATATTTCTGAGATACATACTTATTATTAGGTGTGGTGTTTGCTAATATTTTTGCCAATTACTTTCATTTCTTTGGAACTCCTTGAAAATGTGCATCGCAGGATACCATAAAGAACTTTTAAAGCCACAAAACTTAGTGGGCCAATACAACGAGTGCATTGTACCAATATATTTATGTATTGTATAAGGTCGTGGGTTCAAAGGGCTCCTCTTTTATGTTGGCTTTATTTACATGTGAAATTTTTTCCAAGTGATACAGGGAAATGGATACCATATGTTTCCCAGCTGTTTTGTTCTGACAGGAGCCATTAAGAATGCTCTATGGAAATGAATTCTGTCTGAGTCTTATGAAAACACTTCTTTCCACAGAAGGGTCTAGAAACTGAAGAAGGGGCATCAACATTAGGCTTGTTGTCCTTCCCCTTATTCAAACCTATGAGTCTTTTTTAGACTGAAAGGGAAATCTAGTCTGTGGTTTCTAGAAAGTGGTTTCTAATCTGCATCTTGACCACTGGGGAAAAAATCCCAGTGGTGCGAAATGGATTATTTAACAGGTTTTCATGAAAATGCCCCAATTTAGTACTATATCATGTACTCATCTGAGAAAGGCAATTTTATGTATGTAGAAAAGACAAAATTCAGTTAGTTTATTTCTTCTAAGCTGGGCAAATGGGTGTTTTAAGCACACACAAGAAAACAGGCCATTAATAATTAGCAAGATTTTCACTTCTAAATTTGTTCAGTCTACCAAAAATTTCACTTATACTGTTGCTGTATCCCAACACCATAACAAATTTTTTATAATATATGGAAACAAAATTCAGACTAACTATGGTTACTAGGAAGATTTTGAGTTTACATTTATTTTCTGGAAATCATGAATAAATACTTCACATGTAAACAAAATTTAAATCCCTGAAAATTTTATCTGTTATCTTATTAGATGTTTGGAAGCTCTGTAAGAACAGGGTCTGTGTCTAATTTATCTTTCTATCCCTCAAAGCATCCAGAAAAATACTTTACATAATCAAGTTCTTAATGACTTTTGGTTTAATGGATTCATTTTTAACATACAAAAAAGCAAATATGTCTGACATACCTTAAACCTGTTTGCCTAATTATGTCACAAATTTCCTAAAATGGTCAGGTAAATGGAAATGTATCGGAGGCTGATTTATAGGCAATAATTATCTCTTCCAGTCTAACTAGCATTTGTCATGTCTCTGATCACCAGTAAGGTATTTCCAATTGCCTGCTGACCATCCATACTTCACCATTGATTCAACAAGCATTTAATGCGAGCCTAGGATGTGCAAGTATTTGTGACAGGCAGCATGTTTTGATACAGGGGTCTTATCCCTCTCCACCCATGCCTACTTTGTCTCCTTCCCCTGCTCATCTAACACACACACACACACACACACACACACACACACACCTCTGTCTTCCTTAAATGTATTCCTCATTCCCAGTAAACCTGGCCTGGATCACATGACCACTTACACAGTCTCCCAAGCAATCCATCTCCAAGGCAAGCTAACCCTTCCCTTTTCTTGACCCCTGCCCCTCATTCCTCAGGAATCAAGTCCTGCTGTGGCCTGATCCTAAATCTCTCTCAAATCCCTTTGCTTCATCCTGTTACATTGACTGGACCACACTGGGCCCCTCCCACAGCCTCTGCAAGGGTCTACCTACTTCTTTGGTCTTCTTTCCAGTCCTGAGTTATCCCTTTTCAGGTAAGTCTGATTTTGTTATTTCTTAGCTCAAAAACCCCAGGTGGCCCTGACTGCCTAAAAGAGTATTTCCCTTCTACGTGGAATGCATATCTATGCAGTATTTAAGATGGCACACAGGAACCATGCTAAATACCCCTGACTGAGAGAATGAGGATGTTATACACTTCTCAACTCTCTTTCTTCCTCCTCATTAATTTAAGTGTTAGAATGGTGTTACAATTTGGTGTTACAATGACTTTAACTCCTCTCCAAAATTTATCATCTCTGTTTACAATAACGAGACCACTGGCCATTGGCTCAGATACTTTCATAGGTAAAGAGTTAACAGGAATATTTTAATTTCATCACATTCATTTTAACAATGACCTTGGAACTATTGCAACTGACACTGGTTTTCTATTTACAACACTGACATGAATTTTCTTTCAAAAACAAGTATTTAAAAGTAAATTACTTTAGACAAATATGTTAAATAAACAACCGTACCAGTGGTATACAGGTAAAGTAAAAATAACACAGTTACATGTTGGATATAACACACACTGTGGAAATAACACTTGAATTACTAAGTTTTGGGAAACACTGGCTTTCTAGATATTAGCTAAATTCTTTAGCATAGTATGTGGTATTTCTTTTATTTATCTTCTGATTATCTTCTCATTTCAGCACCATCATTCCCACATCACTAATTTTTTCCTGCACTTCCATTGCTAACCTCACCCTTTTTGGATACACTATGCTGTTTCTTCATTGCTCCTGCCTTTGGGGAAATTCCCCCTCTCTGAGAATGCCCTTGCTGCCTTCTCTGTCTGAAATGCAGGCTCATCTGACAAGATTCCCCTCATGTGTCACTTCCTTGGTGCACTTCCTCTGACTCTCCGGGAGAATTGTTGTGCCTTGCTTCTCAGTGTCCTGATACTATTTGGCCATACCTGGCTAGAGGGGGGCATTTCTAAAGTGCTGTTGCAACTATTCGCAAGAAAAATCCACCTTCTCTCTTGAGAATTCCTCAAGGGCAAAGATTGCTGTAAACCTTCTTGTGTTTATAACCATCCCTCTGTGTAGCACAGCCTCTCACAGATATTGGGGCTCAGTGGCTAAATCTTTTAATGAATGAATAAAAGGAAGAGAGAGGAAGGAAGAGGAAGAAGGAAGGAAGGAGGGAGGCAGGGAGGGAAGAAAGAGGAAGAAAGGAATATGTTACACCAAAAATGCAAAGTATAGTAAATAAATATGAGTCTTGTCACAAAGAGTAACTCTTGCCACATTTTGAGCACACTAATTGTGTTGACTATTTCAAAAATGGTGTTGGTAAGTGATTGAAGATATTCAGACATTTAGATGTGCTGCATATTGAAGTATCTTCATACATTTCTTACAAGTTCTAAGTCTCGATTTCTTCATCTGTAAAATAAAGGGTTTGGACTACATGATTGCTGAGACCTGAGCCACCTCTAAATTTCTATGACTGTACGGAATGTCTGCAAATAACAGGGCTCTTTATTCTGAGTGATTCACTATGAAACACTATAATTCTTCTGGATCCATGTCTTTCAACAGATCCTTAGAAATTTATAATTATGAGACTAAGTTGATTGCTGACACAGAACAACTCTTTGGCTCTTGGGACTGATAAATTAGTATTTTCTTAGGAAGATAATGTACAGTTTGCTTTTGTCAACGGTGGGTCCAGTTTTCAAGACTGAATGTCAGTGTTGGCTCCCAAAATGCCTATTTACTTAACGTCTAAATGTGGAATTATATGTTCAAATTTGAAAATGAGTTTTAGACATCAAGAAGAGAAAGAAAAGGGGTATGCCTTTAGGATAAAATAGTGTTTCCCTACTGTAGACTGTTAAAAGTTAAATGAATACTGTAGTCTACGAGGAAAAAAATGGTCAGCTTTAACTGTAATTGTCTTAAAATGTACACAATACACTGCACATCTATAGCTGCAGGAAACCTGGGACCTTCAAGGACATACTTTCTAAATTCTCCAACATTCCATTTCCTTCTGGTTTTACACCTAAGGGAGGGACATAATGAAAGATTAGGAGTGCTAGGATAGAGTCATGAGTTTCCTGAACCCATTGTAAACTGAAATCTGCAGTGGGCCCACTTATTGCAAACCCCTCAGGCTCTACAAGAAGTGGTGACAGGTGACTTACACCATCTCATGACGACAGGAAGAAGAATATGGAGTCTGAGTGAGGGCTGCCTGCTGGATGCTCTTCTGTATCGTCCTAGACTGTCACCTCATCCAAGAAAGGGCTGAGTGAACCCTGGATTTGAAGAACTGTGTTCAGGCCATTATATTGGGAAGAACAAACATGTGTGAGGAGTGCATATTTCTGGAATGTTCCCATTGGGGTTGCTCGCTCATCTCTTTCATTGATGCCACAGACCCTTTATTGAGAGTCTTGTGAGGCTACAGGGGAAGTACAGAGGACTTCACTACTGTATTATAAAAAAATCAATTAATGGTTTATTCACAATAAGATTCTAAAATACTACTGGAAAAGATTCATCAATTTGGTTCTAAATTTCCTGCCTTTAAGTGATTACTGGTATCAAGCAGCTGTTGCAAGTGTCAGATTCACGTTTCACTATTCCCAGCTCGGTCCAGAATTGTCAAGACCTGCTCATGTAACTCTGTTCTCCATCTGTGCCCATTTCTGTGGTCTGCAAAAACTCAGAAATACTCAAGCCCCTACTACCCTGGATAGAAAAGATACTTCTTCACCCAACAGCATGTTCGATCATGAAATCAGATTCAATATTTTGACAATTTTAAACATTTGGACTTCAAAAGTACAGTTCACGTAGAATAACAACTGGTGGGTCTGAAGAAAGCACATGGCTCCAGAGTTATTCCATCATCTAAAAAGTATGCTGACCTTCACTTTGACATTAGCAAGAACCTTTTACGTGGATTAGGTCTTGTACTGACTCTAGGCCCATTTACTAGGTTTCCTTTCTTTCTTTTTCTCCCTCTTTGTGTTGAATTGTAGAAAGTGATACACATCAAGGGAAGGTGATGAGGCTCATCGAGCAGAGACACACAGAAATAGGGGATAACTTTCTCAGTGTGTTTTCTGGAAAGTGTTAGCAAGCTCAGTTGGTGTTGGGAAAGTGTAGAAACACACTTACTAGTTTGAACTGAAGGTGGCGATGTTTTACAGTGTTGATCTAGAGTCAAAGACAAAGAACAAGTTACTGCTTCTTGGTTAAGAGAGAACAAGGGGGAGATGGAAAAAAAGTGTGTATGGGGGCAGGGGTGGTGGAAAAGCTCTGCCCTCTGCCCTCTGCTCCCCACCTCCAACTGATGGCTCCAAAAATGCCTGTTACTTTTAACTTCTAAATATGGAGTTATGTATCCTCATTCGAAATACAGCTTTAGACACCAAGAAGAGAAAGATAAAAGGGTATGTCTTTAGGGTACAAGAGTGTTTCCCTACAGTTTGTTTGTTTGTTTTTTCTTTTTGTGCTACAAGTTAATTCTATTTTCTATGAGAAACAAACTGGTAAGTCGGTGAAACCTGGTCCCATTTTGAGAGGGATGCACTTTAAAGGCTCAAGGGGAGGAGAAATGGGAAGATGAACCAGTGCCGGCCTGCAGTCAACTCTTCCCTCTCAGCAGGCCCACTCCAACCCCTGCTCGAACCCCAGCAGGGCCTCTCTGTTACAAGGCTGCAGGGAGAACAGGGCAGGTGCAGCTGAAGAAAGCCGAGTGCAGAGAAGCTCCTCCCAGCATAAATGCACATGGAGCCACTCTGCCTCTGTCTCCTGGGGCAGCTCAGGGTACACTTCTCAGGCATGAGGATAACCAATGGAAAGAAGACCTACATGTAGTTTAAGCCTCCCTCAAAGCCATGTTTCTTCATTGAATTCTCCTAACATGTCCTCCATTTAACACTTTAGAAATGCTAATACAATATATTTCTGGAAAGCTGTCTTCTGTTTCTGAGTACAAGGCAAGTGTAAGATGTTCTTTGAGGTTTTCACAAAAACTGGAGGATGGATGGGCAGTTCTCATATATTCTCCCTTGAAAATAAATGAGAACTTAGGGAATTTTAAGTGTTATATGGGAAATTACAAAGCATACTGACTGCTGAATCAGGACCAAGGTTCCCTGACTCCAACTTTCTTTCCATAACACTGCAGGACCTTTTTAATGAAAATTAAAATTATTTCCTAACCATGAATACACATTTTCGCTATTTGCGTCACAAGTAGGCAATGGATTCCAGAAACCAGTAGGAAAAGCTGGTTATACTCATTTCAGATTCATTTTTACCTAAATTCCAAACTGTGCTCTCTGCCTATGTTTTGGCAACCACTGACTTTGAAGCTTTTGTGTGGGAGAAGAGTTAGGAAAACAGTTTTTGATAACATTTTTTTCTTAAAAACAATTGAATGGAAGAATTCCCCTGCTTTGTTAATCTTTAGTGGCATCAGCCTAAACTTGGTTCATCTTATCACTGAGAATTTGTTCTTTCAGCTGCCAATTCCTTCAACTGGTTAAAGGTGGCAATCTCTTTCTAATGTAAGCAAGAGATACAGGTACATAATAAAGCTTGTTCAGAAGTGTTCAAGTAATTGGCAAGATGCTGAAATGCTCTTACAGGGTTTGTTCATTCAACAAACATTTGTTGAATGCCTTCCTTCTGTGCACATGGTTCTAGGGGTGCAGAGGTGAATGAAGCAGACATAATCCATGTCCTCATGGGGGAACCAGACAGTAAAGCAAGTATAAGATGAATATGAAATTGCAAAGTGCTCTGAAGGAACAAGTCGGGTATTGGAATAGAGAATGGCTGAGAAGTGACACCATGGAGGTGACATTTTAGCTAAGAACTGGGAAACAAAAAGCCGTTTATATGAGGATCTGGGGGGAAATACAAGAGAAAAGATAATTTTGTGACTATTTGGATAGAAAAAAGCACATTCTCAAATGCCTACAGCAGGAGAGAATCTGGCCGGTTCCAAAGCTCTTATATCTGCAGCAGAGTGAGCCAGGGTGAAAGTGATGGAAGATGAAGTTGGGGGAGGTCGTCAGGGGCCAGCTCATTGGGGAGTTTTATTGGCCACAACAAAGAATTTGGTTTACATTTTAATTGACATGGAGTATCCCTGGAGGGGATCTCACAGAGAAGTGAAATGATCTGCTTTACATTATAACATATATCCTTCTGCCCACTCTGTGGGGAAATGAGAGTGGGCCAGATTGGTGGTGAAGATAGAAGTGAGACTGGTTCCTGGCCATTAACCCAGATCACACACAGAAGTGGCCTGGCCTGGATTATCTGGGCTGGTTGAGATGGAGAGAAGTGGATTGATGGGAACTTACTTTGAGAGCAGACGACTCGGGTCCTGGTGGCAGGCTGATGTGGAGTATGAGGGACAGGAATGCTGGCTTCAGCCACCAAGTAGGGATGTCAGAAAACTGAGAGCCTTTACCAAAGGGGAGTCTGAGGAGGAACGTGTTGGGGAGGAGGATTGAAGACTTCCCCTGAAGAATTCCAGGACACAGCTCATGGAAGCATCAAGGAGGACATTAAAGCTGGAGTGCTGACGGGAGAAGCAGGAGCAGGTAGGTGGCATTTGAAGGCACGAGATTGGATGAAACATCCACCCAGAGAGACTCAGAAACTGAGCGGCGAGAGGGTCCACTGGGATATTGAAAGGTCAAGTAGAGAAGGAGGAGGAACTGCAAAGGAAACTAAGAAGATATCAGCTATCAGAAGGAAAATGAGGAGAGGTGGTATCACAAAGCCAAGAGAGGAGAATGTTTCCAGAAAGGCGGAAGAGGCCAAGAAAGGTGAGAATATCAGTGTCAATGAATTTGACAACTCGGAAGTTGTGACAATTCCTAGAGAGATCACACTAGAGATACTTACGGTGACCGAGAGGTGGAAGGGTAGAAGTGGGGAGGTTCCCTTATCTTTTTAAAGAGGTTGGCTGTAAATCAGGGACTCAGGGAAAAGGAAACAGCAGAGAATCAGGGTGGAAGCACTAGAAGGGTTATTGTTTGCTTTTTTTTTTTTTAAACTAGGAGATAATTAGAGAATGTTTGTATGATGAAGGTAATGACCCCATTGGGAGACATTGATGGTGCAGCTAAAAGAGGACATAACTGAAGGATCAAGGTGACAAACCAAATGAACAGAAAATATGTCCCGTACCTCAATCATAACACAAACCACAAAGAAGCAAGGCTTCCTTTCACCTTTTCACACAGTCATTCATCCATCCATACCTCAGACATATATTTAGCACCAGTGCCAGGCCCTGGGGATACTATAATGAACAAAATTACCCCAAAGAGATTTTATTTAGTGTACTAAAGAAAAATGATATTAAACTAACATCAATCACACTATTAATATTTAAAAAAAACAGATATTTACATAGGAGAAAAGGTATAGGGAGCTAGGAAATAATAGAATCGGGGGGTAATATAATCTAGGCTTACAATGTCCAAAATAGAAGCCATTAGATAACTACCTGTGGCTATTACACCCCTAAAATGTGGCTAGGGGTACACATCAAAATGATAATAGTTTTGATTTTGGGGGTTAAATAAAAGATATTAAATTTACCTCATCTGTTTCTGTTTTTCAATGTGGCTACTAGAAAAGTCTTCCATGATGTAAATAGCTTGCATGGTATTTCTATCGGACAGTGGTGATTTAGGGAATCAAGTAAAGGGTCTCTGAAGAGCTGAACTTGGCGGTGAAAGGAGAAAAGGAAGGGCATCCACCATGTGAAAGAACACAGCACATCTGGAGAACTGAAGGAGGTTCCTGGCAGGCAGAAAGCAGGGGGAGAGTGGCATATGAGGAAGCCACTCAGGCATATGATCCAGGAGACGACCACTCAGGGCCTTGGAGGCCACGTTGTTTATCCTGAGAACAACCTGTGGAAACTATTGCCTGGTTTTGAGCATTGAGGGACATGATCACATATGTATTTTTGAAAAAAATCTCTTGACCTTCTCATGGACAATGGATTATCACCCAGGTGGCCTAAGTCAGTGCTTCTCAAACTTGAATATACATAAAGGAATCACCTGGAGAGCTTGTTAAAATGCAGATTCTGATTCTGGAGTCTGGGGCAAGGTTTGAGAGTCTGCATTTCTAAGAAGCTTCCAGGTGATATGGATGGTACTGGTGCCAGTCCTGGGCCCCACTGTGAGATGCAAGGGCCTGAGGGATCAATTGCCATAGGATGGTCTGGGCTTTTGTGGATGCCTATTGACTGTCTCCAAGGAGTCTTCAACTACAAGACTCTAGGATTCTGTTTGTATTCAGTTTCTTTTATGATCTACCTTTCTTTCTTTCTTTCTTTCTTTCTTTCTTTCTTTCTTTCTTTCTTTCTTTCTTTCTTTCTTTCTTTCTTTCTCTCTCTCTCTCTCTCTCTCTCTCTCTCTCTCTCTCTCTCTCCTTCCTTCCTTCCTTCCTTTTTCCTTCCTTCCTTCCTTCCTTCCTTCCTTCCTTCCTTCCTTCCTTCCTTCCTTCCTTCCTTTCTTCCTTTCCTTCCTTTCTTTTTCTTTCTTTCTTTAAGGGAAGAGTGAAGGCAAAGGAGACATATGGATAAAGATCGGTCATTTAAAATGGGAAGACAGAGCCTGTGTAATGTTGAGAGGCAAAGGAAAAAGGATATGCTTTCAGCAACAAGTAGGGTGCTGTCAGAGATGATACAAAGTGCCCAAGCTAGGAACAACCCCCCTTCACACTTCAGCCTTGCGTTGGGAAGATGGTACAGGGGAAAACACTTCTCCCTTAGGACAGGGCTGACATTTCTGAGACGGAAGTCACTACGAGGCCTCAACAAGGTAAAAGGTACTTGTTCCTTGTCCTTGTGCGTCAGTTCTTTCCATCCCTGCCTAAATGCTTATCTCTGTACTTCTGGTTTCTCATTCTTCCTTACTGCAGATTTCCTGGACTCCTTTCTACCAAGAGGAGATTTCTCCATCAGCTTTAAGGAGGGGAGATGTTTCTTAGAGGACAATACAAATAAGTCAAAACATGGGAGAGGAGACTGGGACTCCCTTCCCCTAAATGTTTCCCTCTACTACTGTCTGTCTCATGCCTAACTTTCTAAACTTCACAATGCTACTGACCTTTTAGAACATCAAGGAGCTGCGGTGCCTATAGATATGGTTAAATAAAGAGAAGAAATGTTCAAGAGGAAAAGGGGCACAGATGCAATGTATTTAAGCTCTGCTACCTCCAGCCCCTGTCATTATTTTTGACTTTACCAGAGTTTAATTTTAGCTTTTCTATCCCCTCCCCCCTCACCCTGCTCCCATCTTTCCCCCAGTGACTTCTACTCTTTTCTTTGTCTTAGAAATATAAACAAAGTGTTAGTCATTTAAAGGCAGCGATGGTCTCTCCCTTTGGCCAGAGACGGCAGCTCTACTTTCAAGAGTAAGTTCTGTGGTTCATTCAAAATGATGGCCATGCACATTCTGTAATAACAGAAAACAGCAGATAAAATTGTCCTTACATTATGATTATAACCATACAAAAAAATTTGCCTCAAGAAAGAAATACAGTAATTGTGTTTTGGTGGCAGGGTTAATTGTAGTTTTTACTTTCCATTTTTTATAATGGATTATGTCACCTGTATAATTATATTTTTGTTAAAGAAAAATAATGTTTTATTGGACTAACAGTCTCACGATTTTTTTTTTTACTCTGTACATTTTTACTACAGTTAAATAAACTGAGATTTTTGTCATAAACGTTAGATTCTTTACCGCATTAACTTTACATGTTCATTTTCTTGATTGAGATCTGAGAAAATGTGTTTCCCTGTTCTTTGGAGTCCATTTTATGTTACATCATGGGAAATGGATTAATGAGCAGGATTTTCTATCTAAACTGCCATACCAACCATCCCTTTCACGCTCTTAGTATTAAACTTTAATAAAATTGAAAACAGGAGGTTTATATACTTAGCATCATCAGCTATGTCAAAGCAGTGTTGAAAGGATAAATTTCATGTCAACTTGTTATTTGAGGTGCTGGCTAAAATCCTTGAAAATCATAGAAAACCATATATTTTTCCAAAATTCAGGTTTGTCACAAAATTTACATGCACCGGGGCTAAAAATATAGCAAATTTGGAGTGCTTTTAGATATACATCCAAAATGACTTTTAACAGATACCATGTTGAAAAAGTACGGTGTTCCTTTACTCATTGTCATCCAAGTGATGTATTACTTAGGTATATTCCTTCAGAATTTTGTCTCACACGCATACCAGGGCCATTTATTATTGTTACATAACCAAATTTTTTATCCTCAGTGCCTCCAAGTTCTTAGATGTGAAGCTGCATTAATATTTATTTGTCTGCCTTCTTTCTTAGGAAAATTATACAATGAGCTCAGCAGATTCATATTTTGAAAGAATCATAAGACATTTAATGCACCATGAATTGGAACAAATGTGTATTTGAATGTCCAATTAATTTTTAAAAACTCGAAGTCAATGAAATTGAGTATGTTTGATTTGAATACCATATGTCAACATAACGTATTTTTGTCCTCACTTGGAGAAAACCGTGCAGCAGAGTTAACATTTACTGCCTCGGTAGTCCTCTTTTCCTTCCCGAGCAGCAGGAAGTAAGCGGAGAATGCATGCAAACATTTCATAGATAACTTCCATTAAGAGGTGTGAATTGTTTCACACATAACTTCCATGCTGCTAATCTTCGCCCCGACTACTAGCCACAGAGGGTTCCCTGGACTAAAATTACTCCTCAGTTGGCTCAACTTCATCATAGCTCTGGAGTCAGCAGCCCTGGTTTCAAATGTTGCTAGCTCTAGAACTATGGCCAAATTAGTTACCCTCCATGAGCCTTAGTTTCCACATCAATAAAATGGGCATAAGAATGGTCCTCCCTCAGACCATGCTTTCAAGGACAAATAAGCTATTTATAGAGGATCTGGCATAATGCCTGGTACACTAAGTACCTAAGAAACAACCGGAACTCTCCATAGCACCTACGCAATTCCAAGCACAGGCAAAATTTGTTCTCCGGCTTCCAACTGCTAGTTCTTCACCTCCTTCCCACCTTTTTGTGGTATCTCCAATACCTTCACACTTCTTTTCAAACCTTCCTTATCACAGAAATTTGAAACCCAGTCGGAGTGTAGTGTGGTTGATGGAGAACGATGTGAAATATTCCTGTCAGCGGAAAATGGGAATCAAAGCCTGTGGCTAACGGAGGGGCTCTCCCGGGGAACACCCGGCCTTGGTGAGCTCGCAGAAGGTGCAGAGACACTGTCCAGGCCCCTGGCGACACTCTGCCATTTGTCTTCTCAGATCCCACCGTGGATTGGGCCTGAGGTCCAGGGATGAAGTAGAGTGAGCCCTGGCGTGTGCGTCTCACAGAGGGGCTTCCACGGGCCACCCACAGGGCTCAGTGGACACTCTTGCTCCTCTGAGAACACTTGAAAAACAGGCAGAAGGGACAGGCCTGAGTCTTGTCTTTGCAGCCCACTTAGGAAGACAGGAAAGGTGTGTGGTAAGTCCCGAGGCTGATCTGTGGGGCTGACAGGCTCTGATCAGACCCTCAGGTTCAGTTCTGGGTGCTCCACTTTTAAGAGGGATGCTGAGCAACTGCAGTCATCCATGAGAGAGCAAGGAGAATGAGCACTGAAAACTGTGGAGGGAAATTTTAAGCTGGAGAGGACAAGGCGGAGAATGATGGCTATCTCCAAACACTTAGTGGCACCCTTGCCCACAATCCATTGTCCTGACATATGGATCCAAAGGAAGAACCAGGAGGAAAAGATAGAAATTCGAGAGACAATGCTTTGGGCTGAACAAACAACTTGACCTTTCTGGACAGGTGGCCTCATGAGACTTTATCGTGAGCTCCCTGTCCCTGAGGAGATGAAATACAGGCTAGATGACCCCGTGGGCAGAGTAGGAAGGACTGCCTTCCAAGCTCTGATGGACTGTGTGAATTGTTTTGTGCCTTTAAACACATGTTTTATTTGTAAATAATTAAAATATCTTTTCCATTTGTAAACAAATTTATAGAAGAGTTGAAAAAATTTGCACTCTCTCTTGCTCTCTCTCTCTCTCTCTCTCTCTCTCTCTCTCTCTCTCTCTCTCTCTATATATATATATATATATATATATATATATATATAGCGAGTTATGATTCCATATGCCGAGGCGTCTTTCCAAGTAATAGGATTTTAGAAAAACTGGACTCTAGCTGGTGGTGCCCCTCATGGCACCAGGCATAATAAATTTGACCACTGCACACGTGATGGATGGGGCCCTATAGAGTTTGACCTTGACCTCATCCTCACTTTGATCACCACGCTGCAGCTGCATTGATTTTCTTCTTCTTCCTCATACATGCGAAGCTCATTCCTGGCTCAGGGACTTTGCACTTGCTCGTTTCTCTGCCTCCAGCACTCTTCACTGGTATTTCATGGGGCTGGGTCCTTCTCACACTGCCTGAGCCCCCCAGGTTCCTCCTCCCCAACTCCTACAAGTTACTTTATCACATTGCCCCAGTCACCTCCTCTCACTGTCTGAAATGATCTGATTTAGTTGTTGATTTGCTTGCCTTTTGTCTGTCACCCCCTAGAAAGGAAGTGCCTTGAGAACAAGGGACATTGTCTATATCTTGTTACTGTGTCCTCAGTGCCTAGGACAGAGAACACTCAATAATTATTTGCTGAATGAATAAATAAAAAAAATAAATGGGTCCAAGAGCATCTGGTCAAAGAAGTGTTACTGTAAGAATGGACATTAGCATGCGCGACCTACACAAAGTAGAATGTACTTAGCAGACTTTTTAGAAAAGAAAAGAGAAATATCTTCATTTGCTGGAGTCTTCATTTGATAGAGTATATTCTAAGTGATAGGATATTTGGGGAAAAGTTTACCCAGAGGATGCCCCATCCAAAAGAAAGATGTAGACTGCTCTCAGAAGCCAATCTGCCTTCTGCTGCCATCTGTTTGAAAACAATCACCATAAAGATGGAAATTTACAAGCACTCCTGTGGCAGATTTCTCTTACGTGTTTCACATGAGGAAGTCTGGAGGAGTGCAGGAGGTGGTACTCCTACATTTGAATGCCCATGGAACTAACCGAAAATGCCTCAATTCTTTTGGAAACTGGCTGTGAAACTTTACTATGTTGAGATTTCTTTCAAAGGAGCCCACAGATAATTCTACATAATGCTATGGAGAGATGGATCGTTCCATGTGTTTCTTTTTCTAGGATCACTCTTACTCTATTAGAAAGTGGATTAGCAGCCTCCAAACGGTCCACCAAATTGGAGGAGCATATGTGATTACATTGAGTTTTTCCATCATACATCCAAATCCTATCAGGTCTAATTATTCTGAGCACTGGGTCATTGCTCCGGGCGAAGTTTCAAAGCTTCTAAACTTGAAACTGACCTCCTTCTTAACCAAATAAATGTCTAATATCATCTATGGTAGAAGTGGCTACAAGTCACACAACCTGGAGAAAATGGAATGAACGCATCCAAGGAAACATTATTTTTAAAAGCTTCAGTTAATTCACTTAACTTGGTAAGAATAGCTATATTAACAGAGAAAAGAAATTCACCACATAATCAATGAGGGAAAATGCTGATTTTTAAAGTTTCATAAGGATAATATCTGAAAATCCATTTAATGCCACCAAGTTCAGCTATCTGACAGGTAGTACGTGTAATGCATAAGAGAACACACTGTAAAGGCAGACGTCCTGAGGTCTGAATCCCTGTTTTGTAACTTAATTGCTGTGTGACTCTAGGCAAGACATTTAACATCTCAGTTCTGTGTCTCAGTTTGCCCATCTATAATACAAACATCCTAATAGTGCATAATTCACAGCGATTTTAGGATTAATTGAGCTAATATGAGTAAAGTGCTTACAACCATCCCTAGCAGGCACATTAAGCACTACTGAAGTGTTTGCTATCATTCTTCTCCCTTACTCCCCAACTCCAATTAATGAAAAAAGGAAATATTGTATCTTTAAAGTACCTTCATCTACATCACCTACTTTTTTTTGTTGTTGCTGTTCTTTTGGTTCTTTTTTTCTTTTTTGCCAATATGTAAAGGCAAGAAAAGAAAAGGTAGACAGATATAGAAGCAGAGACACAATAATCATTATTTGCATATGATACATGCCTACCAAAGAGAACCAACTAAACAATTACAAGCTTTAAGGAGTTGCCTGACTACTAGTCCCGTTATTTTTTTAAATGTGTAAAAAATAATCGCTTTCCAACAGCAAACACGAGTTACAAAACAATTGGTAAAATAAATTCCAACAGATGCGTATAAGACTTAAGATAATGCGGGGGTGGAAGAAATTTTACTTTACACTGATTTGTCTAATCATCAAATCTCTCATGAGACAGATTAACAAGAAAAAATAACCAAATTTAATTGCATAAATACATATGGGAACCCCACATACATGAGAAAGTAAAAGACCCCCATATATATGAGAGGTTCAGTACATCACCTACTTTTGATCCTACCAATAGGCTGGTAACATTGGAAGACCAAGTTTCTTGTTTTGTTTTATAAATAATTAGTCATAGGCTCAGAATCATGTAGCTGATAAATAGTTGAATGCTAAGTTGAACCCAGGTTATTTTCCTCTGAGGCTGGGGGCCTGTTCACTGCAGTCTGATCATAGGCCGGTGTCGAGCTTTGAACCTAGTGAGGCCTTTTAAGGAGACACATCCTGATAAGCCTTACAGCCAAAGCCTCTGTTAAACCCGATAGAAGCTTGAGTGTAGTTAAAAAAAAAAAAAAAAAAAAAAAAGGAAAATTAAACCTGAAGGTAAATGAAACCTTTTATTTGAACTTAAAACCATCTTCTATGATGTTTCTGACCCAAACATTGAAGCATGACTTTCACTCACACACAAAACCCAGAGATAAACAAACCTAGAAAGACTAATTATTTTCCCCGTCTCGTCTAAGCAAAATGTCAGAAGAAAACAAATAGTCCAGGAGAAAGTAAATTAGCTTCGTACAAGTCCTCTCAGTTTGAAAGTCCGAGAATTTTAGTAGCTGCATAGGTAAGGACCATCTATTTATTTTTAAACATGAGACACATAATTTGAGGATTATCGTAAGCCTTCCATCACCCATGGTTCTCAGGTTTCTAATTATCAGAGGAGGTCCAGTTTTGGCAAGGTTAACGGTGATGCCTTCGAGTCATTACTTGGAAAAATAATACACATCATTTCACAGTTTAATGCCAGGGTATCATTCCCATCAATATCCTTTTTTATTTTCATTTTTGCCCATCATGGAGAGAAAAGGAGAGAGGCTTAATTTGATTTACAGAGAGAAAAACAACCCTGAATGTAGTTGTTTTTTTTTGTCGGGGGTAGTGGGGTATGCAAAGAGAAAAGGTCAACCAGCTGGTTTTCATCTATGTGCCATAATTCTCTGTTTAGTTTACACTATTAAACTCCAAAGCTTTGCTTTAATCTTAACTGTTACAGTATGCCTTATTGCAGATTCTATCATGTCACATCCCTGATATGGTTTCAGACTTTGGCCAAGCATCATCCCCCAAGCTGGCCTTGCCATATGGGTAGCAAATGCATCCAACATTTTTTCTTTGGCGCCTGCATCATTATGTTTTGTCACCAATGGTTTCTCGGGTTTTCAGTAAATTGCTGTGTGTACTGTGGTTTGGGCTGTCGAGATGATCGCCTGCGTTTATTTGTATATAGCCACGTCCTCATTATGGCCCCCTGTCCTGTTAGCCTTTGGAGGATGACCTAACATCTGTTTGCCGAGGGTAGGGGTGAGAGGAGAAGCCATAAAAGAAAAAGAAACAGAAAGCAGCAGCAAACAATGGGGGTGAAAACAGCTCCCACACTCTAAAAGTCAGGATAAGGGGGAGAGGTGAGAAGCAAAACCTACCTGATCTGTCTTCGTTTTGTGAGTCACATCTTCGGCAGAGTTCTGGGATGGTCTTGAGTGATGTGACTGAATACTGAATGGGAAGTCAGAGAAAAGGGTGTAAAATAACGGCTTAACATGAGAGCACGACATTCACTTAAATTGGCCAGAAAAATCAAAACGCAAGGAGTGATACTTGAGTATATCATGTATATCCAGAAAGTCCAGCTTATTTTACTCTAACTGGGCTGTTTGGTGATCTGGCAGCAACACAAACTCTGCCTACAAGCATCTAAGCAGATGCAGATGAAAAAGCCCTTCATTAGCAAACAGGGTGAGGTGCAGCCATCACTTCTGCTACCTATGGAAGATGGAAGAATGTTCCGACCTTAAGAACTTCCAGAAGATGGCCATAATATGTGTAATCTGAATCCTAAGAGTGAACCTATGTGTGAAAAGCTGGAGGGAAGGAGCACCCAACTTCCTGCAGCATCCAGGGCAGCCAGGAGCCATATCTGTGCCAACGCTGACTGGACTATGCAAACATCCCTCCTGCTGCCACTTGCCACAGCTTTTACTGTGTGGCATCTGTAATCTCCATGGGGAATGACAGGGCAATGTTATAAAAAGCGAGAGGAGCATGGTTCTGTGTTTGAAAGCTCATCTGTTTCACATATAGATTAGAATGAACTGAAAGAAACCACCTTGTAGGTTCCATCCCAGCACCAACTCGGGCTGGCTCTCAGAATAACAAATTATGACCTAAGTGGGGGAGCATAAAAATCAGAAGCACTAAAACAAATGTGAAATCAATAGCTATGATTTATGGGAACTACATTTGGTGCCAATCAATCTTTCTTCTAGAGAAGGGTGTTTCACAACAAAAGGATGAACTCTTTCTTCAATCAAAGGGCTGTCTTCAATCGTACTTCAATTCATAAAATATAACTTCCTGAGAATATTTTACTCTGTACCTTTAGGGAACACGTTCTTATGTAAATCAGGATCTTTTATGAATTACTTCACTGTTGCAAAATTTGGGGGGATTGAAAGAAAACATTTAATCTAAAAGAAAAATGATCATGGGAAACTCATTAGGATTATTGTAGCATTACAAGTGAACAATGTGTAATTAGGACACATTTGTCAATAAGAAGGTACTTGAGTTAGCTTGATGTTGACAGATGAAGCATAGCGTCTACGTGGAGACCCTACCCTCAAGTGCTTTACACAGGGTGTCAGGACAGCTAGACAGAGGGAGAAGCAGTTGTAGCTATTGTCAGTTTGCCAATTACATGTCACAAACAAATTAAATATCCAGTGTTTCCAAGTGAAAAATAAAACCTCAAATGACTAATTAGAGAAATTACTCTTACCTGTCTGATGCAATAACATCCTGTTTGTGTGGGCCATTCCTCAGAGACTACAGGTACTTTAGCAAATCCACTCACATACTCAGAGGGAGGGAGGGAGGGAGGGCTGTCTCTTCAATCACAAATGAACTTCGAGGATTTTTTCCTTTTACATTATATTCTTTGGGGGTTGAGGTTAACACACGTACAGAAGGCTTTTTTTTTGCTGTTGTTGTTACTAATAAGGTACCTTATGTTTCTGGCCAAGTAAAAGCTCTCTAAGAAATCCGGTAGCTTCTTGAAACCAGCTGGTAAAGGTTAAATAATTACAGTCTATAATTCAATTAAAATTGAGCCTTTTGTTTTGGCTGCCATGTGCCCCATGAAAGCATCCTTTGGCAAAGTCTCACCCTCTTTCCCCCACCCTTTTACTTTTTTCTTTTTTTAAAAAAAAGAGGAATTTTTTTTTTTTTTTTTTAGAAAGAGGAAATTTAAGATTGATTGTGTTTAAATATAGTTAATGATAAATTCAATAAGGCTGCTCACTGGGCTTAATGAGTTATATTTGATTATACTGGGTGGGCTGCTATCAGTATTTCTAGCCACATGAATACTAACTGCCACCTCCCACTCCAAAGCGAAGCACGTCCGAGTCTCTGATTTATTAGTTGCACGTTCAACTCTTCCTATGCAACCTTAAAGGTCCATAGTGTTCAGTAACTTTTAATTTGAAGAGGTATAAATTTGAACAGCACAGCTGCCTGGTTGGTGTGGGGACGGACCCACAGGCAGGGAGACCAGTCTAGCTGATACCCACTCACTACCTCAACCTACGTCCCAGATGGTGGCTTTGCCTCTCCATTCTTGGTCATACAGGAAGAGGAAGTCACTTTTATGAAGACATACATCTTAATTCTTTGGGAAAAATGATCTTGAAGAAAAAGTCATGTGCTGTTCCTAGTAATGGAAATAAAAAGTACATCAATCTAAGAAAAGGACGGTGTGTTGGCCAGAAAAATCACTTTGGAATAACTGTAAAGGTATATGGAATGTCAAATTCAGCAATGACTCCAATTTATACTGTGAACAAATCCATCATTCTTTATAAAGACAGAAGGAAAATCCAATTTGTAGCTTTGTTCCAGTTCAGTACAAACACTGCTCTTTGGATAAAAGATAAGGCTTAAGGGAATGCTGCAAAGATGGTTAAGTTGTGATGTGAGGAGACGAAGAGGAAACATAATTCACAAAACTGACATGCAAAAACATTTTTTTTTTTGCTAATTTGGGAATAAGCAAATGACCCAGGAAGTCGCCCTTGCATGAACGCATTGTGCTGCCATCTGGGAGCTGAAAGGGAAAGCGTTCAAGGCCTTCATCCCAACGGACAGGACAGATGGCCTTTGATATGAAGCTGTCAGGTTGCCCACTCATTCTCAAGTCAATGGCCAGCTCCCATGGCAGCAACTATTGTCATTTTGTCCCTATTAGAACCAAAGCCCAATGTATCTTCCCTGTCTCTTGCCCCCAACCCAAGCCTTTATATTCTGTTCCCTTGATTCCTATTATCCTTGGGTGATAAGAGGAGGGGAGACTTGCAGATGGTTGAGATGCATTATATTTCCTATCTCTATGTTGCTCTGATATATTCGTTTTCTAAAAATCTTCCAGAGGGTATTCCCTGTAGAAACAGCCTTTTTGATCCAATTTTCTTTTCCCTTCCTCTATCATGTCTCAAGAAAAGCCCCTGCCAAAGGTTGACCAGCTGCCTCCGCTTCTTCAATGATCCCGTGCATTCAAAGTTTAGTTCCCCTTCTGTTCCTTTACTCCTGGGTCCTCCTTGCCTGCCAAGCCTTCCTCCAGCCAGGCCAACGGAACCGTTCTGCAAGGCCTGCTGTGTTCTGCCTTCTTCACTAAACCCTGGCTGACTGCTTCAGTCGCTCCGACTTTACCCTTTTCTGCCACTGGTAAAATACTGCTGGGCCTTGTGCTCTGTTGTTTTCTTTGTGTTAGTGTTGGCTCCCACAGGCACTTGGGGGAAAGGATGATATCTTTGATTTATATATATGCATGGTACACAGTGATTTATTAACCATCTGGCTGAAATTCCAAGATGCATACACATTTAATTAATCTCTGGGCATAATATTACCGGTGTGCAAAGGAGTTCTTTCATATTTAGGTAGTTAGTGCGAATTTCCTCCATGCTGCCATGCCTGCGCCACAATTAATTAGCTTTCTAAAATGCAAATTTGACTAAGGTGCTTCTCTGTTTCATATCCTCTACTGGCTCTGTACAGCCTGCCGGGCAGGACCATATGCCTCAGCATGGTACATGAATCCCACCATGAGTTCAAACTCATCTCTCACCATCGTCCATCTCTCTTTGGATTGTGGTAATACCAAATTTCATGTGGACCCCCTGTTTACTGTTTTATCTGTTTATACATGTATGCATGCTACTCCATCTACCTGGAATACTATTTCCCCCATTTTATTAGGAAAACAACTTTTAATTCTTCATGTTTGGCCTGGTTATCACTTCTACACTATCTTCTCTGACCCTCACAGATAGATGTAATTCCAGCTTTCAAACTGTGGTTTCCTGACCTGTGGCATCACTACCATCTAGGAACTTGTTAGGAATTCACATATTTGGGCCTCATCCCAGAAACTCTGAGGGCAGGGACCAGGAATCTGTGTTTTTATAAGCTATCCAAGTGATTCTGAAGTTCAAGAACCACTGCTCTATATTATTTCCTTATCTTAGATATATGTCTATGACAGACTCCATCACATAATGTTTAATTTATATGTTTACATAATTGCTTTCTTTACTTCTTGAGGGTGTGGACAATATTTTATTTACCAAAGATATTAGTACTTACTTAACTGGATAAATTGAATAACTATGTAGCCCATGATTTTAGTGACAATAGTAATAGTAACAACATGATAGTAGTTAATATTTATACAGCACTAATCTTAGAAAAACCCATAATTACAAGTCTAGCAATGTAATCGTGGCATATTTAAAAGAAAAAAAACTACTTCTAATATATTCATAGTATGAGTGCTGGTTGATGCCTTAGCCTTTTGTATAAAGAACAATGGATTTGGAGCCAGAAGATCTGGATTCAAGTCCCAGTTCGGGTATTTATTAACTCTGTGGTTTTTGTACAAATCATTTCCTATCTCTGGGGCTCAGTGTCCTTATCTATAAAACATAGATAATCATACAGGACAATGTAAGTGAAGTCAATTTGCAAATGGTGTTAAGTGATTCCGTCTCATCTCTTTAACCTTTTTTCCATGTGGGCACCACAGCGTTTACCTCTCATCTTCATCCCACTCATGATTTTAAACTCAGTAGTTCAAAATGTGAGACTTAATGAGGCAGGAAGAGGGGGCTGAGCTGGGACTGGAAAGAAAGGATTGCTCAGCCTGTCTCAGCACGTTATTTGGCTTCTCTTTGGTCTTTCCTCATCCAGGAGAGTCCGTCGCCAAGAGCTGACACTGAACCTTAGCTTCACAAACTACCTAGAGTTGATGGGATGCAAGACAATCCTACACATCTCAGCCTGCACCAGTCAATTTTGTCACGCTGCCATGCAAAATAGGTTGACCGTACACAGGATTCATAATAACAGTCCGTGAATTCTACATGGGACTATGGGGATCTCTGAGCACCCTAGACATTGTTCAGGCCTGAAAAGCCTTGGCCCGTACTCCTGGAAGCCGGAGCCAGTTGGGTGAATAAGCAGACGTAACTCAAACGGTAATGAGCCACAGAAAATGAGAGAACCAACATCCCAAGCACCTTTTCAAGCTAGAGACTTTTAAGAAACTAAGGTTCTATTAAGTTTCCAAAAGAAACAATTAAGCCAGCCATCCAAACAACTATCCTGAAATTACTTGTGTGATTTCTCACACAGCTTTCCAAAACTCAAGCAGGCATCTCAACAGGCTCAATGAAAGGAGCTGGTAGTGAAAGCAAAGACAGCTGAAATGAGATTTGTCAGAAACATAATATTTTTCTAAAAGTTTGACATTTTTCTCCACTGGCCTGCCCTTCCAATTCAGGAAGGGGTGTCCTGACTCCACACCCTCCATATGTTCCATTGTCCTTTCTCTGAGGATGTGGTACCAAGAGTCCACCTCCTTATTGCTAGCCTTCTGTTTGTGCTCGGGTCTCCTGTCCCATCGCCTCAGGTCTCTGGCTCTGCCATCATGCCCTCTTCTCCCCTTTCAGCCACTCTCTGAACATCGGCTCTCTTCTCGGGTCCTGTAAAAATAAACAAGCACCCCCACCACCTCAAGACATACTGCCTCCCCAGCTGACCATGGACTTCCCTGCTCTTGTGTTCACAGCTATCTTTCCTGAAAGAATCGCCGTGGTTCTCGTCTCTACTTCCTGACCTCTCTGCCTTTACTCCACCACCACATGGCTTCTGCCCCATCACCTCACAGGTGCTGCGCTTATTACGGCTACCTATGAGTCTTAACTGGAAAATCCAGGGAGCACTTTTCAACCTTTCTCTTTATAATGACCTATTTCCCACTACTGACCACTTCCTTCCTAAAACTCTGTAAATCCCTCCCCACTGTTTACCTCCCTTAGTATTCCTCCTGTATCTCTGAAAAATTTATTTCCAGTCTCTTATATGGGGACTAGTATCTGATGCATAGTAAGTGTTCATTAAGTGTTAGCTATTATTATTTACATTAAAAAGTATAAAAAATGAGTATTTAAAAATAAAGCTAAAGTAATAGTAACTACTGAGGCAAAAACTACAAATTACAAAATAAATGTATCTTGGAGCAGGGCAGATGACTGGACATAATCTTTGCTCAATTTCAGTGATGGTCTAATTTTCATTATGAACTGGTAATCATTTACCACGGAAATATAAAGGCTGCGTGTCAAGAATGGGGTTCAATACTGTAATTCAATGTGCCGTATATGCAGAAATTTCATAACTGACATTTCATAATCTACTCACTGTTATTATAGAGTATTGTAAGCTCTGTGAAAACACAGACCAAGTCTGTGTCATTCACCCCAAGCCTAGAACCATGCTTGATATACTGTAAATTTTTAATAAATATTTCTTGAGTAGATTGGCATAAAATATAATTAATTATGCATAAGAGATAATTGTTTGTGTAAATAATCTGCATAGTCAATCTAATACATGCTATTACTACTATCAGGCAAGATAAGAACCTTTAGGGCTATCCGCAGAGAAAGAGGAGAGCAAATAAAAAGAAAAATCTGGCAGTTACTTATACTTCTTGGAAATCATTCTATCCATAAAGTTGCTCTCTACCTTCTCAGGAAGGAATGTCGGGTCCAAGATTTGGAGTTCTGGGACCTGGGTTACAGTACTGGGCTTTAACACTAGCTTTGGCACAGGATCCTGTAAGTCACCTTGTCTGGATTAGATTATTCCGAATTCCTTTTCTGACGGATTAAGAAAACAAGGTAAGACCTATGACAATGACATACGAGCCTAGGACAAGACGTGAAGTTTTTTATAATGGGGAGCTGGAGAAGAGAGAAATGAGAGGCAATTTAGACTTGAATACAGGGCATTGCAAAATGAACATCTGAACAGTTGGTGAAACTAGATCACACTGAGAAGCACGAAGAGAAGTTTTAATTAGATAAGAGCAGGATGGCTGTAGGCAGGGCAGTGCTAATAGACAAGGGACAGGGAAGAAGGGACTGAGACAGCCAGATACCACGTGAAAGTCTTGGTCACCTTTTGGAAAGCACAGAAGAAAGTATAACAGGATCTTACTCAGAAATAACAGATTCCTTGCTAGGAAGGAGGGACAAGCCAGGTTCTTTGTACCTTCAATATCTTTATACTCTCTCATATCACAGCTAAAATCAGGGCAAAAGCTATACTCTTTACCTGCCCAACTCTTTGCCTGAGTCCATTTGATAAGCAATTCATGTTCTTCCTTTCTCAACGTCTCCCACTGCTGTGAAATGGCTCTTTGTCAAAATGTAATGCAATCTGGGAAGTAACAGTGGATTGAATTTAGGAAAAGGTGGTGCTCACAAAACAGAGGTGGGCAGGTATCGTAGTGCTAGTCATGTTTGATCTATAGGATGGAAAAATGTGCAAACTTATTGCAAGTGAGATTTGTCTGCGATATAAATTCAGTTTTCCCTACCAGACAGCGGTTAAACACCTTAGGGACATGAATTCACTTAATTGTGTGTTATTACTCTAGGTTGCAAGGGATTGGGTCAAAGGGGATAGAAAGTGGAAGGACACTTATTTAACTTGATCTCATTTGACTTGCACAACATATAGGTTATGTAATTACCAACAATGTCAGCTTTCACCTCAGTTGCAGTCACAATGATACAGAAAGACAACAAAAATTCCGGTTCAGGGAAATAGAGTATTTTCCTTTCTTGTATTTGTGTGTACATTAGTATGTGTGTGTATTTACATGTATATGTACATATGTACATGTAAGTATTTGTATACATGTGTATGTGTATGTGTATATACTTATAAATATGTGGAGATATTATATATATGTATGCATATATATATATATGTAATTTCAAATTTTCTCCATAAAATCCAGGGCAATAGGTAGAGAAGACTATTATTTTACAGATGGGGAAGTTGAGGTGCAATAGAATTAAGAGACTTGCCTCAGGTAGCTTTGCTTGTCTCATTTTATTTATTTGTAATGTATACCCACTCCATTAGCTCCCAAAAGCTTTTGGTAATTGCTTCAGTACCTACTTGGGGACAGTGATGCGTGAGATGACTGGTTCAGAGATTCTTCTACTCAAGCAAGCTGCTCAGAAGAGGAAGAGGCATATGGTCAAACAGTTCTGCATTAAATCCTGACCCGGCCACTTATGTGGGACCTCGTGAAAGTCATACGACCTCTTTAAGCCTCATTTTCTTCATCTGCCAAACAAGGGATTAAAATAGGGCCTGCTTTGCAGAGTTGATGTGAGGTTTAAATAAGACATTTGCCTTAAACAGTTCAGTGCAGTGTGTGGCAGCAGCAACATTTGAAGTTTCTGAGTAAAGCTCTTCCACAGATCCATGCTGCAGCCTCTGCTGTATTCAGTCCTGTGGATAATACTATTTTTAAGAACAGCAGATTGTCTCCCTTAATAAAATAAATGCACCACGGCTACTAAGAACTCTATGGGTAAAATAGTATTCCTGAGCATTTTTCTTTTTCAAGATGGAAGGATCTGGCTTCCGTATGAATAAAGAAATCTGTAAACCCCTTTGCAGTGACAGAAAAGCTCTACTTGGACTTTCTGTGTTTATGTGTGTCGTCATCTCTCCCTCACAGATCTGCAATTATTGCACAATGTTCAGCCCTTTTAGATGGCAGGGTCATAAGAATGTATAGTTTAAACCCTGCATTTTGCAAAGGATGAGCATTATTTTTGAGTCTGGGAAGCTTCACATTAATTTGAGTGCCTTCTGTGTTTTGTCTCATTAGGTAAAGGCAAAAAAGTTCCAGTTGTTTTTTTCTTTTTTTTTGTACTAACATACAGCTTGTGTTTTAATTAAAACAAGAACCAGGCTCATGACCAGAGGGGAAAATCATGAAACAGAAAGCCTAGACTACGTAATAAGGCAATGTCTGGAGAGGAAGAAGAGCGGTTTTAAACGTGGGCATCTTTTGGTAAACATCTTTTTCAAATGTATTGTTCATTACCCTCGCCCCTTCTGCCACTTAATGGTAAAGAGGATGAAGGGCTGTCAGCGACAGAGGTATATGGAATCCTAAAAATAAAGGCATGTTTATGGGAGACTACATTTCTTTCTTTGCCAGTGAATTAGCAAGTTGGACACATCATCCTTTTTCAATGTTGGCATCTGAAGCGTCTTCATTTAGCCCCTAAAGCAGTTGTAACACTTATTGCCCCTAGGTTACCTAAATAGGCTGAGAACAATCCTTTCAGTATTAAAGAGGTCATCTCTGCCGCTTTCCCTGTGAAGTCATTATATGAGAACAACACGATTGATTTAAGGTATTGAACCTGGATCAGGCTGGACGATGAAATAATCTACCCCGTTATAGAGGTTGCCGGTCAAGGTCGAGCTTCTTCAGTTTCATGTGGATATTTACAGGCCAGGATTGTTCATCCTCAGTACCTATCAACATTTTAGGCCAGATAATTCTTTGTTGTAGGAGATTTTCCTGTGCATTTTAGGTTGTCTAGAAGCATCCTTGCTCTCTCTCTGCCCACTAGATGCCACTGGCACATCCCCAGTTATGACAAACAAAACTGTCCCCAGGTATTGCCAAATGTCCCCCCAGAGGGTGGGTAAAATTGACCCTGACGAGGACCACTTCAACAGACTTCATCTTGGAGAGGCAGTCAAATGTTGTGACGAAAACTGGATATTCTGCAGACAAAGGACGCCTAACTAGCTGGGTGACTGAACAAGGTATATAACATCTCCATGCTGCAGTTTCCTCATCGGTCAAATGAAGAGAATAATAAGTACCTTCTTCATAGGGCTGTTGTGAAGATCAAACAAGATAATGTCTATCCCATAGGAAGTATTCAAGAAATATTGGCCATTATGAAGCTTTCAACAATTCTAGGCACATCCATTTCTTTTCCTTCTCATGAATAAGCTTAAATGCAGGTGAAAGATCCAAACAATAGAAATGTAATTAAAGGGGACGGGGGAAGGTTGGAGTGCAGTGACACAATTACAGATGGATATCTTTATTTACGTTTCAGAGTGGTGAAGTTATAGAAGCTCAACTATTGTGGAATCCTATATCCCAACTTGCTAAATAGCTTCAGTTATTGCTTAACATTTTATCTTTTAAGTGTGGAAATTCCTAATTCATCAAAATTATGGGCTGCTGCCAGATGATTCCTCTGTAAATACAACTGCTCTATTGTACTGGTTTTTTTTGTGTGTTTTTTTTTTAAAGTTTTGACATGATGCCTGGTGTTTTCCCTTGAGTTTTTTCTTCACCATCGGTCCTATAAATATTATTGTATTATTCATTGAAATAATAACAAAAACTACCATTTATTTCTGAGAGCAACTTATTGCGTGCCAAGCTAAGTGCTTCACATATATCTTCAAAAAACAAAACAACAACAAAAAACACCTTAGAATTTAGGTGGGTAGCTCAGAGGTGAAGTTAATGTGCCCCAGCTAGCAGAGGACAGAAAAGTCTGCAGCCCAGACTGGTGCCTTCAAACCCACGCTCTTAAAATGCAAGTTCGTTACCAAAGCTCAGAGAGGTACCCCAAACTCCTAATCATCACACAAGTTTCCCTTTCTAAAACATCTTCCATCCTACCCACACCTCCCCACATTATCATTTACTTTCTTTGCTTTCCCCCCACTCAGCTCAAAATACCTCAGGGGGCGTGGTTATAAAAGAAGCACGCTCTGAACACTTTTAATTCAAGCACAGTAATTTAAAGAGAGAACGAGACAGACAGGAAGATACAATGGAAAGGAAGAAACTCACTTCACATTGGTCTTGACAAAGATTAATAAAATTGTCTGGAAGCTGAAGTAGGGAAAAATTGAATTCCCATTTCCCTGGTACGAAGACTCATCCAAGATTGTATAAACCAGATCATTCATCAAACTCATCCCAGTAATCCAATTCTTGCACACAATATGCAAATTGTATTTCAAACTAAGAAGCAAAGGAGAGGAATCCTGCTCTTGCCAGAGGCATGTTAAAGCAAGCTTATCTTTTTGAGACAGTTTCTAGTGGTGACCCAAAGCTATGAGAGAGTAATACAAAAAAAGTAAGGTCGGAAATTGTGACCTTGGAGGTTCTGGGAAGAAAAGTCACATGACTAGTTCAGAAACAGCAACCTTCTCATGACATACTTTGAGAGCCCACTTTGGCTGGGCGGGCACAAGAGACCAACGTGTTTACTGGTAGGCCTCTGGCAGAATGGACTGTGTAGCCCAGGATAAGTCAGTCAGCTCTAAGCAGGGTACATGTAGATGACCCATTCCAAGTAGCCATAAGATCCAAGAAGCTCAAGAGCCCACATCGTTACAGAGTTAGGCAGGGCCTCACCGTTCAGCTGGCTCAGTACATATCGATGCATGACTCTTCCTCAATATTTCCCACAAGCATCCAACCTATGCTTTGAAACCTACAGCGACTGGAAGGACTCCTGTTATTGCTCATCAGTTAATAACTTGACCATCCTTCATTACATATGCTTGTGAACGCTACAGAATGCTGGCTGTGCCATAGGCAGTCATATACAGGGAATTAACATTGATAGGGTTGTGTGCATAAGTAACTCTATGAAAGTGCCTACTATATGCAGGCACCTTATAAATTTACTCAGCAAATAACTGTGGCAATAATGAAAGATGTCAGGAATGGAAGGCTCAGTGAGGTTAAATGCCATTCCCACCCACGTTCATACAATTAAGTAGGATTCATTTCTAGGTCCAGGATACCCGCAAACCACACATTGTCTGCCACACAGGATTCTGCTGTCAATTTCTAAATGTGGTTGGAAGACTTTAGGATATACAGACTTTACCAGAGAAAGCAGCCCGTGTAGGTAAAGGCAGAGTCTCCAGAAAACATTATTCACAAGTAGTAATACTTACGGATATGTCATCACTGAAGTCAATTTCATCCAGATCAAGGTATTCAGGGGCTTCCATTATTCTTCTTTGCACATTTTGAGTAAGGTCAAATACTTATAAATTCCTGGACAAGACAGAAGCAGAAAAGACAGGCAAAAAGATTAGCTACTTTGACAAACAAAAATCGTATCTATATTTAAATAAACAAAATGGAAAAGGTATGTGGGGCTAATGTTGCTTTTGAGCACATTTTCTCTCTTCAAGTGTCCCCAGCCTGACTTTCCAGAAACCTTAATTTAAGCGTAGTTCCTCCAGGCCCCCAGGATGGCTTCCCAGCAAGTATCCATAGTCCTTTGCTTTACTTCACTTATGCCTGTTTGTCTTTTCCGGAACGCTACGTCAGGTCAAATTCTTTCTGTGTGATCAGTATTAGCATTGACCCACACGTTGCACATACTACACTTGGGGTAGGGCTTTGAGGATGAGTAGCCCTGAAATCTCAGGAGAGCCATATTCCAACGTTTATACGGGCATTTCCCTGGATGCTATCCACAGAGCAATGAATGCTGAATCTCTGCAGTAATTACACAAGCAAAAGACCAACTAACCAACAGTAATGGATACTTCAGCATTTATAGTACAACCCCCGGTTCATCCTTCAAAAAAGAAAAAGTTAAAACAAGTACCTAAGTACAGATTTAAACCCCAGAGTTATTGCATTGCCCCTGCTTCCAATAGCTTTGCCTGACTATACCAGAGGGACCTGGCGTCAGCACTGAATGTCCTCAGTCAGCACTTGCCTCGGGGCTGCCTGTGGCAATTCTTTAAATCTGTCAAGGAAGATACATCACCTCATAGTTCATTTTCTCATCACTTATCATCACCACCATCGGTGGTGGCAGTGGCACCTACAGATGTCAAGTACAGAAATATAGACCTCCTGGCAGTGCCTTAGAGTGAAGTTATCTTCCGCAGGCCCAACTCTCAGATATCGAAAACAGTACCATTTCCTGTAACTTGTCTTTCTTATTATAAAGACCGCCTTATGTATTATACCAAGGCGTGAGAAGTAATTTATTTTCTCCTCTTTCCTTTTTCTAATCAAGGGGTACTTTGCCAAAGAGAAAGAAATGCATTCCTGGAAAGTGAAAATAAATCTAGGCCAATGAAAATGGACTAATTACAATAAGATCAAGAATGTAAAAATACTTATTTTTTAAAGGAAACTCTTACTCTGAAGGCACTGCTTTCTCATTTTGAGGTGTTTTGTTGTTGTTGTCTTGTTTGTTTGTTTTAGCTACACAAATAGAATTATAATAAAGGGGGAAATACTCACTTGCCAACTCATACCTCAAACCCATCACTTGATAAAATTTTCAATGTTTCCTCTCCTTCCCGTTCCCACATG
Organism: Rhinolophus sinicus; assembly: GCF_036562045.2. NCBI lineage: Eukaryota > Metazoa > Chordata > Mammalia > Chiroptera > Rhinolophidae > Rhinolophus > Rhinolophus sinicus. Next base: position 116,021,488 of record NC_133753.1, read on the forward strand.
CATGTACCATTTTTATACATTTTTAATTATAGCAGATATAGAATTGGTCCAAGAAAAGGTTAGGAATGCTACTACCATATTCAAATGAGATTTTCCATTTACAATAAATATTAAAAGTTCTTCTGAAATCACAGTAACATAAAAATGAAAATAAATTTATATTTGTTAAAAATATATGTATACATATACCCATATATATGTATGTGTGTGTGTGTGTGTGTGTGTATATATATATATATATATATATATATATACACCTACAGAAATGTTATTACTTATGGAAATCCAAAAATAGGTTCTTAAGCAAATTGCCTCATACAACAAATATATCTCTTTTCCTCTAATCCTCAAAAGGTTTTCAGAGAAAAACACACTCATATATGCAAGTTACTCAACATGATGTTCTCTTCCATTCTGGTAGATTCTGAGACAATCTAGACTCTCTGCATTCCAGCTCATCAGCTAACAGGCTTTCTCCTAATCCAACTGCTTTTTACTAAGTCTGTTCTCCACAATGAATTGTTGATTTATACACTATTCCCATGGCTTTGGTGAACACAAAGATGGTGCTAGGTGTCAGGATGCGGTACAAAGAAAATATCACCAGAAACATGGAAACATGGGGAGATGAAGCAAAAAAACATGCATCAATGCGGGGACCGGACCAAGTGGATCTACAAATATACAGAAATACAAAACTAAATGCAAAATGTAAATGAATACGTCTTAACCAAGAAAATAAACAAATAATCACTGAGCCACTGTTTGAGGTGTTCTGATAATATGAAGAGCAATATACACTCAAGTGTGGCCGTTCTCATGGAACACAGCCAGCGGATAACATAAATCATGACATTAAAGCAGAAAACCTTTACATTTGGACTAGGAGGATGGCACTAAGATTCTTTATTCTATAGTCCAGAACACAGGAGTTACAACAGTTCCAGCCCGTTACAGGAAGACCTGGGCCACTGCTCACATTTGTCTCAGTCGGTTGGATTGTCCAGCCTCAGACTAAGGGGCGCAAGGCATGCAGGACTCTCTTTCCCTTCCCAATGGGCCTTTATGTGCAGCCATCTCCTTTAAGATACCTTCCTCTATCCAGGACCCAGTTCCTTTGAGCTGGTTTCAATGCTTCTCTCTTGCCAGGTGCCACTTTGAAAATATTACATCCTCATTTGTAACGTGCAAAAACCCCCGTGGTTCACCACCAATCCCGGCCACATTCCCAACATTAATTGCTTCTTCTCGGTTGTGGGTGAGTCCACAGTAGTTCCAGTGTTCACTGCCTGTTCCTTCCTCATCTGCCCTTCCTCTGAGCACCTGGTACCCTCAGGCACTCCTGTCCGAGGAATTAGGGAAGCGATGGGACAGGATTAGGTCAGGTTAGAGCAGAAGCTACAAATAAGGAACATGATAAGGAAACTGAGCTGGGCTGTGGCTGCTTTTCTAATCCGGGTATCCTGGCACCATCCCATCCCACACACCAGCCCACAATGGAAACCAGCGAGCCCCTTTTCTGACCAAGGACATATGGGCTCTGTACAGCTACAGAGGGCACATGCTGCAGGCCCATGAGCCGAATCTGGCCTACAGATGTGATATGTTTGGCTCTAGCAGTGTTTTCAAAATAATCGAATCAGTTGCCAACATGTAGACCTTGGGTGATTTCACATAAAATTCTGGGTTTTTGGCTTCACTTTAAAAATGTCTCAAGCTGTGGCAGCACAGGTCTGCATTCCCAGTAACAACAGTTGGCTTCAGCTGAGCCGCAGCTGCCCCTACCTGTCCAGGAGGCCTGCTCCCCAGTTCACCCCCTCCCCTCCCATCTGCTCTCCTCACTGACATGCCCTGCCTGGCCTTTGGGGCATTTGAGTGTCGGGCTCTTCAAAGGAATTCAGTATTAAACAATAAGTACCACCCTCTCCTCACTATTTTTTTTATTGGTACCTCCTGCCAAATCATGTTTACTTCATTTGGATTCTAAGATGGAGTTTGTATTCTAAGATTGTTTTAAATTCTCATACCACAACAGCAACAAAATAAAATGTCTTACAAATAAACTACTAGCATGTTACAATCCGTGCTTTTACGGAGCCTCCATTGTATCTCTTGGTACTAGAGAAAGAAAACCTCCACAAACATCATAAATGTTATGAGGTAGAGGTTATGTTTCCCTCCCTTTACAACTGGAGGAAGGAAGGGGTCTTGCCTTGTTGTGATTGGCGTTGTGGGTTTACATGGTGCCATTTCACTGTTGTGACTAGAGGGGAAGGCTGGAAGCTGTGCCAAGTGTAAGCCCAGAAAAACACCAAAGCCGTCGCCCTCTGGCCAGACCAGCAGCTCGGACACAAGAGGACCAGTCTTACTCAAGGGCAACGAGGATGGGTTTACGCCTAATTGAAAAATATTGTTCAGCCTCCCTTTACATGAGATTGTATTGCTGGGCATTATAGTTGGTCCTGGACTCCTTGGGACTTCAGGACCCAGTCATTTATAAATGTGGACGGCACTCCCACCCTATCGGCCCTGACCCTACAAACTGCCGTTACTCCTCCCAGGTTCTCTGAGGGCCCGAGGACCTTTTGTATCGCCGCCCCTTTTCCCCAACTCATCTCTTACAAGGTCTGCCTTCCTTTTCAGTGCTGTTGACCCCTTGAAATGATTCCATTTCATCTCAGTTGGGCTTTTCATTTTTCTTTACTGCCGCTGGCAAGGTTTAGTTTGTTATTCACTTAGGCAGTTGTGCGTTTAATTTTTTATCGGGAGGGGTAGGGGTGAAGATGGAGATTGGGTAGGGCGTGGGAGAGCAGAGAAGAGTAATGGAAACATTTTCTAACGGTATAGCTCTTCCAGTTTGGGTAGGAAAAGTTATAGAAAGGGAAAGAATAAAAATATTAGGACGTGCAGACACAGGGCTAGGTGGTGGGAGCTGTGTGCCATGCAGAAGCTGTGGTGACATACCGCCCCCCTTATTTTGATGTTCCCAATGTATTGGGAGAAACTCTACCCAACTCCAAACTGATGCCTGGCTAGAGGAGATAAAGAACAAAATAATCACCATCAGCTGTACACAATGTCTGTAGGATTTTTCCCACTCTCACTGAGTTTTATAAACTGCCAAGAACAGAAGGCCCTCCAGTGCCTGCTAAAGTGGGAGGGAGGGGCTCATTGCTCTAATGGGTCTATCAACACCATGTCACCTTCTCAGGAGTGGCCTCAGTGATGGGCCAGTGGCTTCCTTCAAGGGAGGATTCAATTTGGGAAAGAGTCCAACTGGATAATAAAAAGTAGGTAAGCAATTTAAAAAATAGCCTCCTCCTTCAGTATTCTGATTTTCAGGTGATATTTTAATTGTTGTTGTAGTCATAACTTGAAAACTGATTCTAAAAATAAGTCCAAATGAGGACTTCCAAAAATTTGTTGGGTAATGGCAGCATCACTGGAAAACGTTTGGAGTGGCCAACAAAATTTCTTTGAGAAATTACACTCTTTTAACGTGTACATTCTGGTGTGCTTGGCTCATAAAAGGCTTACTGATTTGTGACTACAGTCACATATCACATAAATTGCTCTACAGAAATTCTTCTTAAAATCAATTGCCTCACTCCATTTTATAAGGAGTCAACGTGGACTCATTCTGAAGGCTCGTGTTACACAGTTTTCTCCTTTTCTGCCAAAGTCACTATTGCTACATTTACCAGTAAAGTACGAGGCCCCGTAATTAAAAGTAAGTTGAGGCTTGTCAAAATAAATGAGCAGAGTACATTCGGTGATGAGGTAACCTCGATCGATTTGCATTACTTCTTTCTTTACTCTTTAAATCACCAATACTTGGGGACACAGCAGCTCCCTATACACCTACACACACACACACACACACACACACACACACACAAACTCAGTTTCCACTGGGATAAATTTTCAGTTTGAAAGCCTGAACATAGATACTAGACTGACTTTCTTTAAATATAACAAGAGCTTAAAAAAAAAAAAATAAATCAGAAACTCAGTACTGGAATCCTTGGGTGGAAAAAAGTGGAATATATGAAATGTTGTCCCCAGTTGGCTCAGTAGCTTGGCTGGCAAGGAAGCAACTCATTCCAAATGTTGGATTCAGTTTCTTTCACTCTTTGATTCAACAGTGGCCAGAAGCATGGCAGTCACTAAACGTCTAGTCCTGAAGCAGAAAAATGATAGAGGCAAGAAATTTCTACTGGAAAGAGGCAACTGAAGGCGAGCCAAGAAGTACACATGAAGAAAAAGGGGGGAAGCACGAGCTCTGTAGATCTCATCCACTTCTTCACTTGTGGAATATTCCTGCGTGTACATACTGGATAAGACCTATACTGCTCTCTGTGCCAGTAGGGGGCACACAGGAGAGGGGAGACAGACAAGAAAACAAGCCATGACAATATAACACAGTCCTTGCTAAAACAAAAAATAGAGAGGAGTCTGAGACACCTTGGAAATGGGGGAAGTCTGCCTAGTAGAGGTGAGATCTGAGCTGAAAGCTGGAGGAAGAGGGTGTTATAGGGGCAGGAGGAAGTGTTCCAGTATTGGTTACAGCATGAGCAAAGGCCTGCAAGTGAGAATTTCCAGAAAGATGGAGCACACGGATTGAGCACCTATTGCTCTTTTTTCTACAAAAAAAAAAGGAGTCTTGAAGGGTGAGGGCCAAGCTGGGGTGGTAAGCAGGGGTGGTGCAGTATTTCCAAAGCCATAGTGCAAACAAAACACATTTTCTTGGAATGTCAAATTTTCTGGGATGTTTGGAGAAAATACAAGTGAATGTTTGCTATCGAATGGGAGGTTTCGATATAGAATATTGAGCCTGCACCAGCTCCTATGAAAGGGGTGTTGTATTTCCTGTTTGAATGCCCACAGAAACAAAACTTGTGAAATAGTTTTGTGAAATAAAACTTTGAAATAAAACTTTGCACAAGGGTCTAGGACTGGGTACCTTTACATATACTCTCTCATTTATGTTTCACAAAGACCCTGGGAGACAAATATCTTTATAATCTCCTTTGTGAATACAAGTAAACCAAGGCGCAGAGAGGTTTTGTAATTGCCTCACAGACACACAGCCAGGGCTTCTGATGTTAAGTTTGCTTTTCTTCCTTATTTCAGCTTACCGAAACTGCAATGGTAAGGTAACACTTTACCAGTGTCAAACATTTTATGTTTTTCAAATCACTATCAATATTTTTTTATCTGACTTTATTACAACTCTGTGAGGGAAGCAGAGAAAGTGTATTGTGATTTGCAATCATATTCTTCCTATTTTACAGATGGCAAAACTGAGGAAGGTTATGTACTACTAAGTATGGGCAACACCAGCTCAGACAAACCACTTCCCAACAAGCCCAGAGACCTCATGATTCACCCCCAGATTTCTCTGAAACATAACCATGTCTTTGAACCATATGGGTCAGAATTTCATAGATATCCTCAGCCCTGAATTGTATTGACTTTGGTGTTCATGAACTGGAACTCCAAACAACTTGTTCTTTCCACTTTCTGGAAGAGACTAAATAGAAATGGTAAGCAAGATCATCATCATGAAAGAAAGTGTATAGACTTTTGAGTCCCTAATATACTTTGCCTACAGATACCCTTGAACTAGTATTCCATTATATTCCATAGCCAGTTGGTTTAAGACTTCATCTTCAAAGAAAATCTGATTATGATCATCTTTCCTTGTATCTTATTAAAAAGTAAGCACTATACTAGAAACCTCATTCTAGAGATCAGAACTGCTCTGACAAACCTCTATAAAGGTTGGCCTTTTTTGTAGTTTTTAGCCCTAGCTTGTAGTTTAGAATTCATGCCAATAACTCGGGGGTCATTTCATTATTTCTAAATTATAAATAATGAGCATGAACCAACTTATACGAGAACTTTAGAGCTTGAAAAGACCTTAGTTTTGAACAGATGTCTGGTCAAGATGGCAGAGTAAGTAAACACGGTGCTCACCTCCTCTCAGAACCACATCATTACAACTAAACTATAGAACGACCATTATTGAGAATCACCTGAAGTCTAGCTGAACCAAAGCCCTACAACTAAGGCTGCAGAGGAGAAGCCATCTCAAGACTGGTAGGCGGGGTGGAGACACATAATGGGCTGGACCCACACCTGCGTGTGAATATTAAAAATCGGGAGGGATAGCTTGGCTGCAAAGGTCCCCTTGGAGGAGTGAGGGGTCCCAAACCCACACCAGGGTCCCCAGCCCAGGGTTCCAGTGCCAGGGAGAGAAGTCTCCATAACTTTTGGTTGTGAAAATCAGCAAAGATTTTGACTGAGTGAGCAGGAAGGCAGCTGCAGTCCTAGGTGCTCCTCTTAAGGGGACTGCAAACAGACTTACTCACTGATGGACTCACTGGCTCTGAGCTCCAGTGCTGGGGAAGTGGCACGAAAGGTGCCAGGGACATATGGAGAGGAATTGAGTTGTCTAGCTTTAGGGTGAGGGCTGGAGGGGCAGTTTTATCCAGGATGGAGGAGCTGGTGGAAGCCACTATTTCTTTGTTGAGCCCTCCCCCTTGCTGCGTGCAGGCACAAGATGCCACTGTATCTGAGTCTCCTTCAACCTGGCTATCACCTTTCATCTACCCTGCCCTAGTGATTCTCTGAGGCCACGCCCCACCTAACTTTTGGTTGCACCCCAGCCGCTTCTAATGGCTTTTCCATATAAATGGCCTGCCTTCGCTCATGCTGCAGACTTTCCTAAAATCTCTCAAAGGTTCACAAAACCCAAACAAGTAGCATCTCGCTTTGGCTTGTGCCGTATGTCTGGCTAAGCAGCCCTAAGCCCGGCACTAGCAGGAACTGGCCTTGGTTTGCAGCTTGGCCTCTCGAGGCAACTACAAGTACAGCGAAGGTGGCAGCCATCTTTGGATTGCTTTGTGGCTCATGCCAGATGGCCCTGGGCAGGGCACAGACTGCAGCTGAACTTGGTCTGCAGTAGATCCCTTCCAAGGAGGCTCTGGGGCTAACAGGCCCAGTGGTGAGCTTCAGAATGGGCTGGAGCATCACCTGGCTGCCTCCAAGGATTACACACCCGAAGGGATGATTGGGCAGGCACCAGAGTGCCAGTACAGCAAACCCTGCTCTGTAGGGTCAGACTTTGCACCACAGCTCCTCCACTGTACTCACAGCCAATCTTCACAACCAATCAGCCTGAGGGTCAATTCCTCCCATTGACATACAAACAGCTATCAAGGCTCCACTACAACAGGAGGGCACACACAACCCACACAGGGAACACACCTGGAGCACACTACTCTGGTGACCTGGGCGACTGCACCACTGGGTCCCAGCGGACACCTACTACTTAAGGCCACTCTACTAAGACCAGGAAGCATAGCAGACCTACCTAATACATAGAAACATGGGGAGGGAGACAAAGAAACATATCCCAAATGAAAGAACAGAACAAAGCTCCAGAAAAAGAACTAAATAAAATGGAAACAAACAATCTACCAGATATGGAGTTCCAAACAGTGGTTATAAGACTGCTCAATGATCTTAGGGAGAACATCAACAAAGAGATAGGAAACATAAAAATGGAGATTGAAAACATAAAAAAGAACCAGTCAGAAATAAAGAATACAAAGTGAAATGGAGACTACATTAGAGGGAATCAACAGTAGATTAAATGAAGCAGAGGACTAAATCAGCGATTTAGAAGACAAGGTAGCAGAAAACACCCATCAGAACAGCAAAAAGAAAAAAGAATCCCAAAAAATGAGGAGAGTTTAAGGGGCCTATGGGACAACATCAAGTGTACCAATATTCATATCATACGGGTACCTGAAGAAGAAGAGAAAGAGCAAGGAACTGAAACTATTTGAAGAAATAATTGAAGAAACTATTTGAAGAAATATTGAGCTATTTGAAGAAATAATGATGGCAAGCTCCCTAACCTGGTGAAGGAAGTAGGCATACAAGCCCAGGAAGCACTGAGAGTCCCAAACAAGATGAACCATTTAGAATCAAAGGACAGATAAAGAGCTTCTCATATAAGAAAAAGCTAAAGAAGGTCATCACCACCAAACCAGTATTATAAGGAATGTTAGAGGGGCTGCTTTAAGACAACAACAAGATAAAAAATATGAATAATAAAATGGCAATAACTACATATCTATCAACAATTACTTTAAGTGTAAATGGATTAAATGCTCCAATCAAAACACAGGGTGGCTGAATGGATAAGAAAACAAGCCCCTGCTGCATACAAGAAACTCACTTCAGCTCAAACTGCAAGTAAAGGGATGGGAAAAGGATATTTCATGAAAATGGAAACAAACAAACAAACAAACAAACAAACAAAAGCTGTGGCAGCAATACTCATATCAGACAAAATAGACTTTAAAAGAAACCTAGAAAAAGTGACAAAGAAGAACCCAGTAGTCCCACTTCTGGGTATTTATTCAAAGAAACCCAAAACACTTCTTTGAGGGAAGGTGTGCCTCCATATGTTCATTGAAGCATTGTTTACAAAGGCCAAGATGTGGAGGCAGCCTGGGTGTCTGTCGATGGAAAAATGGGTAAAGAGGAGGTGGTACTCATATACAATGGAATATTGCTCAGCCATAGATGACAATGGGTTCTTGCCATCTGTGGCAGCATGGATGGGCCTGGAGGGTATTGTGCTGAGTGAAGTATGTCAGACAGCTAAAGACAGACGCGGTGCAATTTCACTTATATGTGGAATCTAAAGAATAAAACAAACCAACGAAACAAAAACAATCTCATATAGATACAGAGAACATTTTGATGGTTTCCAGAGGGGAAAGGCATTGAGAATGGGTGAAAAAAGGGAAGGAATTAAGAAAAATTGGATGTTACAAAGTAGTCTTGGGAATGTAAGGTATAGTATAAGGAATATAGTGAATAATATTGTAATAACTATGTATGATGTCAGATGGGTACTAGATTTATTGGGTTGATAGATAGGAAGGGCTTAGGGAGCAGGGTGAAAAAGGTGAAGGCATTAAGAAGTACAAATTGGCAGTTACAAAATAGTCATGGGATATAAAAAAAGCACAGGGAATATAGTCAATTATATGGTAATAACTATGTATAGTGCGAGGTGGGCACTAGGCAGGGGGATAACTTCTTAAATTATATAAATGTCTAACCACTGTGTGGGACCCCTGAAATTAATATAAAATAATATTGAATGTCAACTATAATTAAAGGAGGGGAAGGTGAAGGGGAATAAGAAGTTCAAATTTCCAGGAATAAAACAAGCAAGTCATGGGGATATAATGTACAGCATTGGGAATATAGTCAATAATATTGTGCTAGTGTGGTACAGTGTCAGACGGTTGCTGGACTTATCATGGTGATCACTTCTTTAGGTATATAAATGTTGAATAACTATACTGTATACCTGAAAGTAATATAATATTGTAGGTTCACTATATTTTAATAAGCATCTTTATAAAAATTAAATAAATAAGAAAAGACCTTAGTTTTTAAGACTAGAGGTAGAGGTACTTTTTAATTTGTGTGTGTGTGTGTGTGTGTGTGTGTGTGTGTGTGTGTATGTGATTTTAAATGTGTTTAACATTTAAAATTTTTTCTGAAAGGCAGAAAAAGAATCTATGCTCACAGCAGCTGCACAAGAGAGATAAAAGGAATGCACAACATAAAAAACATATAGACATACACATAAACACAAAAAATATATATTGTGTTCAGTTATGGATGCCACTTCTTAAGAAAGCCACAGGTGCAGTGGGCTGTACCAAGACAGAGTAAGGAACTCAAGATGGTCAGAAAACCATCTCATGTAGCACAGCTAAGGAAATATCTAACTTGGAGAAGACAAAAGGGCTCTTTTCTCACCCTAAGAATCTAAAGAGCCATCGGGTAAAAGGAGAATTTGACTTCAAGGATAGACCTTAAGAGAAAATTTCAAGGCTGCTGATTTCAGAAAAGACTTACTAGTAATGACACATGGAATGGGCTGACATGGAGGGGTGGCTTTATGAGATCACAACCATCCTAGCAAGAAATCAGTCATATAGAGGCGTAGAGGGATCCTCTGAGGGAGAAAGATGAGAATCATGCATGGGAAGGAGGAACAGATGACCTTTTAACTCAAAGATTCTGTGCGGTTTGAGATGGCAGTGGAAACATCCTTGGAGCCAAACCACGATCTCAGGACAGCCCTGATCCTCTCTGACCCCTCTCCAGGGGGCTACCATGACAATCTCTATTGAACATCCCTTATCTTATTTCATCTGCCATACTGATCTCACCAGGAATGTGAATGAAATATGGAGGTTAATGGAAAGGGAGGGAGAGAGCAAGAGGGAGGGAGGGAGGGAGGGAGAGGGAGAGAGGAGAGAGAGAGAGAATAATTTAAAAAAGAACTGGAATGTTGTTCATTCAATAAGCATATGATTTACTCTCTGTTGTAGATGAAAACTTATCAACTCCATGAGGACAAAACTATGACCTCATGAGGCCCAAACAAAAAGAAAGTATCTGGGAAGAAAAAGGAAACATTTCTAGCACTAGGAAGTTGAGCCTGGGCTGAAGCCAACTGTGTCTTGCACCGGCTTCTGGAAAGGAACTATGGAACAATTTGGGAACTGGATCCTTTATGCAGCTATGTACAGGAAACTATCCAAATCGGAGTTCCAAATTTTTGGCACACCTGGAGTGCTGATGCTTTACTCTTGATTTTGCAAAGATTGCTTGATTTCTACGGTGGATTTGTTTGGCAATTATCATTGAGCATGTACGGAACACAGATGACAGTCCTGATTCTCATTTTAGACCGAAGTAGACATAATAACAACATGCACGGGGAGCATTAAAGACTACGTCAGGAGTCAGTTGTCTTGGCTTCGTTCTCATACCTCTCAACGTTTGTGAGAATTAAACTTCCAAGTAACCGTAGGCCAATGGTTCTCAAAGTTCAGTGTGCCTGAGAATCACCCAGAAGGCTTATTAAAACAGATTGGTGGGTCCAACTCCAAGAATTTCTGATCCAATAGGTCTGGGTTGAGGCCTGAAAGTGTACATTTCTAACAAGTTCCCAGGTGATGTTGATTCTGCTGGTCCAGGAACCACATTTGAGAACTACTACCTAAGATCAATGACTCGTCCCAGCCCTGGCTACATCTGCACTTAATTAAAAGATGGTGACCTCTTCCCCACATCCCCCATCTCCACAGATGCTAACTTCATTATACAGGATCCATGCCTAGTGCCCTTCTGATTAAACTGCCTCAGTGGACTTGACTAAGCATTTCCCATGAAGACCACCCAGAAACCTCAGAAGGTCTGAAGTCTGTGTGTCTGTGTGTGTGTGTGTATGTGTGTTTAATTTCCAGTGCTATACAAGGGACAGACGTTGGCCTACAAAACCCTACAAAATCTGGGCTTTGGTTACTTTAAAATTTCCTTTCTCCGTAACACATCATGGCAACAAAGATGCCCTAAGTTTCTCCTGTTAATGAGATCCAGGTTTATAATTTCAGATGCAGCCTTTTTAGAGCAAGACTCTCAATGTAGGGCTATTCATTCACTAGAACTACAGTATAATAAATCCCATGTCTACTAATAAAGAAGGAAAATGGAAAAATGCAAGAATCTAATAAGAATTAATTTAAAAGTCAATGCTTATATGACATGTATGCATCATAAAATATTTAAAATAATTACTCATTGAACCTGAAGCAGTCCAGATGGCTACCCTGGCTAACTGTGAAAAATAAAATCCTGGCTGTATATTTTAAATTATAACTATGATGTGCTTATTTTTATTGCATCCAAATCCAGAAATCAGGTTATTATGAAGATTTTATCAAGTCTTCCAAATAAAATGTACCCATTTAATATGAAAAGAGGAAATAAACTCGCTGTAAAATAAATGTCCCTTTTTCCTGAAGAAGGGTATGGATTGATAGGCAATTAAGAAAGTATAGCGGGCTCAATGTCTATAAGTAACCAAATATTTGCATATCTATACATACACACAGTGTATTATTTAGCAAACACTAATTATTTAATCCAATACTTTTATCTAGGCTTAATTTACTAAAGACACTTGAAGGAAAATGGACAAAATCTGCTTCTATCTTAGACAGGGTACTATGATTAAAAGTGCAAAAACTGAACATTACATACTTAAGCAATGCATTTCTAATATGCATCAAAGCATTTAAAGAAAAACAAGATGAAAACACAAGATTACTGTTAAATACCTTTAGGAATTCAGCTAAGAAGTGTTATCCACAGTTTCAACAATATGCTGTTCTTTAACACAATACCTTTCATAGAGTAAATACTTAATATATTGTTTGTTATGTTGAGTTTACTTCCAGACTATGGTCATGTTGATTCACTTTATAATTTCTACATTAAAAATCTTATTACTCTCCTAAAACAACAAACGTTGTGATGACTATTTGTCTTCAACTTGTAACAACTTAGTGTTCATATATCTTCTTCTTGCACAGTGTCCTGCAGAAGTCTATTTATGGGCAGGAGTCAATCTCTAGTCCCCCTTTCAGAAGCTGTCTGTTGATGAGGGCCATGGAAACTTCAGTGGCACCTTCCAATGATGTGGACCTCTTTCCCATCCATTAAAACCAAGTTTTTTTGCTGTTAAGCATATGGAGAAAGATGAACATTTGCAGGCTGTTCTTGGGTTTTTTTCCTCTTTGGCACCCCAGAAGGACACCAACTTCATTCTTTAATTCACCAACATAAGCAGGAAGGACTAAGAGCAGAGAAGCCTGAAGAGGGCTGTGAGAACAGCTGGAAAAAAGACACAGGCTGCCAAGTCTTTCAAGAAGTAGACCAAGATAAAGTGAGAAATCCAAAGTGGAGTGATCAGCCACATTAATAAAATCCTAAACTTGGCCCTTCTAAGGATTTCAATTTCTGAATCATCATCTCCAATCCAGATGTCACCATATGTCATCTTCTTCCTTTCCGAAAGAAAAAAAAGACATCCAGAAACAGACAAAGGCTAAGATGACTAAAGAAGGAATATCGATCAAAACTAAAAATATTTTCCCATAGTAAAACTCTAGCTGCTTGCTTCCAAAGTCAGTTATGCAATCCACATAAATCCTGCTAGTAGACAAGGGGTATGTATCATTTCCTGTGCTCAGGTATTCCGATTTTCTAGTATAGACTAAAAGTGGGATGTACAGAGCCACACCAGTCACCCAAAGTGCAGAAATCACCTTCAAGCAATGCTTCTGATGGTCTGGATTTGAAGCCTCACTCAAGGGGTGGACAGTTCGGTAAAGCTTCTGGTGGTAGAGCAACGTGAAGTACGACGTGAACCAGATGGCCAGTGAACTCGCCAGAGCTGCCGTGAAGTGCAGAACTTTGCAGCCGGCTGAATCCAACATGAAACCAGAAGTATAAACAATTTTCATGGCATTCACCACCAAGTTTTTAACGAGGTGGACAGATATAAAACTGAAAATGAGAAGAAAGGATGTCTGCAAATGTCCAGTGATGCATTTCCTTGTAGAATAAAGTAAACACATATTTCCAACCAAGCTCGCAAGGATGAGGATGGTACAAGCGACAACCTCAAGCACATCTGGCAGATGGCTTCATGGGAAATGGCAAATCGGTTACCTCAAATGTCGTCTTCTTTTCAGTTTAAGTCATGAGGCATTTGGATGACTTTTAAGAGGTCTTCAGTGTGAAGACCTGGGTTTTTTTAATCTGCTGTACGTTGACAAAATCCTGAGCTGGTGTCACCCTAACAGTTCAAAGATGGTCTGTAACAGAATTCTGCTTGCTCTAGTGATGAGCTGTTGAAAACAGAAGAGCTTCCCAAGAGGATTCTGTTTTGTCATCTCTGGGGACTTAACTATGATGAGAAAGTTCTAGGTGTCATCACATAATTAAAAGTTCTCAGAAATGTATTTATAGCACTGTAATGCGATTTCCTAGATACAGTGTTGTACAGTTTTCAACAACGATGAGGGAGAGAATAAAATTAAATGTGTGACAGCAAAGGAAAGTGGGCAAGAGGCTGAAGTTACCCTCTCTACTCATAGAAAAAAATGGAAAGAAGTGGGGGTAGATGTCTGAGTAACAATGAACATTTCCAAATAACAAAATGACAAACTGCCAATGACAGTGATACATGATAGAGTTTATTAAGTACAATAATTTTCTAGCTTCTCTACCATTTTTGGAAAGCAGGAATATTCTTACCTGTTCTGGTGACCTTAAGTGGTTGTTAGGATTACAAAAGAGAAAGAAAATTCTTGCAAAGGCAGGTGGGAAGGGAATAAAGAAGTGAGGGAAGAAGGAAGTTTGGAAGTTCGTAGGGAGACTCCTTCCCCCCGCTCCCAAGCCGAGCACAAGACACTAGGAAAAGATTTCTGTCCTAAGTATGATTGGAGAATACAGATCAAGAACAGACAAATGGCACTGAAACACAATGTTCAAGTAATCTGGCGTTAACTCACTTTCTGTATGAATTCTGTTAGCCAAGTATGTCATAATGATCCATTCTGGGGACAAACTACTTTCCCTTTATTGTCTTTGCTTGCAAAGTTTGTTGTGAACCATCCTATCCTATACTGTCACAACACATGCTTCAGTCTGACCCAGCGGTGCACTGGAGCCAGCTTGCACTGACATGAGCAACTGTGCATGTCTCTTTCCAACTCTGTGTTCAGTGACTTCATGTTGGGTGGGAGCTTGACATTGGGTATGCTGGGAGCAGTTACACCATGGAAATTAGCAAATGCTACAAATCAGGGCTTTTGGCGAGGGGAGAGCTGTTTTCCTAGGACAACACTGACCTAAAAAGAAAACGATTAGAGTAACAAGAAATCGTCTGATATTTTATCTACATAAGATCAGTATTTGGTACCCACCAACCCTTTCAGGAAGGGTATGTATAAGAGGTTTATGGCAGCATTAATAGGTAAAAAAGCTAGCCCCCACAATTACACAGGGGGGAGGACAGGCCTGGGGGGCTGACACTTCCTATTAAACCCCTTATCCCTAATTGACTACTAAGACAGGTAACAATTCAGAGTCCCCACACCACATTTTTCTTCCCTAAGAAATTTCCATTACCTCAGTGTCAACTGCAGTCAGTAAAAAGGGCTGAGATAATAATAATAAAATAATAATAATAATAATTAATAGTCATAACACAATAACGTTCATATTGGCTACCATTTGTTTAACACCAGTTTGAGCCAGACATTATGTCGATGTTTGGCTTTATAAAGTTAACCTCACTTAATCTTTAATATCATACTCATATCACTGATGAGGAAGCAGAAGATCAGAGAGGAAAGTAAGTTGCTCAAAGCAACTGGGGAATAGCGACAGGAATCAAAGCCAAGTGTATCTTCCAAAACCACTGGTCCTTCTTCACTGCCTCTCCACACACGCTGTCTGATTGTGAATTTTCTGTTCACTATTTTTGATCTTCTCCTAATGGTTTATAATTGGTACACCCAACTTATAGAGCCTACAGTAAACTCTTTCTGAGAAGAGTTTCCTCAGGTTCATAATACACAAGTCATGCATGCTTTTGGAAAGCAATTAGTCATCTCCCGTCTCCTTCCATGATAATGACACACATTATGGGTGTTTACACTTCTGCACCTCAAAAAGATTTTGAAAATTCTGTACACTAGTTCAAGATGCCTTCGTTGAAATAGGAAAAGGCTGTTTCCAGCAGTAGTGAGCCCCCCGCACCCCTGTTTCTGACTGCATTTAAGCAGAGGCCCAACATTGAGTGGCATGAATTTGTAGAGCAGTGAAGAACAACCCTGACCAGCAGACAACATATAGCCCACCCTAGTTTGAGATCTAATTTTGGGATAATGAATTAAGAAACTGTCTATGTGATGCTATTCCTCAAATATTGCCCAAATAGTGACAATTTACAGCAAGTAATAGGGACTTCTCAGAGCTGAAGGTTAGGGTAAAAAAAATGTTTTATAAACCCTCCACCCCACCCCACCCCCAAAGGCTTAAATAAACATTTGTTTTTCAAAGGATTAGCAAACATGGAATATGCTCCTTTGCATAGAAGCAAAAGTATAAAATATGTGTCATTTTTCTTCAAGTTTATATCTATACCAGAAAAGTAGAACACATTATAAGGGGAATAAAATTAATTTTTGTGAATACTGGCTTGATTGATGGATAATACTTTTCTTTGTTAACTATGGCACAGTAGGGCTAAAGAGGTATCTGGGGACAGAGTCCCAGAGAGCAGTTTCCAGGCTCTCGGCCTCACGTGGAAAGGTGCTGGCTCAGTTATTAGATGGCCATTAGCTGTAATCAGATGGCGATAGCTGTGGCTGGGTGACCATCAGCTGTTACTGGTTAGACATTAGCCACAAATATAACTGCCGTGGCTACGCTGGCAAGGGGTTGGTTGGTTGGCAGAGAAGCGGATGGCAGATTGCGGCTAGCAAGTGGGGTTAGCAAGCTCGGATTGAGGATTGCAGATTGTGTTGATCCTACTTCCTGTGTCTCGCCCGGCCACCAGCGAGACTGTGGTGCAGGAAGACCCTGCGTTGGGGTACTGGCGGATGTTTGCTTTTGTGTCTCGACCAGTCACCATCGAGAAAATAGTTGTATGAAACTCCTATCCACGGCTCCTTGGTGTTCTTTTCAGCTTCACCATTCTTGTTTGGGGTGCAGGACCAGAGTGCCTGCATTACAAGGTATCTTCGTAAGACTGCACTCAATTGGTTGTCTACTGAGAAGCTATCATGTGCCCAGCATGCACTGGACTCTAAGAATGACACACAGAAGTGGAAGCCTTTGTCCCTGCCTTCTGGAGGCATAGGGCCGAGTTGTAAGTGCACACTGATGCATAATGAATATGTTATATATATATGAGGTCTGACAATGAAGTTTGCAAACTTATTGCAATGATGTTGCTAACATTTTTTGATATAAGAGGGGGTATTCATTATAAATTTGTATCAACTGGACAAACAGTTAAGCAAGTTTACTATTTGAAAGTGCTGAAAAGGCTCCATGAAAAAGTTAGACAAAAACCATCTGAACTTTTTGTCAACAATTTATGGCTCTTGCATCACGACAATGCACCAGCTCACACAGCACTGCCTGTGAGGGAGTTTTTAGCCAGTGAACAAATAACTGTATTGGAACACCTTCCCTACTCACCTGACCTGGCCCCCAATGACTTCTTTCTTTATCCGAAGATAAAGGAATTATTGAAAGGAAGGTATTTTGATGACATTCAGGACATCAAGGGTAATATGACGACAGCTCTGATGGCCATTCCAGAAAGAGTTCCAAAATTTCTTTGAAGGGTGGACTAGGCGCTGGCATCAGTGCATAGCTTCCCAAGGGGAGTACTTCGAAGGTGACCATAGTGATATTCAGCAATGAGGTATGTAGCACTTTTTCTATGATGAGTTTGCAAACTTAATTGTCTGACCTTGTATGTTATAGTATGTGTATGGATACATACACACATAACTAATAGGTCATATCATTTATTATCAGATATATTTAAATATTTTAATTATTAAAAATTAGTAAATAATAATACAATATAATAAACTACATGGTCATGAGTACAAAAGTAAAACATTCAGAGAAGAGAGGGACGCGTATGGGCAGGGCTATGTTTAATCTTCAGTTCAGAGAAAAGGAAACCGACGCTTGGAGAAGCTAAGCCACTTGCCCTAATCAGCAGGAAGAGGTGGCACTGAACTCCAGACCTCTGGCTTTCAACAGCTCTTTTGCAAGGGAAGTAACAGGGAAAAACAAAGCTGACTGAATGGTGAAGCAGAGGTGCTAAGAAACCTGGGTACAATTCCAAGGATCCCCAAGAACTGCCCTGATGAGCTTCTGAGGGCAGACAGCCCACTTCTCAAAACATGGCCCAGAGCCAGGACGGCCCAGGAAACAATGCTGCATCACCCACCAAGGAAAGTAACTGTCCTGTGTACACTTCAAGGAGGAAAGAAAAAAAAATGTCTTCCTTGGGAAACTAAACATAGGCTCTGCCAATCCAACTTCACTGAGGTCATTTGAGAACTGAGGAGTTCAAAGGTTCTCTACAGCTTCCATTTACTCTGGCATAAGATGTAACAGAAAAAAGAACTAAGGGAGAATGTATATGGCCCAGGCTGTTTTCCAACTTGCAAACTGCTGAAGTTATTTAGAACTCACTTTAGCTCACAATCACACGTAAAGTGGTTCAGATGTAAATGCTTTCCACGTGGCTTACGGCAATCGAGGTTTTTCTCCAAGGCACATGTGCAGTTCTGATGCAAAAGATGTGGATTCAAAATCTCGAAGTACTTTGGGTTCCTCCTGCTTAGAGACTGCTGTGACTTTGTGCAGCGTTGCGTCAAAGGAGGAGAAATGAAACGCATGGGCTTCGTTCGGGCAGTAGGTTCTCACAGTAGCACAAAGATAAACAAACTTCACAGGCTGAGGGAAGGGAATTGACTCCTTTAAATGGAGTATATAATATAAATAAATGTCTTTTAAGAAGAGATGCCTGAAACTTGATTCTGAGTCTGAATCTATACAAAGGCACCAATTTATTTTAATGAAGATCAGTACTGGACATATGGGGGAGGGCATGCCTTCTTAAGAGCAGGCTGGTCTAATTAAGCCAGATAATTCACTCACAGAAAGATGCTGCTTAAATTGGTCTGATTTGTTCCCTGGCCAGGAGCAAACTGATATTTGCATTTTTACACAGAACAAAATAGATGGAATTGCCAAATCTAAATCTTGTAATCAATGGCTGCCTGAAGTCATTTCAATTCTCTCTAAGGCAGTGGTTTTGTGACCAGCTGGGGTAGGACTGAAAACCCCGAGCTCCAAATTAGAAGTGAATGAAGAGGAACTTCAAGCTGGCTGGGGCCAGAGCAATTAAATGGTAACTGCCTTTTAGATATACTAATGTTGCTAATTATATTAGTGTGCTCAGTGCTGGGAAATGTGGCTAAGAGTTCCAGGCCACTCTGGTGGGGGAGAGGGAGCTAAGACTGATTAAAGCTGGCACTGAGCTGGACCCTTCCCATACACCCTCTGCTGTGATCCTCACAATCAGCTACGGAGCAGTTTGAGCTTCAATCAGGCTGAGTCACTTGGCCCGTTGGTGCCAGTTGGTACGCGACTGAACCAGGAGTCTCACCAGGATTGAGGGGCTCCAAAGAGCGGTGGGTTGGCAGGGCCTTGAGTAGGATGGTGAGAAATACTGAATTCAGAAACTGGAAGAAATCTGGTCACAGAGAAAGATGAGAGAATTTGAGAATCAGGCCTTAAAGAAAAGGTGTGCGGGTTTAAGGACCCTGCTGCTGCCTTTCCTTGCCGTGTGTGGTAAGGAAGAGCCTAGGACAGGGAAGCCTAGTGGGCAGAACCTGGGGAGGCTCCGTGTCAGAAAACAGGAAGGTGGGAGAGGAAGAGCCGCCACCATGAGGAGTGGCTTCATGGTGCACAGAGAAACCGCTTGCACCTTGAACACTAGAGGTGCCAGAGCAGAGGCCCCAAAACGTCTGAGGCTGAAAAGCCTGGTGAACCAGGAAGTAAAGTGGAGGGGGCAGTGCCTTACCTGCCACTAGGCCAGTCTGTCTAGAGTCTGACAGAGTCTGTTCCCAGGAAGCTGAAATCAGAAGACCTGGGTTAAATCGTATGTGGATTGTGAAAGGTTTATCGAGTTGTACCTGCTTTGCGTCTCAGGCTCCTAACAAGGAGTTTCCCAAGACAATGAAATATATATAGGGGTGTGTGTGTGTGTGTGTGTGTATGTGTGTGTGTATGCACAACTGTATACAAGTGTGTGCATACACACACACATATATAAATATCTAACAGAGGTTTGTATGCACGTATATGTCCATCTTTACACACACAGCTATGAGGTGATCACAGAGTTTAAAGAAATTGTGAACCCAATCTGAAAGTTGCAAGGTATTATACAACTGCTAGGTTTTGTATTTATTTCCTAAAATCATACAGATAATCATAGAGGTGCTTTATACTTGTAACTGGAAGGTGTTACAGGGGCTCTTTGCCGAAAGGCTGGGATTCTAACTGCTCTGTCTCTGCAGCATAAGATCACTTACTTGGCAAGCAGTTAGGAAAGGTCTCCCAAACTTCTCCAGATTTGACTCCATCCCTGAGCCCCTTGGTCTTTATCTCTACCCTCTAAAGAGTAAACCCATCTCTGGCTTTTTTGCACCTGATCACAAACATCCTACAAACTACATCAAACCCGCAAATAAAATCCATCCCAGTTTTGGATTCCATCCCATCTTTTCTCCCCTCTCACCCAAACTTCTCAAAAGAAGCATCTATATTCCCTGCTGGCACTTTCTTGTATCCTTTTACTTCTTAACCCATCACAATTTTGTTTCTACTTCTTTTTCCTCTGAAAATGATTTTAGAACAAGATTAGCTCCTACCACTAAAATCCAACAATAACATCTTGCCCTGTCTCACATTCTTTCTCTTTTTCCTTTAAGGCTCCCATATTTTTGCTCTTTATACATCAAAAGTCTTGGTCTCTTCTCACTGAACCGCTGATCCCCATATATACAGATGGCCATCTGCCTCTGGCCATTGCTACCTGGATGCCCCATGGGCTCTGCAACCCAAACTTAACCTTACTTGGCCACACCATCATCCCCCACTCAGCCAAGGTTAGACACCTGGGTGTTATCCCCGGCCCCTCCGTCTCCCTCACCTGCACATTCAATCATTCTGTCAATTAAATTATTCTCATCCTTTCATCCTTCGTACCATTTTCTTCTTATAGCTTCTCGTTGTTCCTTGTTTTGTTTTATTTTGTTGCTGGAATGAATTTGAGAAGGACAAGGCTAAAAGCAAGGAAATGAGTACATCTTTGCTTTTTCAAAATCGCTGAGTCTACACAACCGTCCAAGTGACTTCAAACACAAAGGTGGCCTTGCCACTTTACTAGGGAAAATTCTTCAGTGTCTTCCCACTGCCTACAGGTAGCCAGTTCCTCCACCAGGTAGTTACATGAAACCAATCATGTTGGGGGCCTTCCTGCCCTTCAGCTCCTACCAATCTCCAAGTCACACTGGCAACCGCAATGATGTCGACTGACTGAGATTCAGTGCATAGTCCATGTTATTCCTTGTCCTGGCGTTCCTGCTTATGCTGATATCTCTCTGTACATCCTTCTCCTTTCATTAGCACCCAAGACACCCCAACCCTCACCTGTGCCTTTTCATTTGCCAATGAATGGTGCAAGCATTTGCCTGTTCCCTCAGGTAATGACATTTCCTGAGCTCCTTTGCCAGCTGACTGACTTCTTGGTAGGGAGGCTCGGTGGAAGATTAGAGGGCAGGGAGAAGGGTAACTCTCAGTCTCTCTCTCTCTCTCTCTCTCTCTCTCTCTCTCTCTCTCTCTCTCTCTCACACACACACACACACACACACACACCCTTGCTTGGCCACAGGGTCTCCTATATGTCATTAGCGCCTACAAGGTAGCACCATTAGCATTATTCTCATCCTTCTCCAGCGTTCCAGAAGGCCCTAAGTTGTGGGTGATAATAGACCTTTTTCCTCTGTCCTTTCAGCCCTAGAGTTGGTAGTGGTTCCCCTGCTTTTGCTAATCTCAGGATTGCCTTATCTTGCTTAGTTTGGTGCCTCAGCTCTTCCAGTACCAGAGTAACTAATGACCTATTTTAATTCCTTCTGTTTGAAATATCTAGAGTAGTTTCTGTTTGTTCTGACTTGACCCTGACTAACTCACTTTACTTTTTAGCTTATTCTTTAAAGACTCACCGTAGGAGCGACTTAGGAAGTAACTCCTAAGGAAGCACTCAAGACTACAGCAGACTTGAAATTCAGATTATCTACCTGCCCCTTCCTCTGTGCAAAATGCCTGAGCAAATTACATTCAATATACTCACCATAACTTAATGTTATTATCTACTCATGCGTCTGCCTCCCTCATGATCAGATCCTTCGTCTTGTTCTCTATAAGCCACAGTGCTCATCACAGAGTTAGACATATGGAAGGCACTCAAGAATTTGTTGAATAAATGAAAAAGTTCACTGAGTGAGTCAATAAACTAACAGGAATCTTTTTATAAAAAACTAACTTCAGCTTCAGCCACAGAAGGTATCCAAATTTTCTGCACCAATACTGCAAAAAGTCTCACCACAAAACAAATCATAGTTTCGTATTTTAAAATAAATATAGGATATACTACATTTTGGGGAAGGGTATGTATCATCAAATCAAAGTTATTACTCCACAAAATTTAGGGTTCATTGATCCAAACGGTCCATATGGGGAACTGGGAAAAGTTAAGAAAACGATGAACAGTTGACAACAGTGAACACACTGCACAAGGCTGACCCAGGGTCAGGGGAGGGCAACAACGCAGGCGTGATGCCAAGGGGGAAAAAGCCCATTATTGCAAATGACAGGTTCTTCTGAGGTTCATTTTATGTTCAAATTCTAGCCTTACCCAAGTGTCTAGTATATGTGTCTCTTTTAATGACTATTCTCTTCTGTGTTTCCTTTCATTGGAGAAAGCCACTGAAAACTACGTGTGTTTTTTGTTGTTGTTGTTGTTGTTGTTTTTTAATTACTGAATAGAAGGGAAATTCCTGAACTTAATAAAGAATATTTATAAAACCCTACAGCTAACATCATACTTAATGGTGAGAAACTCAGAGCTTTCCCACTAAGATCAGAAACAAGGCAAAAATGTTTCTTCTCACCACTCCTTTTTGACATTGTACTGTAAGTCCAATCTAATGCAGATAGACAAAAGGAAATTAAAGGTAGACTGATTGTGAAGGAAGAAATAAAACTGTCTTTGTTTGATGATGACATGATTGTCTATTTAGAAAATCTGAAATAACTGACAAAAAACTATAGCAAGTTTGCAGGATATAAGGTTAATAAAAAAAGTCCATTGCTTTCCTATATGCCATCAATGAACAAGTAGAATTTGAAATTGGAAACACATCATTTATATTACTCACCCCCAAAAAATAAAAATACTTAGGTATAAATCTAATAAAATATGTATAATATCTATATGAAGAAAAATACAAAACTCTGAGGAATGAAATTAAAGAACTAAACCAATGGAGAGATAATCCATGTTCATCGATAGGAAAACTCAATATTGTCATGCTGTCAGTTCTCTCCAACTTCATCTATAGATTCAATGCAATCCCAAGCAAAATCCCAACAAGTAATTTTGTGGATAATGATAAACTGATTCTAAAACTTATAGAGCAAGACAAAAGACCCAGAATAGCCAAAACAATACTGAAGGAGGAAAAAAAAGTTGGAGGGCTGATGCTACCTGACCTCAAGACTTACTATAAAATTACAGTAAGAAAGACAGTGGGTTATTGGTGAGAGAATAGATAAATCAATCAATGGAACAGAATAGGGAACCTAGAAATAGGCCCATATAAATATAGTTAATTGTCTTTGACAAAGGAGCAAAAGCCATACAATGAATCAAAGAAAGTATTTTTAACAAATTGTCCTGGAACAACTGGATATCCACGTGTAAAAAATAAATCTAGATGCAGACCTTACATCCTTCATAAACATTAACTTAAAATGAATCATAGACTTAAATGTAAAACACAAAATATAAAATTTCTAGAAGATGACATAGGGGAAAACCTAGATGACCTTGGGTATGATGATGACTTTTTAGCTGTAACACCAAAAGTATGATCCATGAAAAAAATAATGGATAAACTGGACTTCATTAAAATTAAAAACTTACACTCTGTGAAAGACAATATCAAGAAAATAAGAAGACAAGCCACAGACTGGGAGAAAATATTTGCGAAAGACACATCTGATAAAGGACTGTTATTCAATATACACACAGAACTCTTAAAACTCAACAATTAGAAAGCAAATAACTTATTTTTAAAAAATGGACCAAAAATCTTAACAGACACCTTGCCAAAGAAGATATAAATATAGCAAGTAAGCATATGAAAAGATATTGTATATAATATGTTATCATGGAAGTGGACATTAAAACAATAGTGAGATACCACTGTATACCTATTAAAATGGCCAAATTCCAGAAGACTGATAACACCAAATGATAGCAAGGATATGGAGCAACAGAAACTTTCATTCATTGCTGGTGGGAATACAAGATAATACGGCCGTATTTTTGCAAGAAGAGAGTTTGCCACTTTCTTACAAAACTAAACATACTCTTACCATGCAATCCAGCAATCACACTCCTTGGTATTTACCTAAAGGAGCCGAAAACTTATGATCGTGCAAAATATGCACTGGGATGTTTACAGCAACATTATTCATTCATTGCCAAAATTTGGAAGATGCGAAGATATCCATATCCTTCAGGAGGTGAATGGATAAATAAGCTGGAGTACATCTAGACAATGGAATATAATTCAGCACAAAACAAATGAGCTATCAAGCCATCAAAAGACATGGAGGAATCTTAAATGCTTATTACTAAATGAAAGAAGTCAATGTGAAAAGACTACATACAGTATGATTCCAACTATATGACATTCTAGAAAAGGCAAAACTACGGAGTGAAAAGATCAGTGGTGGCCAGGGGTTGGGGGGTGGAGGGGGGCAGAGGTGGGAGGGATGAATAGGGAGAGCACAGAAGATTTATAGAGCAGTGAAAATATTATGTATGACACTATTGTTGGATACATCTCATTATCCATTTGTCGAAACCCATAAACTGTATACTACAAAGAGTGAATCCTAAGGGAAACTGTGGACTTTGGATGAGTAAGGTGTGTCAGTGTAAGTTCCATTCTAACAAATGCACCCCTCTGGTGGGGGATGCTGACAATGGGGGAAGATATGCATGTGTGGGGGCAGGCGGTGTTCAGGAAATCTCTCTACTTTCCTCTCAATTTTGCTGTGAACCCAAAACTTCACTAAAATATATATATATATATATATATATATATATATATATATATATATATATATATATATATATGTCTTTAAAATATCCTGAGTATCTAGCACTATCTTATGAGTTCACAAATTAAGAAAATTAGATCGAGAAGCAGTCAGAGACTTTCTGAAGTCCACACAGCTTTGCAATGGCAGAGTCAGGAAAAGGACACAGGTCTTCTGAGTTATTCTGACCGCTACACTTATACAACCTATTGGAAAATGAATAATGAAATAATAATAATATAAATGAAACTAGTGAAAAAATGATTTATTTTTTGACATTAAAGCAACCTACCTCAAGTTGTCTGCTGCCCATGCATTCATAGCAAAGCACCTAGTCCAAATGACTTCATTAGTGAGACACTCAAAGCACAGGTGTCCCATTTTCATCACAAGCAGGCAAAGGACACGGCAGTACAAATAATGCATCTGTCTGGAATACAGTTTTTTAGAATATGCATCAAAAGTCTGCATCCAATATCTAAACAATAAGTTGAATATAGATGCCTATTTTCTCAGATGCATTATATGTGGTATGTTTCTTTAAGGCATTTTTCAGCTTCAAATGATTTTAAATCAGTCGAGATTTTTCTGAACTCCTCACCAGTTTCTAGCACTGTTCTAGGTGCTATGGAAAATAGTGATTTTGTTTTTTTTCCCCTCTATATCTAAGACATGTTGGATCTTCAGTTTACTTCTAGTTCGACACTCATTTTCCCTTTTCCTGGGCATAACTCTTCCAGGTGAGACATAGCAAAGAGAGCCAATACTGGCCACCAGGGCCCTGGTCAGTGTAAGTCAGCTTGCACAGGGTCTCAGGAGAAGGTGTTCTGTCACATCTACACCAAGTCCCTTCCAGGAAGCAATGACAGCTGATACAACAGGCAAGACACATAGATGTGTGACTACCGGGATTGTTGGTATTAAGTGCAACCAACTCAGTGAGAAAAACAATAGAAGACATGGTACCTGGAAACGGAATGTTTCAAATATAGATTCTTTTCCTCTTGGCTACAAGTTTTGTCTGAGAGTCAAACCCTTATCAAACTTTTCAAACTCCATTCCCTCCCCAACCCTGCCCCCCATTCCCCCGGTAAAGAAAGCTGGAGCATATGTTGTTGCACTATTTATGTGAATGTGTTTATTATCATTATATGATGGGGGGGGGAACACTACCAAGGCCACTGAGTGTGGTTCATGCTGAGTTCAGCCTCAGTTGGACCTCTGCTTCGTTTGTCAAACTCCAATTGAGCTCCTGGCTCACTCCATTCTTGTTATGTAGTGAAATGTAGAGATTCTCTAGTTTCCTTCTCTCCCATTTAATCTGATTCTTGGTAACCAGTATACGTTCCTATGAGTTCTCTGACTTCAAACATTCCATTTCTACTGATAGCCTTAAATTTTCCATTTTAATCAACTACAATTGACTTCAAATCAATACAGTAGTTCCTCTGCATATCTCTGAGCTTAGCAGAGGAAAAACCTGGTTCTCCACCATTATTCTTTCTATTTACTCTATTTCTGGGGTCAAGAAACACCTAGATCCCTGAATTTCCAATATACCCCGTGGTGATCCATACTGGTAATCTTGATACCTCAGTGAGCAACAACATCCATATTCATCTCACTCTTCCAGATAACTACTTCATCACCCAATGTTCACTGCCATTTAAGTGATGGTGACTCAATATCCCCATCTGTAAAATGGGCACATTTGACCTTTGAGGGTATTGTGAAGTTTAAATGAGATCATGTAGGCAAAGTCCTTAGAAGAGTGTTCAACAGATGTTCACTGTTACTGTTTTTATTATTATTCTCATTATATATCTACTCCAGTATCTCCAATGATAAGCAAAGTTACCCAGTAAAGCAATGTTGGTCAGTGACGATGAGGAAATCAGGACTCTGCAGCTGGAATTTAGAACATTCACACATACTATCTTCCATTTTTAGTTGTCCCAAACTGCATCCATACTCATCCATACTAGTAGCAGAAAATTGCATGGGTCATACTTTTCAAAATCATTACTGGCCAGTTTTACAGACGGTTAAAGTTGATTGTGCTGATACAGGGCTGAGGCAGCATGAAAGATCTTTCCCCCCTTTTCTATGTCTGCCCTGTCACTAGGAACTGATTATGTGGAAACAGAAGATCAAATGATACTGATGGAAAAGCTGTTCTGGAAAACCCAGGGGACAGCATGAGTAAACATGCTGGAAAAGATCATGCTGGGGACCTTTAGGTCAGTGATACAGCTTTTCATCAAGGGATGACAATAATTCTACACAGGGAGGCCTGGTTGTCCAACTTCCCACAGTTTCAAGGTCACATAAGGATATAAAGTCATCATAACACGAAAATATTCATGATTTGGCTATTTGAAAACACCCCCGCCCCCAAATAAAAACCTCTCTCCCTGCCTAGAAGTAGAATCTATATACATTAAATCAACACTTCTGGAAGTCCGCGGTGGGCGGTTGCAAACCCTCTTTTAATGTAACACAAATGCAAAGCAAGTGGATTGGAAGCAGAATTGCAAAGCTTGTAAATGATGCAGGATTCACAAACTCCGAAATAGTGATGCTGAGTAAGCGTTTGAAATACACATCAAGCCACTAGAAAAGTTGGAATAGTTACTAATTTCAGAAACATATCAACAAGGACCATGGTGTAATAGATGTTTCACAAGAGAATGATGTGACCATCAAAAAATAAAAAGAAGGCTTTGGGTAAGTTGATGAGACCCAAGGACAAATTTTTTTTTGAGGCGGGGATGTGTGTGTGTGGGGGGGCCAAAAATGACCACCGTTATGTACCACCAAGCCAAACACAGAAATAAAGACTGTCAAGTAATATGAATGTATAACTTTGTTGAAAGAAATGATTGTCAAGTCATTCTAAATTCCAACCTAAATCTTACTAAATATAGGTATAAATGGACTTATTTTCATAATTTCAGATTAATATTTTAAGACAAATTCCAAATAGGTGAAGTTTGTTTGTTTATTATTTACTATGAAAACATCTTGCAATGTGTAGTGACTTCACTTTTGAAGCACCCTTCTTCTATTCCTCTCCTGATTATTCTCAGATAATGAGGATCTCTGGTACATGTAATCATACTTTGCTTTCGTGGAGTATACTTGGAGGTATTACAAAATAAAACTTTAGCGTGAACTGAGTGTAGTCCAAACGAGTTCTCTTCTCCAACGACAGTTGCTGCTAATGAATTTCATGAAGCTAAAGAGACCATGCTGTTTTCTGAGCAACCACCACAGGCCAGGCACTTTACATGCCTCACTTCTAAAACGTCCAACAACTTTGCAAAATTGGTATAATTGTCCCCATTTTAGAGACAGGAAAACTGAGACATGGCATTAAGTAACAAAATCATTACTTTACAGAGCAAGTAATTTGTAGAGAAAGGATTACAATCCACATCGAATTAAGAGCCTGAGATCATTTCACCTAATGCTCAGGAGTCAATATAGTAGGTGCTGGATGCTGGAGTTGGTGGGAACCAGTAGTTTTCAGGTCAGCTGCTAATACAACCGATTTATTACCAGCCTCCATGAGAAAGAAACTGAAATGTGGTTTCTAGGGCTGGCTGTAAAACCTGTCAGGAAGACAGAAGATGCACAGCTCCTAAGTGGTTCCAGGCATTCTGTGCTTCTACAGTCGTCTGGAGCACTTGTAAGCATTCTTCTGTATTTGCTTGTTGTGGGATACTCTTTTAAGTAGAACGTTTGGCTATGTAACCAAACATTGAGGTCTCAATGAGCCAAAAGCAAATCTGAAATCAAAAAGTTAAAATCCCAAAAGAACTGTAGGAAAGTGGTTACAGGTGCTCCCTGGAACAAAGTTTTCCCACTTCTGCACGAAAGAGCCCCGCCACAATCAACCCTGACTGCACAAAGAGGTTCTTAAAATCCAGGAGGTTCTCCACACCTTAGCATGTTCCACAGGCATCCTTGCCGCATGACATCGTCCTCTGGAGAAGCTGAAGGTCTTGACCTCTAAGCCTAACTCAGCTTTTAAAGGCACAGTATGTTTTACCTTTCACAATAAAAATAAAATCAATACAACTTTCCACTAATAGCTATTATATCTCTGTTATAAAATCTTATTAAATGAAAGTATTCACTGATTCATTAAGTTTTCAGAGAAAGGCATAGTGGGTCTGCAAAGCATATTTGTTTTATTCAAGATTGAAACATCTCATGTTGTTATTCAAGGCAATAGAACATTCGACATGAAATCTGCTCAAAGATTTAAATGCTTTCTGACAGTTTAATAGTTTAAATCTTATAAATTTCTACAATCTAGGCTTCAAAATTTGACTTGGTAAATTATTCTGGACTTAAATGATATATTTCTGTCTTAAAACAAAACAAAATGACCAATTATTATTTCTGAAACTATTCTTATTTGAAAATAATTTTCCTATCTATTATATGGAATGATTTCCTATCTACACAATTGTGTATTAAAAATAGTGTGTTAAAAACCTTATATGAAGCATATTTTTAAAGGCTTCAGATAAGTTTTAAAACATGAAATTTTAAGAAAGCCTTTAAAAGTCAAGAATCAAATTTATTTTTAATAGATGTGATTTGTTACAAGGAAGACACAAATTCTAAGCTCTGGATTACCTTACTCCTTATTACACATATTCAGAAGTTTCTCTGAGTTCAAAAGTTCACAGCAACAATTTATAAGGGTCTTAGCTCTGAAGCAAGCCAGAGAGAAAGTGCTGCTTTCAATCAACACTCAGCTCCAATCCTTGGGCTGCAGCAGAACTCACCAATACGGTATGATATGGCGTGCGGCAAGCTCACACACTGTCAAGACTTTTTAAAAGCATGATTTTCCACTAGGTAAATTCAGAAAAATTGCACAAATAACCTGTAGGTACATGCATTCCATCTTTGGAAACTGTAGCCTTAGTAAGAGGAAAAAAAAAAAAAATTGGCATACATCCTGGAGATAAAGGGAGGAAAACGTTTATCGTGCTGGAAAAATGCGTTTTTCTCCTGGAAGTCACATAATGTCTTGATTTGAAGATTGGAGTCCCCAAAGTGAGGTTCTAAGGTGATGAGAAACGGAGAACAAATCGACGGAAATTAGAAGGGATTCCATTATGGTGATTGAATATTCCTCCCAAGTCTCCTTTACATATTAAGAAATGTATTTTAATTCTTTTTAATCCTGAAATTTAAGCCTATTCAGAGGTATGGAAGGATTGGAGACAAATTATTAAAGTGATGAAGATATCGCTCCCTGAAAATTATAGGGCTCTTTCCTTCCTTCCTTCCACTCATATTTATTGAGCACCATATGTCAGATACAGCCATTGGCTATTCTGCAGTGAAGAAGCAAAAACAGGCTCGCTGCTCTCAAGGAACTCCAACAGAACTTAATGTAATGATGGGAAAGTTCTTTATCTGCACTGTCTGATATGGTAGCCGCTAGCTAAAGTGGCTGTGGAGCACTTGTAAGGTAGCTAGATTTTACATTTTATTTCATTTTAATTTATTACATTTAAATTTAAATAGCCTCATGTGGCTAGTGGCTGCTGTATTGGACAGCGCAGTACCAATGGATTAATCAAACAATAAAGAAGTAATAAATAGGTATATAAAATCTTTTTAGGTTTGGATAAGTGCAATTAAGAAAAAAGGCTGGGAGTGACTGGGGGTAAGAAAGCTGGGCTCTTAATTATGGTGGATAACGAAAGGGACTTTCTGTACAACAAAAGCCATCAAACCACACAACATAGGGGGTGGGGGAAAGAGAGGATGCCACGTAGAGGGAACTGCCAAGTGCAAGAGGCCGAGGTGAGAGCGAGCGTAGCACAGACACAGCCAGAAGGCCAGTGTGGAGGAGAATGGGTACGCACATGTGTGAGGAGACCAAGCCAGGGAGTGAGGCAGAGATGTGAGCAGGCAGGGCTTTAGGGTCCATGGAAAGGAGTTTGGAATTTACTCTGATGTGGAGGGAAGCCAGTGAATGGCTTCAAGTGGGAGAGTATCATGAGCTGATTTATGTTTAATAAGATCAGACAAATGGCCAGTTGGAGACCCGACTTCAAGCGTGGCAGAGTGGAAACAGCGGTCACTTAGGAGGGAACTGCATAGTCAGGCCTGATACTAGACAAGTCAGGGGCTTGTCTGGGGCCATACCAGTGCCAGACTCAGAATGTATTATGAGGGCAGAGCTGGCAGACCTTGGTGATGGATAACATTTGGTGAGAATACGTCTGCCTGTGAGGAGGAAAAGAGAGCGCAAGGGGAGGAGGACTCCAAAGTTAGCTGGAGAGCTTACCCCAACATCATCAGACTCTGGGGAGGGAATGACCTTTGAACCCTTGAAGGGTATGAGAAAAAAAGATGCTCAAAGTCCCAGAAGTAGTCAAACCAGAAAAGCCCTTATCCATATGTTAGAAAACCTGTGTGTGTGTGTGTGTGTGTGTGTGTGCGCGCACGTGTGAAATGTTAAGGAAAACGTGCTCAAATATTTCAGTCCAATCAAGAAGAACGTCTTTAACCTTAGGCATCATAACTGTAATGACCTTTTCTAAAGGAAGCCAACTCTTGCCGCATTCTATTGATGCCAACTGCGCTTTGGCACAGTATTAATCTACATATATTTAAACATGCATAAAGGCCACCCACCTTCAAAACCTGTTCCCCTAAACCATAATCAAATGCTATCTGGTAGGAGAGTCAGGGTACACACCACTTAAATCTCTCTTTACACGTGTCGTTTTCACCTGTTTAACCCTGAAGTTCACAACATATGTACTGTGTCCACTGGTGTGTTATGCACAGAAAAGACCTATAGGGGTTTCACAAATAAGGTGGTAACATTACATTTATGCATTTAACTTAAATTCAACTCTACAGAGACAGGAAGAAAGGAGAGCAATTGACAGAGTATGGGACATTCCACTCACCATTCCCCTCAATGAGTTTAGTCCTGATAATGAACATGGGACTCACGACAGGAGATGAATTGTTCCATCCATTGATCTGGTTCCCACTTATTTCATGGTGTGGAGATCTTACCATGCCTGGTGCCCTTTTGTTACTTTTTCCTATAACATGGCCCTACCTCATCTGATGCTTAAAAATAAAGTGCTATTTCCAAGGCTGGGGAAAAACTGGCAGCACTGGGCTTGTGGGAAAGTGGATTTTATGGGCAATTTAACAGGCATTCAAGGGTCATTTTGACTAGACATAATGTTGCCTCATGCACTGAGTATATGACCTAATTCCCTCATAGGATGGGGTTCCCTGTATACCAGTATCAGCATAGAGATGCTCCAACTTTTCTTAGAGGAAAACCAAGAAGGATCTTATATTACTACCTTTCAGTTTGAAACAACTGGAAAAGCAAACACTCTCAAGTTTTTTTCATTTGTTTGTTTTTTTGTTTTGTTTTGTTTTGTTTTTTTTAGAGGAAGAACACTAACACAAACAAAAGAGAACATATTAAATTTTGAGGGATCAGATCTATTAAATGTACAGCCCCTGAAACATAGTTTTAAATGTACGTTGAATGTGTTGCGTTTATTTATATAACCTGTGGAGAAGTACAGAAGACTCTCTGCATGGAATTTGCTTACCTCTCTAGAAATGGCTATAGTATGAGGCTCAACTCTGAAACAAAGGACTTATGCCCCCCTCTCACACACAAACTTCTTTTCTACTCAAGATTGTATGATCTCAAAACCTAAACATCCTTTTGGAACATAAAACCAGAATTTATATCCTGGCACTTGCAGATTTGGGAGTGATGCCTAGAAAAACAAACATGCTTTCGTTAATTAGTCCTAAAGGAAAAGAAATACAACTGAAAATTAATATTGTTGGTTTAAAAATGCAATAGAAAACATGGTTCATAAACTCTGAAAGAAATCTGAATAAAAGTAGAAAAATAAATAAGAGGCCAGTTGATCTGCTTTAAAAGGGATGTTTCATTTACTGGTTTTGATTAGTTTGTGTTTTTGCTCATGTTTAAACTCCTACTAGGGCTGATCATTGAAAATATCATATAACCCGAGTCTCATAATATTAACATGATTACTTCACTATATATCTGCTCCAAGACAATCAGCTCAGTCAGGGTATCTTTCCTTTCAATTGCCTTTGCTGAAAAGTTGCGTAAACATCCCAGACCAGTTAATTCTTTCCATGGGCTTTAAGCCTCATTGACATGCAGATGAGAGCCTGATCAGATGACAGGCCTGGGAGCCAAGCGCCGTGAATGAGTTTACCCGCACAGCCATGAGGAGGCCTGCAGCTGGCAACCCCAGAGGAGGACTCTGCTCTCATCACAGCCTCTCTGGATGAGCGTCTCTTGCAAAGAATATTAAACTACACTCAATCCTCAAAACATCCTTCCTTGAACACAATGAAACACACAACAAGTAGAAGGAGAAAGGAAATGCTAGTGTGCGCCTGAACAAAATGAAATAGCCAGTTTTCTGAAACAGAAAGATGAGTGGGAATCGAGGAAGTGCAAACTCAATTGTCTACTGAGGTGGGCAGGTCAGCTGGAAAACCTGAATTCCAAACTCTGTGAGGGCAGGGTCTGGCTGTGTCAGTTTGGTTCCCAAGTATATCCTGCATTCTGTCCCATTTCTGGGACGGGTTTCTCTCTCTCTCTCTCTCTCTCTCTCTCTCTCTCTCTCTCTCTCTCTCTATATATATATATATATATATATATATATATAAATATATATATAAAACATTTATTAACTTATTATTTATATATATGTAAAAACAAACATTATATATATGTATATGTGTACATACAGAAGTCAATAAATTCTGTCCTCAGGTAGCTGTGTACTTTGGTCCACTCACAGTCTCTGGGGAGCCCTCCTTTCCTCAGCTATAAATGTGATGGTTAGGTTACACCAGCAGTTTTCACACTGGCTCACCCTCACCCCATCCCATCCTGAGCCCTCAGTACTATCCCTGCTTCCTGCTTTAACTACAGCAGTTGTCTTTCCTCTCAACTAGCTCATAATTGTTATAATTATTCTAAGCTTTAGCTGAAAAGTACACAAATCATAACTGTACACCTTAATGCATTTTCACAAACTAGAACCATATCCCTTTTGCCCCATTTCACTGTTCCCTCTCCCATTCTAGGTAACCACTATCCTGAATTCCAATACAATTGATTGGTTGGCCTTGTTAATTTTACAGAAATGGAACCACTTAGTATGTATTCTTGTGCCTAGCTACTTTTGCTTGACATAATGTTTGGAAGACTCATCCTTGTTGTTGTGTGTAATTGTTGACTCCTTCCAGCTCTACTGATGCTAATGACTAACCCAATATACAAGAAAAAAAACACTCTTGAAACATCTAGGGTAATATAATTGATCATAGTAATACACAGAACCATATGTAGATATAGCCTAGATGATATCATCTTGGTCTACATATGTATTAAAGAATTTCCCATGTAGATGAGGTCCTGTATCCACTGGTTATGAACAACTGGAAGCTGGTGATTATTCCAGAACTCTTCTAGGTAAAGTTTCCAAGAGTCTACAATTCTAATTAATCGTTCAGTTAGAGTCAGGGCATATAACTACGGTTAACCATATATTTATCCCTAAAACAAGATGATTTTAAGTAGCCTATAACTCATTTGCATGAAGATAACAAAATAAAATATTTGTTGAATGAATGTACTAACACGCTCTTTTCAAGCAGGGTCTTAGTCCAAACATGTGTGGGGGCAAGAAGTATTTGGGAAATCTCTGCACCTTCCTCTCAATTTTGCTGCTCTAAAAATGAAGTCTATTAAAATATTGTGGAAAGTGGGAGAATTGACAAATATCCAGGACTTCCCATAAAGCATACAATTTCTGAAATATTTATATTAAAAACAATTTATCTATACAGTTATAGCATAGGGAAGGTTGAGAGGCTATTCTTATTAGACAACTTTTCCCAAGAACGTTTACAATACAGTAGTACTCCCCTTATCTGTGGTTTCACTTTCTGAGGTTTTAGTTATCTATGGCCTGAAAATATTAAACGGAAAAATTCCAGAAATCAACACTTCATAAGTTTTAAATTGTGTGCAGTTCTGAGTATCATGATGAAACCTTGTGCCATCCAACTCCATCCCGCCCGGGTCGTGAATCATCCCTTTATCCAGTGTACTCATGCTGTATACTCTACCCGCCGGTCAATCCCTTAGCAGCTGTCTGGGTTATCAGATCAACTGTCACAGTATCACAGTGCTTGTGTTTGTTTAAGAGGCCCTGATATAACCTTAATGCTGCGTTGCAAGGCCTACGTCATTCACCTCGCTCCATCTCATCACGTGGACACTGCAGCATCTCACATCATCACAAGAGCACAGTACAAGATATTTTGAGAGGGAGACCACATTCCCATAACTTTTATGACAGTATTATAATACAGTTGTTATAATTATTCTATCATTAGTTATTGTTGGTAACCTCTTACTGTGGCCAATTTATAAATTAACTTTATCTTAGTTATGCACATATAGCAAAAAACATAGTATATGTAGGGCTTGATACCATCTATGGTTTCAGGCATCCAGTGGGGGTCTTGGAATGTATACCCTGGGGGATAAGGGGAACTACTGTAGTAACATTTCAAATAAAAGTAGTTGTTTCTAGTACTTCTCTTTTTATAAGATGATTTGTACTTTTTATAAGTACAAATCTTTGTGATATTTCTAGTGACTCTGTAAAAATGTCGAAACTGTTTGAGGTATAAAAGATATCCTGACAATTTACTTATTTGTGTATTTAGGATATGAATTTGGGATGGTAAAATTCAAAAAAATTTCAGAAGAAATGTAGACACTTCATTAAGACAGGATCCTGGTTGATTTTCAAATAATATTTGGTTTCTTATTTAATCAAAGTAACACTAAAACATTTAAAAATAATCAGAAATGACAAATAAAATTAAGAAACAGCTCTTTCCTAAATGAGAAACATTTGCCATTTTCCCCCTTAATAATTAAATAATCAAATATATAATAAGCTCAAAATAAAAGTACTTCTTAGAAAAAAAAAAAGTTTTTCTACCTGGGAAACTCACAAAGGAGTAAAGAATAATCTTTGATTTTGTACATGGGAGTGCTAATTAATAAACCAAGGAAACAAGACCATCAAAATTGAGAAACTTTTTTCAAGATTTTAACAAATCTCCTGCTTTGTTTTCAGACTCAGGTATTATAAACCAGGGCAAATAATATTTACTTTCTAAGTTTTGCCCTTCATTAGAATAGGACTCAGCAGGTCCATGAGGTCAAACCTTATCTCAAAATAATAGAATGTGTTGTTTATATTAATATGCAGGATATTAATATCGAATTAATAAATAAATATTTTAAAAAGCTACCTAAATTTTAAAGAGGTTAAAAAACATTTTTTAAAAAACCTTTGAGAACCCCTTTACAAAAGAGGAACTATTCTCCCATCCCTGTATAGAACCATGAAGAAAGATTTCTAATGTTGATGATACAACAGAATCTGGCAAGTCAAAAAGAAAAATAAAAAATCACTGGAATCCCATATTTGCAATTTGTCCTTCAGTAACAGAAGCAGAAAATGCAGTAATCAGAGAAGATAACTTAGCCAAAAAGTGGATATTAACCTTATTGATGAAAGCCCAATAGAAACTTCAATAATTTAAAAGAAGCTATTAAGTCTATGGAGATTTTTTAGGAAGAAAGCTGAATAAAAACATATAGTGTAAAAAAAATCACTGTAAACTTTGTAAAAACCTTTGAGATTTTTATGAGAGCAGTGGTGTGATCTTCTTTGATGACAAGGCAGCTCTGATATACAAAGAACTCATTTTTCTGGGCATGTTTGGGTGAAATCTAATGAGAAGAACAGAGGCAAAAAGATAAGTGACTTCCACTGAAAATATGACATGTACCAATTTAATACACTTGTGAAAACATCATCAACAAACATTGAGCATCCAAGATTTTGCAAATTGCACTTGGCCCAGCCATTATAAGCCTTGCTGCTTCCAACACAGCCATTAGATGAATCAGACATGGCCCGCCTCCGAGGGTATCAGTGGGTGAGCTCACAGCATCTTGCTTTTGGGGAAACAAGAGGTCATCATCGATAACAACCCTTCATCCTGAGCGAGAATAAATACTGAATGTCTCAGCTATTACATGGTCTAGGGTGTTGTTGCTTCTGCTAAGCTTCAGAAACACCCCGCAGTACCACCCTAACCTATGCTCCCTCTTTGATCCTGAACACCCTGGTCTCATCTTTACCTTTTCTCTTCATTCCAACTTCCCATCTGGGACCACCTGTTTGTCAGGCTTTGCTAGGAAGCAGCCTGATTGTGGTTTTTGGAGACCGTCTGAAGATGTCATCATACACATTATGCTTCATTGCACACATAAGCGCTCGTGGGCGCGTGCGCACACACACACATACACACACATAAAAAACTAAAATAACATGGTTGTTGCCCCAACACCCCTGCAATTAAGGTTGGTCACTGATGAGCTATGAATCAGAGTCTGAGCTAAAATACAGAAAGGCAATTTATAAGATTTGTCTAGTAATCAACAACAATTTAAGCAAAATTAAACCTTTTAAACCCTTTGCGAGGCATTATTTTTTGTGCACAAAAGGAATGTATGAATTTAAAATATAATAGCTATTTCATGCATACTGAAATAAAATAATAATATGAGGACAATTGTCATCTCAATTTTTAAAAAATGCATTAGTTGAAAATAATTCTGGGAAACTGAATTAAGAAAGAAGAAATTATCTTCTTGTTTGAAAGGAACTTAAACAACTACCTCTGATATCTCTTTCCTCTAAAACAAAGATCAGCATACTTATCATGTATTTATAAGTCTTTTCAGCTGGAGTCGACCCCTGAATTCAGATATTGCCTTACTTAACTTATTCCAAATGTAGAAATGTGACATAACCAAGAAAATGAAATTCCTGAATTAAATCTGGACAGAGTCAATTTTTATTACAGTTGAATGAAACTTTGAGATTCTCCCTACTATTATGTCCGTTTCCATCATTTCTTAACTTAGTAAGAACTTTCTGAGTGTCTATCTAGCATGAACAATTTATAATAGCCACATAGGGAGGAATACAATGCCGTTGTTTTTTCTAAAGAACACTCAGCAAAAAGCTGTGGAAGTTGGGAGGTGGTGTACAGACAGGCTGGAAGGGGTGGTGTGATAGGTAGACAGGCAGTGCAGTTACAGGCAGGGGAAATTTCCACCAAAAGCATTATTGCCCAATGAAGCACCATAGGTTTGGGAAATAAAGGGTAC
Source organism: Rhinolophus sinicus (assembly GCF_036562045.2). Lineage (NCBI taxonomy): Eukaryota > Metazoa > Chordata > Mammalia > Chiroptera > Rhinolophidae > Rhinolophus > Rhinolophus sinicus. The sequence goes on from NC_133753.1 coordinate 116,059,790, forward strand.
ACTTATGTGGCCCAAGTACCGTGTTTCTCCGAAAATAAGACCAAGCCCGACAATCAGTTCTAATGCATCTTTTGGAGCAAAAATTAATGTAAGACCCAGTATTATATTATATCCGGTATTATATATATTATATTATATTATATTATATTATATTATATTATATTATATTATATTATATTATAATATAATATTATATTATATTATATTATATTATATTATATTATATTATATTATATTATATTATATATATCACATCATATATTATAAAGACTCGGTCTTATTTTACTATGAAGACACATTAGAGCTGACTGTCTGGCTAGGTCTTATTTTGGGGAAACACAGTAGGATGCATAAAGGGATGGGAGAGCAGAGGAAATTAGAAGAGTGAAGTGTGGTGAGTCTGCAGAGATCCTACCTGCCAGGTCCTCAATCTCTCAGAAACACAAATAGTACTATGATGTTTTCTATAAAGAGAAGAAATAACAGTAGGAAAAAAAGAGATAGAAGAAATATAGAAATGAGTTGTCTTGCTAAAGAATACTCTTTCTTGTTAATAAAGACTTAATATGCTATCATTTTTTTCCCCAAATTTGACTTATATAAGGGAAAAACCTTAGAAGTTTTCAATGTATTAAAACAGCATGAGTAGGAGAAAAATCGTATCTATATTTATTTCTTTGGCTGTAAATCTCACTGTTGGAAATTTTGATTCCTTTTCGATGTACTATCAGTGGTACTCACTACAATCTCATGGGAAGCTTCAAAAGTAGTTCAACCTCCACCCTTCAGAGATTCTGATTGAATTGTTCTGGGAGTGGAACCTGGGCATCAGTATTTTTAAAGACTCCTCAGGTATTTTTAAAGTGTGACAAAAGTGCAGAATAACTGTGCTAAATTAATATTCTGAGAAGAGACAAATAAGTTGGGTTTTGAGTGGAGGGGTCAATTGAGGCATAGTTTATTCATAATTATTGGTGATGGATCCTTCAGAGTGGTGGCTTTATTTAGGAGGTTTTCATTATCAGAGAAAAATTGGTAACAGGAAAAGACCAATCTACTTTTTTCATAGAAATGTGAAAAACATCACGCTGGCTTATTGTCTGAAATACGTTCATAAAAATTACATCATAAGGAACAAAGTTTAAGCTATAATTGTGGCTGTGAACTGGAGTAAAGACTGAATCAAGGGTTGATTTTTCAGGACATAATTTTTATTTTCTGACGAAATTATATAGCAGTTCAGCCTAAACTAGAGCTATTGTTGCAAAACATACTGAAAAGCATCAATTTTCCCAAGATCTTCTCTTATCCTTTGATTCCAAAATAATTCCCACGAAAACATCCACTTATGTCTTCATCCATTTTTGTTCTCTCATTTTAAACTGTTCATTGGTCTAACACTGTTGGGTCCTCATTTAATAATGTATTTATATTTGATTCAGATAGTGTTCCATTATCAATTTCTTTAATGATTTCTTGCAATTTGTTTTGTTATATGCATTGTATGTGCACTGAATTTATAGCATTGTATTTTTTTTGCATTAAATTTTTGTAAGTATCTTATAATCAGCCCCAAACTGATTAATAGAAACATTAACTTGATGTGGTTTTTAGAAGGCTACTTTTATTAACTAGTGATTTCATCAGTGAATATTTTCCTCTTATGACAGCTCACCTTGTAATCGAACTGTGAAAATTCAGATGATGAGGGCTGTTACCACACCACTTATTCAAGAACATCAAGGTAATGAAAAACAGTAATCCCCCAGACTGTAATGTCTAGAAAGCGAAAGCCAGGTTTCTCTATCTGTTTTTTTCCTTTAGTGAAGATATCTTAACAAATACAAAAGAATAAACTTTATAAAGAGTTGTCTCTATGTTTCACATTTCTTTAAGCAACATATAAAATACTTGGAAACTTAAAATTTTTCAAGTTATATTTCAATTGTTAAAGCATTCTGAATGAAAGCTATACATCCCTTGGAATCTGAAATAGTGGAGGAAAATCCCAGAAATTTGAGAAAACTATAATCAATATTTGTACCTTTTTTTACATATTGAAAATCAATTTTAAGAGGTAAAAACAAAATATAATTTGGTTTGCTCATCACATGCTTGGTAATGAGAAAAAAGGGGAAAATAGAAAGGAAAACATTTTAATTTATGTTTTATTTTATTTCATTTTTTAAATATTAAAAAAAAATTTCAATTACAGTTGACATACAATATTGTATTAGTTTCAGGTATACAACATAGTGATTAGACATTTATGTAACTTATGAAATGATCACACCGATAAATCCAGTACCCATCTGACACCATACATCATTACAATACTACTGACTGTATTCCCTATGCTGTACTTTACATTCCCGTGACTATTTTGTAACTACCAATTTGTACTTCTTAATCCCCTCACCTCCACCCCCAACTCTCCTTCCATCTGGCAACAGGCAAAATGTTCTCTGTATCTATGAGTTTATTTGTTTTGTTTACTTGTTTATTTTATTCTTTAGATTCCACATATAAGTGAAATCATATGGTATTTGTCTTTCTTTATCTGACTTACTCCACTCATCACAACACCCTTTAGGCCCTTCCATATTGTTGCAGACGGCAAGATTTCATTCTTTTTTATGGCTAAGTAATATATTCCATTATATATATGTACCATCTCTTCTTTATCCATTCATCCACTGATGGACACCCATGTTGCCTCCGTATCTTAGCTATTGTAAATAATGCTGTAATGAGTATATGGATACACACGTCCCCTTGAAGTAGTGTTTTGAGTTTCTTTGGAAAAATCCACAGAGGTAGGATTACTGGGTCCTTCTTTGTCTCTTGTTATAGTCTTTGCTTAAAGTCTATTTTGTCTGGTATTGCTACCACAGCTTTTTGTTTGTTTCCATTTTCATGAAATATCTTTTTCCATCCCTTTCCTTTTAGTCTGTGTGTGCCTTTCAATGTGAAGTGAGTCTCTTGGAGGTCGTATACATCAGGGTCTTGTTTTCTAATCCATTCAGACACCCTATGTGTTCTTATTGGAGCATTTAATCCATTTACTTGAAAGTAATTGTTGATAGATATATAATTATCGCCATTTTATTGTTCATATTTTTAATCTTTTTTTTTCTTCTTCTTAAAGAAGTTCCTTTAACATTTCTTGTAATACTGGTTTGGTGGTAATGAATTTTTTTTTAATTAAAAAATGGCATCACAGGAAAAATCAGGATGAATATTTACGAAATTCAACTTTTTCCTCCCTCAAAGAACTTCACAATTCTACTTTAGGTGGGGAAAAAAAGCGTAAGATGCTTCTTTTAACAGTATTCTACAAATAAGACATGAACAGAACTGTTTAAATATAGGTGCTCATTATTTCAAGGTGCCATGTTGAATTTTAACTAAAAATATAAAACATTTCTAGAAATTGAGAATTTAATTAAAAGGGAGACAAAGGAAAATCAGTATTTATTTATTTTTTCAAATTGATGCTATCTACACATATTTGAAAATAACAAGGATGTTCAAATTATCTGCAGAAACGGAACATTTTCTTATGTGGCTATGCTTCTGATTTGATTGTGTTCTACACATGAGCGCACACATGGACACACACACACACACACACACACACACACACAAACCCACACTACTATTATCTTTGCAGTCTGGCCTCAAGCACAGAAGCCTGTCAAGAGACAAAAAAGAAATCATTCCCTAAAGCGCTTCTACAACCGGTCAAAGAAAGCAGAGCTGGTAAACAGATGTTCTTTGCGGTAAAGATGCTATGATCGACACTTTATCCCAGCAAGCTTTGAAAGCATTTCTACACAGACCTTCCAGAAAGCTGTAATATATTATGGATGACAAAGAATCCACAGTCTACCTTTGCAAATAATTTGTGGGTAAAATGAGGAAAGTTAAATAACACTGGCTTCTCGAAGGTTGCACTGAAGTATATATATACATACACACACACACACACACACACACACACACACACATTTTGCCATGAGGCATTAAAACATTGAGCTATCTCTAAAGATAAAAATGAGCTCACTCACATCTGGGAATCATTCCTGGAAAAATTGCCTCAAACTGTGTTCTAATTATTTGGTAATATATGTGATTGAAAAAAAAACCCTACACAATCCACTGACAACTGCTTTCATTATATTCATAATTATATCCATATCATTGGTTTCTATTATAAGTCCACAGTTTAAATATCTCAGTAGTCAATAAAACCATTACTTTCTATGCGGCTACCAAAAGGTTTTAAAATTGATTTCTTGGTTTTACACTGCTATACACTGGACATGTCAAAATAGATCATTTCAACCCTACTTCCATTTACCCAAATTCCAATAAGTTATTAGAAGAGATTGTGAAAGTCCTATTATTCAATGTCTAGAAGGAAGAAGGAAGACGTGTATTTAAATGTCTACTGCTTCAGCTTCCAGGAGAGTATCTCTAAAATTTTACAGCTCTAAAACGCTATTAGTCCATGCACCTATGCGTTGCAGGCGATAGGATATAGTTGAATTTATTGGTCAATTTGCCTTCTACTCGAATGAAAAGAGGAAGTTTTATTCCAACTTTGGAAATATCATCAGCTACTTGAGACAACCTCTATTCCCCCATCTCTAATACTGGGATCTTACTTTTAACCTCTTTTCAGTGATGTTAATGTACTTAGAAAATATAAAGCCACATAAAACAAATCATGGGATAAATGAAATACTCTTTTGATTTTTTTTTTTTTTAAAGTCTCTAAGAAGATGAATTCTAAGAAACTACAAAATGCTACGAGCCAAACCATACAGTGAAAGCCATTCTGTTGAGCATCCAAAAGTCAAAGGAACATGATTTTCTCGAATCGCTTAACATTTCCAGAAAGATATGTGGCTATGGGTTGCACTGGACCGTTTGAAAGAAGACAATCATTGGAGGGCATGCTTTCCTGGAGAGCAGTGCCAGATCATACTCATCTCTGTATCCCCCATATCACCTTTTAGGATGTTTTGCACCTAACAGAAACTTACTATTTCTATTGACTGAACATAGTCCTAAAATGTTCTGCTATCAGACAAAATTTCAGGGAATGGCAGCCCTCTACACTCTTCCCTTTTCCTTTTTGCCCTGTCACCTCCACTCATCCCGTTATCATTATGAAAACACACAAAGAACTCTGACTCCAGGTGTTAACCAATGTTATAATCCATAGATATAATACAAGGATAAAATGTGGTCATATCAGGCCATAAACAGCCGATGGAAATAACAATGGACAGAAAACATGGGAGCTAGGCCTCAGTCTATCACTAACACATTGTGTGAGACTGGGTGATTCAACCGCTCTCCAAGCCACAGCAAATAAAGGAATCGGATAGAATATTCACTTTGGTTCTTCCAGTTTTGTAACTAATCTATAATAAACAGGTGCCAATCCACAGCTTTCAGGCTGCTTTGCACTCTTCACATATATTTTATGTACCGTATATCTCAGGAAACAAGTATGGGGAAGGGAAAAATTTCCAGTACTCTTATTATATGGATCCTATGTTTAAAAATAAACATTATGTTCTTTGAAATAGCTGAATAGGCATTATAATTAAGAAACACATGAGGGCACTCTAATCAATCAACAACAATGAATTTGATATTAACATTTTTTTTGAAAGATATATTGTCACAGCCCTTTTGTTAATAATAGTAGTGAATTTGGGCATTTCACTAGGTTGATAATTCTTATCGTGCAAAATTTCAGTGGTGTGCAGTACACAGCCTGAAGGGGCTGCATTCTTCATCTTGCTAGTACATCCATCCATAATTTTTTAACACCAAAACAACATTTGGTAGACTGTGTATCTTCACTGTTTGCTAAGTTTATAGCATTTTAGCCCATTCATTTCTAGTCCTTATAACTCAACCAAGCATTTTGTGTTCCATCTTTACAATGAAATACACATTTCCTATTAAAGGCAACAAATTCAATTCAAAAGTGTAATACTGCTTAAAAATATGTGCAATTGGTTAAATTTAGGAAGATGAACAAAATGTACAAAACAAGAAAACTTTGGACAATGTAGAATAAATATTTTAAACACTCAATGAATAAATTATTTGCTTTAAGTCCTAAGCTTCAGTTGCTAGTTCTGAAACTACAAAACAAGCATTCAAAGGATTACTCTGCTTGTCCTTTCATACCTTCCAGTGAAATCACCTAATGATAACCTTTTGCTTACTGACACAATTTCAATGATTGTTTCTATAAGAAGTATTGGAATTTTCCTATTGTTTTCGCATTTCATGCACCATCTGGGCTTTCTCTCCTCATTTCCTTACAGCTCAAAGCTTTCTCTTATCTGAAACCATTGTTTACTTGACATGAAAAATAGACTCTAGCAAAACTAATTACATCAAATGAGGGAAAATCCTAAATCTCAATTATGCAATCATTAATTCTAAAACCATTAGCAGAATCATCATACTTGAAGCTTTGCTTTTTTTCATTCAACAATTTATTTTAAGCTATATTAGCGATCTTTAATATCCTCTCTCTTTGCCTTTCTACAGCAAGTGTCTCTAATCGACTCATTTAGTCAATAATTATTCATGAATCACAAATTATGCACCAGGCATTGATCTGTTCTCTGGGTTTAAATAAAACACAAATTTCCTGCTCTCATGTAGCTTACATTTTGATGGGCGAAGAAGATGATACACAGTTAAATACGTAACTTCAGGTTGAGAAGGGGGCTGGAAAGATCAATACTGCAGGGTGAGAGCAACAGTCATGGGGTTGTGACATTTTTGACTAGAGTGGCTATGGAAGGCCTGGTAAGATGACACCTGGGAGAAGTGTCTGAAAAAAAAAGAAAAAACAAACCCATTTTGGCCTTAGACCTTAGCTGCATTCTTCACCTTAGCTTGACCATCAACAGAGCTAGTATTTTGATCCCTCTCTATGGTTTCTCATCTGGAGAACCAGTGAGCAATGGTTCTCACTCTGGGGTGATTTTGTCCCTGGGGAATACTGGGCAATGTCTGGACAATTCTGATTGTCACAACTGGGAGGAGGTTTCTACTTGCATCCAGTGGGTAAAGGCCAGAGATGCTGCAAAATATCCCACAATGCAAGGGAGAGCCCCCAAAACAATAAATTATCTGGCACAAAATGTCAGTAGGACCAATATTTAGAAAGAAATCCTGCCACAGAGGATAAGACATGTCTGGCCTCCTCAAAACCCTCAATACCTATCTAAGAGGAAACAAACAACAGTATATTATCCTTGAAGAATATCTATGCAAAGCTTAATTTTAAAAAGTTTTAGTGATTCATTAAAGATACAATGACTAGATTTTATTACTTCAGTTTAAATAACTGCTTACATATAAAAGCCGTACTGTTTTTCTTTCAAATATCCTCTAATTAAAATTTACACTAATTTCGATAGTCTCCAGTTCAAATTATTGAATTTTTTTAAATCTAATGATGAGTTTCTGCTTGAATGAAAGATTTCAGATACTAATGATTATTAGGAAGACAGTGAGATGAAGGGAGAATACGAGAAAACTACTTCACCTACGAGAGTTTAGCACCCTAAGCAAATATTTAGCTATATATAAAACTCAGATGCAAGCTGAAAATAATACTTGGTTGATTTAATTTGAGAGCTGAGCACCTAAGTAGTTTTCAACCTTAAAATCTTCAGTTTTTATTGTGTCATCCAAAAATCTGGTTGGTATTAAGGACTTCTATCATTTTAACTCATGAACACATTTGCTCAAGTTATTTTAAGATACCATCTGTCATGATATCTCTTCCAATACAAGTGTAATCACAAGTTTAAGAGGAAAAAAAAAGACATTCTATTTTGTTTCTTACTCAAGGCAAATATGGAGACAGAGTTTCACATATCAATTGCAAAACTCCCTTACACACCATCTAAGATAAAAGCAATCCATCTTAAACATTCTGCCATTGGAAAAAGAGCAGTGCCTGCTTATCACACTGTCACCATGAAAATAAGTGGCAGAATAAGGACGCTAACATTGGGAAATGCATTCTACATACTGGAGAACGAAGCAGACACAAAGCCAAGTTAAGGGCATGAGTTTTGGGGCCAGGCTTGAGTCCTTTTACCACCACTTACCTGAAGAATAACCACGGGCATGTTCCTTAAGCTCTCTATCAGCCCCAATTTCTTCATCTGTCAATTGGGGATAATGGTCATCTAAGATTCCCCAAGGACTATCATGAAGCTCAAACCAGTCAGCGTCTGAGAGTACCTGCCTTCACTGGGCATTCCATAAGGATTCAATAATGACTGAGAGCTATTAGTGATGGCATTAGCTGCTGCAAGTGGATTGAAATGATCTGTCTTTTCTTTACCATCCAAATCCACATCCATGCATCTGAATCATGGTACAGAAATGTTAGATCTTCACTTGCTGGAGGCCCCTGGAAGCCTACAGTTGTCACCTGTGTGGATCCTACCTAAGGACCTGCGCACTAGGAGCAGTGACTCCAACTGGGAGGGAACAGAGCAGTGCTGGTTCCATTTTTCCATTCCCCAAGTGGCCCCGCTCAGTCTTCTCTACCTTTTGGACTAAGTACTTGAGTAACAAGACAATAGTGGATCCACCATTGAGGAGAAGAGAGAGGAGGAGGAGGAAAGGAAACACCGAAAAAATGACCACTTTAGGTATTGTTAACATCGATGGCTGGCAATCAATAGCCTGATCAGCAGGAGAACACGATGGGGAAACACAGCTAAAATCTACAACATCCCATGTCTCACCATCCACAGAAGTTTTCATTCCACTCTCCTACAGAGAGGTGGCTTGAAGACACAATTTGCTACAGAAACTGTCTTAAAGTTCATTTTATACTTCTTTAACTTTTGATTCTATGACATAATCGAGAAGTGAATTTATGAGAGACAAAGGATTTGGGAAGCAGCTAAATTCAGGATGGAGTGTTGTTTATTTAAGTGCTGGTCAGTCCCACCACACCCCAAATATCTCCTCCTATCCAGCGTTTCCAAGATACTAGGGGTGGATTTCAACTGTGGAGCCTGTACAAAGATAACGAGTTTCCTCCAGAACTCCAAGAGACAAAGGCTCTTACTGAGCTTCTGAGGAGGTACTGGAATGACCACAATTTTCAACAGTGACAAGAGGTATAGATGATCCCGTTTTCCAAATAAAAGTGCAAAGGAAACTGGAGGTTCACTGCGCTTGTCTGAATTTAGACAGAATTCATTTGAAACCTGAAATTGGGTTAATTTCCAAAAGAGTAAATCTAAATGGCTTGCCCTTTTCATATATTAAATAGCTGATAGGCTTACCCAACTGGGAAAACAGATTGCTCCTTTTAGTAAAGATACCATAAAACCGTACAAAACAAACGTTGCTATGAGTAATGTTGGTTTTTATGTTTCAGAGTATGCATTTCCGATTTTTATGTATTAGCTAGAAAATATTGATGACTAGTGTAGCCGATGCATTTAACTGACTGCAGTGCATTACCCTGACAACTGAAAACAACTGAAGGTTCAAAACGAGGCCAGGGAATTGAGACTATTCAACCTGTAAGCGCTGTATACGTCTCTTTCAACACTTTAAACATGTACCCTGCCAGTTTTAAGAGAGACAAGGTGCTGATTATGCTCACTGGTTAGCCAAGACGTAAAGTAGAAATTTCTGGCACTGGAGATTCTAACTTTAAATATGTCCTTCCTTATGGTAAAGCAGGCTCCTGGGGTTGAGAGAAAGGGAGGAGGGGTGGCAGGCCAAAAGTGTATTCAAAGCCTTTTTTCTTCCTCTTGGTCCAGGATCCCTCGATTCAATTTATGAATGCCTAATCTCTGTTTAAGTTTAAATCCTACGGTATTAAAGCTAATTTATGAAAGCGCTCATGTAAGGAGCCCGAAAATCAGCTTAATAAACAGGCATGACTCACCAGCAGCAAGTGCCTAATAAATTTGTCTAGACACAGGTGACGAGGTAGTAAAATTTACTTTAAAATTTCAATGGAATGGTAGGATCACGTGTTTCTTTGCAATAATGAAATATGTGTTCACATATTGTAGTAAAAAGGGGCCTTGACATGATTGTTTATGTTCATAGGACCAAATAATAGCAAATATAGAGGTATTATGCACAATTCACTAAGTTGAATACTTTAAGGGCAGATCAACTATCTAAATTATTTGGATGGCTGCTATAAATATTTCGAAAAACATTTCTTTGTTTTGAGGTGTCAGCAGTTCTCATCGTTCTTTTACCCGGTGAGTTTTAGTATTTTTGGATGAAGGAGAGGAACCAAAGCTTCCCTGGTGAGGGAAGGGCGAGGTTTGTGCTGAGGAAACAGGAATGTGTCGTCACTCCTTTCTATACTTTCATCCCCCATTTAATTCTTACCAGGTATCTTCGTATAAATGAGGGGAACATAATGGTTCTCTGTAGTCACATATACAATCAGGGAACCTGACTACAGAGTACTGTTTACATTTGGCTCCCCAGTATTTAAAATAACGCAATTGCAGCCTGACTCCTCCTCATCCATCATATGTTTGAGAAGCACAGCAGAATTCCCATGTTCTCTACTGAGAACTCAACACATGGAAAAAATACCTCAGGTGCAGCAGGGAAAAGAATCTCCCCATAGTTTCCAATTCTAAGTAAGCTTTATACTGTGTCTTTTTCTAAACTGCTTGTAAGGGCAATTTATGAGCTCCTGATTACTATAACATATTGTGCTCTTAAAAAGAAAAAAAGGTGATAGGAGTTTGGCTCCTGGTTGGCATTCCATTTTTTATAGATTATTATATTGTCTTCAAGCTGGGCCGAGTCTGAAATTAATGCAATTAACCTCCTGCTCAGCTACATGCATCTATTTTCCATTCTCATTCATCTTTTCTCTCTGCCCCTGAAGACGTACTTGGAAAGGAAAGAAACCTATGTTCAGTGGTCTAACATCCATTGTTACTTCCCAGACTTCTGTTCTAGAAGCCAGTATCAGTCGAATGTGAAAACAACTTGAGAAATCACAAGAGACCCTTCACAGCCGACCGGCTTACTTTCCATAAATAGCACTTAACATTTTCTGTTAAAAATGTTATAAAAACATATCAAGGCTATCAGACAGACAACTGATCAGATGAAAACTGGCCACAAAGGCTTGAATCAAGACAGGGAATCGCATACTCGGTTGCAAGTGGGAAACAGGAAATTCAGTGTCCAATTTTGGACCCATCAATAATAAAAGACAATATCTCAAATGAAACAGGATTCCAACTGCCACTGGTGCCCCCGCCTTTGGCTAAAAGTACATACACATAATTTCAACTAGAAAACTGGAGGATCACTATTATTTTTCATACTTGAAGAAGAAAATTTAAACCTAATACAAGTTAGTTTTGATTCTGTTTTGAAGAGTCTATTAGTTTCCTACTCAAACTGTATTGACAACCCATGTATATAAAATGGAAGACAACCCAGGACACCAGTTTCCCACGACTTAGAAGGGAATGTGAACACTGGAGGCCTTTGGGCCACATGTAGCACACATAAGGGATTGATTTGGCCCACATGGTGTTCTACAAATCAGGAATTTTACAAAAACATCCACATTTCTGTCTTCTATTGAAAATCAGATGTGAAGACATTGGCACTACCTTCCCCAATGATCACAAACCCAGTTGCTTCCTTTAGATCAGGCCTACCCCGTCCAATGTGTCGGTTTCCACCACTCCCCACTGTATCGTACCTGAGTCCTTCCTTGCTATCCAAGCACTTCCTGCCTCTGTACACACAGGACTTAGGATCCCTGCCCTGGAAACAAAGGGGCATGTGAATCCTGCTGGAAACTCTTATGTTTCGCCCAGAAAGACGTTTTAGGAAATGAGCATTCCCTTGAAGACCTGGGCCAACAGACTAAAATAACACACAAAACCTCATTCAAATACTATGGGGATCTAAAATAATGTTGAAACCTGAAAGTCTTTATTAAATCGTTGTACATTATTTATGAATTCTCAAGATATGATATTAGTACTTGATTTCTGACTTCACTGGAGAAAAAAAAGAGAACTCAATGGCATCTTTAATTTGGTTCTCATTCATAAACCTTCATAAACTGTCAGTGTTAACATAACTTTGTATATGTATGTATAGAGCTCATGGTATTACTGTAGTCCTGGGACTATTTTAATACCCAGAACAATAAAAAATAAATAATACGTTCTTAGTTGGTCTTGACTATAGCACTGGTCGTGATAATCCAGTTTACAGACATTTAGATCAATGCTGAGGAATCGTAAATGTATATTTTTAAGGTGACTGATTTGTGGTTGTTAATGAACACACATGCGTATGTATGTGCTTGTAATGTATTAAAATCTTTATGTTTATATACTGATATCTTTCTGCATTTCAAAAAGCAAACATATTGTCATCTGTTTTTAATAATAAAGTCCCAAATAATTGATAATGCAGTTATACAATATAAATGGGACACTGCATCAATCAGGCAGAAATATCTGTTCCACCCAATGGTTCTCAACATCACCCATTAAATTAAGATTGAGCTAAAACCAGAGACATCTGAATAAAGTAATAGCTGCTTGAGAAAAGGCATAAAATACTTCAGATTAGATTATTCATCATTTACTCCATTATAACAAAGAATACACATAAGTACAAAATTACAATGACTCTCCTTATTCCTTTTTTTTTTTTAACTATGGAAGATAAAATATTACATGAAAACCTGACAAATCTTAAAGTTCTCCTGGATTGTCTGACACAGCAATCCCTATTAAAATAAACAAAGGAACAAGAGAACCTTGTCTACTTCAATTGTACTGTCAAGAACAAGCCAGAGGAAGCCAATACTCACAGAGCAATGGAAGTGTACCATTTGCAACCTGACTCAACTGTGGGGATCAGTCAACCATCTTCTCTCACAATATACAACACCATATAAGAGAACGTAGCTCAGGCATTCTAATAAAATGAGAAGCCCACAGGAAGCTATCCTAATCTAAATGAGGTTTACATTCATTTCAAATGTGACATACTTCAAGTGTATAGATTTATATTTTTCCTAGTGGCCACACAAATGATTTCTTTCTACTGGTTCCAGAATCTCCTCATCATAAATAAAATAATTATAATGGAGGGTCATTTAAACGCTGGTTTGTTTCTGTACTTAACACACACACACACACACACACACACACACACACACATTTTCTTTCCCTATCTTTCGGATTTCTCCACCGATGGGGAAATCAAGCATGGGATGTGGAATCAGTACACCCAGCTTCACCTCTGACTCCCACCACATTTGAACACCATGAATTTCCTTTGCCTGCTAACTCATCTGCTAAGCGGGGGCAGAAGTTCACGGGGAGAAGCCATCCCAGAGTGGACCTGTTTTCATAGATGCAGGCTGCCTGTTATCAGCATTACAATCCTGCCTAAAGTGGGGCTAAAAATACTTGCCTTCTACCGCAAGAAGTTGCGACAAGGGTCAAATGCAATAAACTCCCAGTTTAAAGTCAAATTTCTCAGTTTTTAAAGGACAAAAATCTGGCTAAGGAAACATCATTAAAACTAGGGTAGAAACTTTTCTATTGAAGCAGAAAAATCTCTGGCTAAGCTTCAAGGATTAGAACTGAGAACAGAGTACAGAACCGAGGACAAGAACTTTGATTTGGGCAGACTTGGCTTAGAGTCACGACTACACCACCAAGTAGCTGTGTGATCTTGGACAAATCACGTAAGCTCTCTGTGCCTGTTTATTTTTCAGTAGAATCAGAACAACAGTACCATTCTCACAGGGGAGTTACACAGATTAAAAGATATGTTAAGCTCCTATCAGAAGACTAAAAGTGGCTCACTTCACCTATTATTAGTTGGTTTACTTGATCTATTACACACACATATACATTCTCTTGATAACCAGTACCTAACTAAATATATGACTGCTTCCCCTTTTCTACACATATAAAAAGGTTTATTCAAGAAAAAAATTCTTGCGGCGTTATTTTCTTTGTACAAATGAGATTTCTGTGGTAAGTCTATATAACGTAATGTCAACAATAAAAAGTAGGTATTGTTTCCATTTCTTTCTTAAAATTTCAAACTATTTTAATGAGCTACTACTTCAAGACCAAGGGACTTAACTCCTCCTGCTGCTGGGGATGAAGTGGCGTGATAGCCATCAGCTGTCAGCCTTCTCTGGGAAATGCTCTTGGCTAGAGAGAGCATCCAGGGGCAGCCTGCATCCAGTGACTGGCTGGTATGGAGTTACAGAGGCCAGGCCCCATTGCCCCAATTCGGTACACTGCTAAAGAGCACCCCTAGCTTCAAAGCTCTTTACAGGTCAGCCGAGACCTTTGGTGAGACTGCCCAGAGTCCAACTTTTCCTTCTGCCTGCATCTGCTTCCTCCCTTCCTTCCACAGGTGTTGATCCTAAGAAAAACTCTCTAATAAACTTCTTCCAGAGTCTGTTTCCTAAGGAACCTGAAGTACAACAGCCCGAACCATCTGCCCAAACTCAGTGTGCTTTAAAGGTTACTAAGGTCAGGCTTCCTGGACCATCATAACTGAAACAGCTTTTATTTTTCATAAGAGCTGGTGTATCTGCTTTCTCTACACTACAAACGGTACTTTTGATTCAGGAAGGCAAGAGAAAAAAAAATAAAAACAGGTTAATTTAGCCCAATGATTAGTTTTGCTTATTTGATCAGGGAATTGAACAGTTAATTGAACTAAGCACTTATTTTGACCTTGTGGACAAAATATCTCAGATATGGCACATGAAGTAGCCTATTTTGGGGGTTCTTGGCAATTGTTCAACTCAAACTTCTCTATAAAACTGTTTTTTTTCCCTCTAACAGCTATATTTCACTAAAGATGAACGCTAAAGCATTAGGTTTGTTCTTATTTAAAATAAGATTACATAGTATCTTGGTTGTCAAGAAAAAGGAAACGGGAAAAATGCTTGAAAATACGTATTTATTTGCCTAAAAGTCTCCCTCTGACCCTTTCCACTGTGTTAGTTATTAAAAGTGAAGGTGCTTTGTCAAATGCATTTAAAAGTATCTTCTGGCCAAATCAACACTGATTTAATAATATCTCTGGCAATTTAATAACATTTCCTGAAAATTGCAGTAACTAAATCCACACCTATAGGGTCAATATCACTTTTGCCCAAGGGGGCCTGAATTGAAGGAATCATCCACAAATTACTGGATACTTACCAAAAACTAGTGGTTTATTCATGTGTATAGTGATGACAATGAAGTATTTCATGCTATTTAATCTATGCTATTAAATTTAGTAAGTTGCACGATATTAGACCATTTTCTAATAAGATATTTTTCAACTGCAGAATAGAACTTTCACAAGACACAATTTTTCTAATACGAATCCAAAGTTCTCCGATGAGGCTTTGCTATTAGAATATTTTCTCCAATTCACTGTTTTCCCTCTCTGTTTTACTACTCGATGTCCACAGACATGAACTTGTGGGCCCTCTTTCACTCATCACCTCTGCTGTGACTGTCTTGAGTACCAATTAGTCAGGTGTTGACCTTGAACAAAGACCTGACTGCCAACTCATTCTTCCATACAACAAACAGATAAACTCTTACAGATCATCTTGTCACCCACGTTTGACAGAGACAATACAGTGAGTGTAATGATCAAGAGCATGGACTTGGGGCTGAGGGCCCCAGGTTCAAATCACAACTGGGCCACTTGGGCAAGTCACTACAAAGCTTTCTCTGCTTCATTTTTTTTGCATCTGTACAGTGGAGATGTTGCTCATTCCTATCTCACAGGGTTATTATGAAGATGGAAGTAGTTGACATTTGTAAAGCCTTTAGGACAGAGCCTGCACACGGTATGTTTGTGTTTGCTATTATTAGTTTGCCATTCTATTTTCATTTCCCTTGAAATTACCATTTTGGAGAACGCTAGTCTGCTATGGCATCCTCTCGCATTGACTCATCCTCTTGCATCACCTCTCTTCTTCACACAGCTCAATCTTTCAAATAGATCTACTGCTGCCACCCCCTCCATAACCACCATAGCATATATTCCATTTCCGCATTATTTCTCACTTCTTATCGTCATCTCTCCCCACACATATCAATCAGCCCACTGTGGCCTAACTATAATAACATGTACAATGGGATTTATTAACACTGGTAGATTTTAATTCATAACCTGCAAGGCATACAAAATGCCAGACCACCAGTATTGTGTAGTTTTACACTGTTTTTTTTTTTTTTTTTTTTTTTTAAATGAGTTATATAGTAAAAGCCCTGCCTTGGTTAAATTTCGCAGAGAGATATGAGAGTTTGAGTGCTCAAGAGAAAAAGCAGAATAACTAGAATGTAAGATGCAAAGTTTCAAATCAATCGTCAACAACAGCAGCTCTGGTTTAAAGAGTTCTTGACATTCTTCAGGGCTGTGTGAGGTAGAAAGGACTAGATCTTGCTTTGACAATAACTACAGGTATTGGCTGTGTAAGGCAGGCAGTAGTAAAACCTACTGGGAGTCAATAAACTGAGTGGATCGGACTCGGAAAACACCTAACCAACAAATAGGTTCCGTAATAATATGACATTTTTATAGCCACATTTTTTAACCATAACAGCACTTGAATGGTACGCATTATAGTATTTCAATTTAGTCATTTATCTAAAAATGAGTTTTATCTTGGCTCATAAATAAACAGTGACATTCCAGCAATTTGAAAAGCTCAGCTTCACCTTTTGCTGCAAAGCTCATTTTACAATTACAGAAACACATGCCCTTTAGTGCCATGTTGCTTAATCTTTGATTTATGGCTCTTATCTTTGTGCTAACCTCTTTCTGTAAACTATGCCAAGTTTGTATAAGCTCAGCTATTTCATTCTTACTTCTAATCTTAATGGGTTATTTTCTCCCTAGTGGCCATGTCTCTCTACCAAATAGGTTAGGGAGAAAGCATTCACTCTTTCAGTTCACCACATCCTATATTCAGAGTCTGAAATAAGCAATACATTCCCTAAAGGCCTGCTCTTCCAGAAAGCCTTTCTTTTCTGTCCCCTGCTTTTCCCATTGTTTGCTCTAGCATGTCCCACAGCAAAGCCTCATGGGCAATGGCTGCCTGCTTTCCATCCTTTCCACACTTCACTTTCACCAGGCTCCCTCAGCCAGCAGGCAAGGTGGGGAGAAAAAAGTTTAAATAGGACATCACAATGGTTTCTCCTCCAGTTCCATCTTGTTTGCCTTTCAGGGGTAACACTTGGATGTTTTAGAGTCACTCCCAAATCCCCCACATTCTATCTACAGCCCTAGGTCTTATCACATAATTCAGGGAACACTAAGGATCTCTTTTATGGCAATGTGCTTCATTTGAAGGAAATCTGTGTCCTGCTCAAGATCCAAGATGATGAGACAAGTGTGGGGACAGAGTCCCACAGAGCAGTTGCCAGGCTCTCAGCCTCCCGTGGGAAGGTGCTGGCTCGGGTGGTGAATGGCCATCAACTGTGATTGGTTGGCCATCAGCTGTAACCAGTTAGCCAATTGGCCTCTGATGAAACTGCGGGGCTGCGTTGATTGGTTGGTTGGCAGGCAGAGAAGTGAATGGAGGACTGTGGATCGTGTGGCTACTACTGTGTATATCTCGCCAGGCCGCCAGAGAGACCATAGTGGTATGACTCCCCTATCTATGGCTCCGTGGGTGTTCCTTTTTGGCTTCACCATATCCTGCGTTCTTATGTGGGGAGCGGGAGCAGAGGCCCCGCAGGCCGTCTCGCACAACACATGGTGCAGTGAGCAGGGTCTCCCACACGACACAAGTATAGGTTCAGATGTCTTCCTTCTCCTGTATCTGAACACTACAGACGTGGCAGGTGTACTTCAGGGTTTGTGGTCTGGGGTTGTCGCTAATGCCTTGCTTAATTACAGATGGATTTTCTTCTCTGCTTGTCATTATTTCTACTGTTGTTTGGAAAGTGGAGAGAAATGTACTTTTACTCCACCATTTTAAAATAGAAGTCTGTCTAAAAACTTGTGTAAAAAATATAGAAAGATGTTGATGATACAATACTAAGTAAAAAAAAATGAAGGCTGCAATATAATCTATCCGGGATGCCACATAATGATGGTATCAAATACATGAAGGGGATAACACACCAAAATGTCATCGTCTCAGAACTGGAGAGCAATTTTAAAGTTTTCTATTGATACTTCTTTGTATTTTCCAAGGTATGTTTTGTGTTTTCAGT
This sequence comes from Rhinolophus sinicus, assembly GCF_036562045.2. Lineage (NCBI taxonomy): Eukaryota > Metazoa > Chordata > Mammalia > Chiroptera > Rhinolophidae > Rhinolophus > Rhinolophus sinicus. The sequence continues at coordinate 116,078,098 of NC_133753.1, forward strand.
GAACAAGCATTACATTATATTCAGCAAACAGTGTTTAGAAAAGGACATTCCTGTGGCAGTACAACCTGTTTAGGACTCTCTACTCAGCACAGGTTTATATCTGTACACCTATTTATTCAACAAATATTTACCGAATTTCTGCTACGGGCCAGTCACTATGCTAGGTTTCGGGACTATAGCAGTGACAAAGGAAAGTCATCCACATATCAGCTTGCATTCAGGTGGGGGAGACAGACAATAAATAAGCAAATAAACATACACCATGCGAAGCTGGGTAAGTCCTATGGTAGAAAAACTAACACAGAGGTACAGTGGATGATAGGGGATTGAGAGGAGACACCAAATGTTTGGAATCTGTATCCATCAGAAACCAGTGCAGGCAAGGAAGCTAAAAAAAGTGAGGCAGAAAAGCCTCACTAGGTTAATACTACATGTGCTTGTCATTCATTCATTGTTCAATATCTGTTAGGCAGTCATGAAACCAACAAAGACATATATCTTTTTATTTGTGGGTAGCTCTCCTTAAAGACAATACTTTTACCTTGAAATATATAGGGACAGATTAGATCTTCTGAGCATTTGGAAAACAGGATATTTTAAGGGGCTTTCCTGCTACGATATTTACTAAATAGCTAAAATAATGAGTAGTAAAAGGAATTGCTTAAGGAACACTCAAAACCAATGAAGTTGAGAATTCCCACCAAACAGGAATTAACTAGGTACCGTATGTATTTTAATACATTGTGTGCGTTTAGTGATTGCTCACCACTAACATTTGTTTTTCTCCCAAACTTTTTCCAGGAATTGTGTGGGAAAAACCAAATGCACTTAGGCTGCACTTTAACAAACACAAAGTTCCTTGTAGTGGATTTTAACACACAAAATTGTCATTTTTAATGTAAATGAAGGTAAAATTTCTCCTTTTATAACATCTACAAAACATAAGGAAAGCCAACCAAAACCATGATTTGAAGTACAAATGCAGTAACTGCGCCCTTTCCCACCATTGCTAAGGAATGAGACTGTACACAGAGGTAAACCCCTATTTCATTGAGTGCATGCCACAAGAGCACATGCTTTTATCATTCAATCATTAAAACACCCCAACACTCCATTTTACAGGCTAAGTAATTTGTCCCAGGTCCTACAGCTAGTAAATGGCTGAGCAAGAATGCAAACCAGGCACTGTGATTCCAGAGTCCCTTACTCTCAACTGACAATCCCCAAGCTTATGATTGCTCCATTGAAAGCTTCATTTTGGTTGAAAAAAATCTGAATTATACAAGTTACTTCCATACTTGAACAACTAATTTGGGACCTAATTTAATAATTTCATATATACATGTATTTTAAGTATCTATTTTTAAAAGTCATCACATATTACTCTCTCATGATGTACGTTTTTAACTTTGTTTCCTCTCAGGCTGTTGCCACACAAGCTTCTTCTGCACATAGATAGTTGCGCCTCTAGTCCTAACAAACATGTGATACCAAAGTCATTAAGACCTGTAAGTTAAAGTAAGTTTGACAGTAAGTTCTAAGGAACACATGCTGGGCTCTCAACCCTTCCTTCCTTCCTTCCTTCCCTCCCTTCCTTCCTTCCTCCCTCCCTCCCTCCCTCCCGCCCTTCCTTCCTTCCTTCCTTCCATCCAATATCTCTAGGAATCACTATAATAAATTCTCTCCACTTGATTTCTACGGCCTCTACCTTAGTATAGATCTTAAATTCTCAGTTGTTTTTCTAAAATACAGTCCTGATTGGACTCCATGTAGCAAATCTCTTGCCCAATCTTTATTTTTCTGCCACATTCCCTTTCCAAAGATTTTGTTTTTCCCATTTAAAGGAGATAGTATATGTACATACATTAGAACCTTGCCTGGTCTATAATAAGTGCTTTGTAAACACCATTAGTTTTGCTACAGCTATGTTCCAGACATGAAGCTAAGCAATGGGAATATAGCAGACATGAACAAAACATGGTACCTGGCACTGAGGAGCCTGAAGTCTAGTGAAGACAGAGAAAAATAAACAATCTATCACCACACAGTTGTAGAAACACCTTACCCTGACTTGGTGGAGGCAGAAGTCAGGAGAAATGGGGTGAGAGGGTAAGAAATCTGGGAACAGGAGAATTCCCAGGACACTAATACACTGGAAATTACAGGGAGCTTCAAGTCATGTAATAAGTCTGGAGATGGGTAAGAGATAGGTCATGGGACCCAGGAAGCTGGAGTGGTAGACCAGGCCAAAATCCTAACGGCTTGTATGTCATGCTATGGATCTTGGATGTTTATCCATAGGCAATGAAAACTAAAAATTTACTAGCACGATCATTGATGCAATCAGTTTTAGACAGATCAACTTGGCAACAGTGGGGGAATTGATCAGAAATGGGTGGTGCTGGGTTAAGAAGCTGCTGCAATAATCAAAGGGAAAAATAATGACAACGTGAATACAGATACTAAAAATGGGGCTGGAATGAAAAAAACACAATAAGAGTAATTGAATAAATGAGATAACTGGTTGAGTGTTTGAATGTTGGGAGATATCGGGGAGGGAGGATTTAAGAAAAGTAAGTGTTATGGATAACATCCTTGAAAATTCGGGCCATTCACTAAACTAAGAAATTGGGACAAAGCCAAGATATTGAAGGAAAGGGAACAAATTTACTTCGGTGGTGTAGACTTTGTGAGAGCTGATGAAACATCAAAATGCAGATGACCTGAAAACAAAGAGCTAGAGATAAAAATTTTGGCCAGCGATAAAAATTTGTAAGTCACCAACCCAGGTGATAGTATAAGCTTTGATAATGGATGACACAAGAATCTATGTAGGATTAATTCATTGAGAAAAGATATATAACCTCTCTCTTTTTTTTTTTTTTTTTGTAATGGGACACGGATCAAGATTTGGCTGCAGTCATCTTTTTAACATTATCTGCTGCCACTCCACACCATATATTGTACTGTGAAATCACATCAAATAACAATTTTCCAAGTCTGTCAGACTCCAATGCCCTCCCCTAAATTTACTTCCCGCTGAACACCCACTTGACCTTTAACTCTAAATCAAATGTCACTTTTCCTGGGGAGCCCTTGATAATCTGACCATTTTCCTCTCAATTCCAGGTGGGATTCATTGCTCTCTCCTCCTTCCTACTTGATTTAGCACTTGGTCTATGCCTCTACTATTGATATACAATTTTTTCTCCTCCACTAGATAGAAAGTTCCTAGAGGGAAAAGACTGCATCTACACAGGAAAAGGTATCAAAGCATGTTTACAGAATGACTGCATAAAGTAACATGTCCTCTATGCGCAAACACCTTCAATTACTTTAAAAGAACCCATGATGACTTGTTTGGAAAGCAGCCACAGAAAGTTCTTAGGTATAATGAGGTATTTTCAATATAATCTAATAAGATTTTTTTTATTCCTACATTACGAGAACTCATGTCGACACAACTGATGTGGTGAGAACGGTGTAATCATTTAGAATAATTATTACTAGTTCCTCTCAGCAAAAATGCCACTTTATCACTCAAGGCAAAAAATGGGAAGAGATGAAATCTAAACAGAAGTAGACGGCTGGCATTAAGCTACAGCAGGCTTCACTAGGATCAACTGGGAGATCGTGGCGGCACTTTGGTATAGTATCTCCTCCAGAAAGGACAATTCAAAGACGATGGATGGATGGATGGATGGATGGATGGATATAGATGATAGAGAGCTCTATAGACAGATAATTGAGAAAGTTTATATTTGTTAAGTGCCCAATACATGAAAGGTATAATCTTTTAATGAAAGAAAACAGGACTCCTACCTAGGTTGACTTTAAAGAAAATGCTAAAGAATAAAAAGAGATCTAAATGTCCAAATGACAATCTTTCTTTCTAGAAGCATCAGCTCTTTTGGCAACAAGATATTTGTTTTTACCTACTTAGCTCCTTGAACAAAAGGGACAATCTATAAAGCCATATTTAGACTGACATCAAAAAGCCTTTCAGGATAGATACCTAGGAGTGGGATTGCTGGATCATAAGGTAGTTCCATTTTCAGATTTTTGAGATACCTCCATACTGTTTTCCATAGTGGCTGCACCAATCTGCATTCCCACCAACAAAAATCTTTATGCACTCCTATGTTTATTGCAGCACTATACACAATAGCCAAGACATGGAAACAACTGAAATGCCCATCGGTAGATGACTGGATTAAGAAACTGTGGTACATTTATACAATGGAGTATTACTCAGCCATAAAGAAGAAAGAAATCTTACCATTTGCAACAACATGGGTGGACCTAGAGAACATTATGTTAAGTGAAATAAGTCAGACAGAGAAAGACAAATACCATATGATCTCACTTATATGCGGAATCTAAAGAAAATAATAAGTGAATGAACTAATCAGAGACAGTTTTGGAAACATGGAGGAAAAACTGAGGGTTGCTAGAGGGGGGGGGTGGGGATAAGGGGAAGGTGAGAGGTTTAGAAAATAGTCGGTAACCACAAGATGGCCACGGGGTTTTGAAAATTAATTTGGGGAACGTACAGAGGGATAGTGGATGGGGGGAGGGGGGTTCACACAGTGTGAGGGATATAAATGATAAACGTCTAAGTTTTGCTTTGTCTTGTGCACCTGAAACTAATAAATAAATAAATAAATAAACCTTTCAAATTGCTATTCCTCCTTTGCCTCTACTTAATTGTAAAAAAGAGACATTTCTGAATTTCACTCTTTCTAGTTTGTTAGAGAATATGTACACAATTTTCCCAAGACATTGAAAGATACATCCATATGGTCTGAAATTTCAACAACCATGACAAATTTATGTAAAATGAACAGAAGTTGTTGGATGTTTTCCTTTTCAAATTGACCACTACTTCTGCAAGAATTGGTTAGTTTTCATTCTTGCAAAATGGTTCAATGAGTGTACTATAAGCTACAGGCAAGCTGACTAAATATTACACAGTGACCTATATTATGTGACTAAAGAAGGAGAAGAACTCTAAGACAGAAGTCAGAAAAATGCATTATGTGCAGAAAATCTACTATATAAGCATCATAATGCTGGTCTCCTATTCAGCTTTAATTATAAATACACAAATCTACCTTCAAGAGCCTACAAGAAATTCAGTCCTACGAATCATCTGCCTTGAAACTACCAAGAGGATATAAATGTGAAAATGCTTAACCCCTGCCCTTACCGTAATTAAGTGGAGATGCTGAATTGTCCTTGAGTCAATCCAATCATTATTTAGTGGTCATGAACAGGGTTTGTAACATTAGGCATACCCAATTATACCAAGTAGGTTATGTTTCAATTTACTAAATACTTTGATGTTACAACTTTCCTTTACAAACATATTGTGACTATGTACCCTGTGCAAAGAAACAAGGTTAAAAATCTTTAATTCATTTTTCAGTTTTGCCACTGAAGCACTGTGACTTTAACCCTTCACCTGTTTCATTTCTTCCATTTTTAACATGTGCAAGATAATTGTTTTCTTTTCACCTATTTAAAATTTAAACACAATGCAACAACCATTAATATGGCAAACCCAAAACTTTGTATAAAAAAATTTGAAGATGATAACAGTATTTAACCTTCTTGAATACTTACCATAAGCCGACCACTGTATTAAATTTTACCTAAATCATGTCATTCTTACAAGGACCCCTGAGACAAGTAATCACTTGTGTCAGGTTCCCAACAGGAGACAAGTAGCACAGTCAAACTCAATTTGAGGGGAGTTTAATAAAGAGATCATTTGCAAAGGCGTGGCCAGGGTTTAGAGAATCTACAAGAGATGGTGTGGTGAACCAGTAAGACTAAAGGGGGGTTTATCAGCATGAAGGATCTGGAGGAGGGCAGTTACCAGGATTCAGAAAGCACCCTGAGGGAGATGGCTGCATGCCAGCTGCTGTGGCCTACAGTAGCAGGACGTGACCAGGTGAGGAGGGAGCCCAGGGAATAAACAACTCAAACTCTCTTCCTGCATCGGTTTGCTAACCTCCTTCCACTGCATCCCATTGGCCAACCCCAACCAACAGCCAGAGAACAAAGGAGCCTGCTGATTCAGTTCAAACAGCTCAGCACACAGAGCAGGCAGAGAAAGGAGGAGAGTGGATCTGATATCCACTAGTCCCATTTTATCTCAAGCATCCAAAACTTACCTTGAATAAATGAGGTAATCAATAAAAATTTGTTAGTGAAAGAAAAAACCAATATCAAAATATCAAGAGGTTTGGTAAACTCATAGAGTAAGGGTCTCAGACAGGCCTTGCTCTGAGGTTCAAGTCCATGCTCATAACCAGTATGGTATTCTGCCTCCGACCCACCATCTTTATCCCAAATAGCTTATTAGCATGCTGCTGGGTGTCCTGGGAGATCGTGAGAATGATAGGAAATAATTAACACTCCTCCAAGAAGCTTGCAATCTGTGTGCCAGTTTTGTTATCTTACCTTTCCATCTCATTAATGTCAAATCTCCAAATCCCCTTCTAGCACCAAAAATTCTATAAAAGCAGGTATTAGGCCTCTTACAATTCCATCACCTATTCCAACTAGTGGCTGAGCAGGGAAACCTTCCATCACATGGCGTTTTGCCAATTTATTTGGCAGTATCGCACCTCAGAGGGATGTTCTGAGTATAAATAACACAGGCAACATGATGATATCTTTTGAGAAGACAAGCCAAGTCCTTAACCTCTATTTAATGCAATGGAGTAAAGCTTAGGTCTTATTAATAGATTTGCTTGCAAGACATGTTGAAGGATTCATTTATTCAGCCAACATATATTAATCATATAGCACATCCCTGAAACTGTGCTAAGATTGAGAAAACAATTCTTACTAAAATCAACAACTGGCTTTCTATAGGAAGGAGTCGATAATTATCCAGAGGGAAGGTAAAAGTGTATGAATTACCAAGAGAGGTCATAGGCATGTATCGTGGGGAGCAGTCATGATCCTGCCCGTCAGCAACACTCACCCCTATTTCTCTCACCAGGTTGCTCTGACCTTGAATGCAAGGTAAAATCCTGGAATAAGCACAAGCCATCCCTACCCTGATGTTATGCCTCTGAGATCAAGTATTCTGCTATTTTTCCATCTCTGAGGAAATGCTTCTGCTTTGAAATACCCACCCCATGTACAAGGGCCAGCCTCAAATAGATCAAACAGTAATTTGTCCCTATAGGTTTTTTTTCTCAGTTCTGCATTTGAGCTTGGAGAGGCCACTCTTTCCTGCCTGATTCTGACTGAAATAGCACATAGAAATCTTTCATCTTTTTCAGGGACAAGGCAAACGAGCTGGCATAGCGACTCTCTTTCATGCTGTGAAAGCATTAGCTTTGCATTTTTAAAAACTATTGTACAATGTGTCATGCAGTGAGGTTTGCCAAAGGGAGGGAAAGGAAAAAAGAATAGCTGAGTTGATTTCCTACATGGCAGTTGTAATGGCTTTGGAAAACCATCAACCTGGATCAAATTTCTATACTAATTTGACAGTTTCCCACTAATGGCAAGAATATAAAACCATCAATTAGCCTCATGATAGTTATATTTTAAAGAATAATCTATTTTCTTGATATTTCTAACAAATGGAAAAAAATTCATTAAAAACTCAAATACTTGATAATGCTTATTTCATTCAGAGCTCCAGGTAAAAATCACTCTTTCAAATACCTTCTAAATGTTTACTTAGGTATACACACCTGTGTTTTCTGTCGCCAACAAAAACTCTAAGTGTGCAGGACTCTGGCTGCATAAAATGAATTTGCATGCAGTATGAAACAGAAACAGAGAAGCAACGATCAAGCACATTACTGTGAGGAGCCCGCATCTCTCCTCTTACCAAATCAATCTGTAACTTGCAAGAGCTCTGCTATTTCCTAGCAACATGAGTAAACATTGTGCTACATACAGTGCCCAAGATTTGTAACCATGTTAATCTGTGAGTACTCAACTTAATTAAAGATTAGACTTTTAAATTGCATTTTTAGTGCACAACAGTACTGCTAAATTATGATCATCAGCGGCTAAGTGTGCCTATGTCTGCAGAACTCGGGGAATGAAAATGAATCATTTATTTCCATCTTGATATGACTGCTCTTCTCTGAGGCGTTATTCTCCAAGTTCACAGGCCTTGGAGTTCATTGGAATTCTACGGTTAGAACACAGCTTGGAGACCTCATTTATGAAAATTCCTTTAAACCTTTCACCACTTTGACAAATCCAGTCCAAGTTCACTGAGCCAATTCAAAAGTAGCTCTCAGTCTTTTTATAGGTTTTCAATTACACCAACACAGCACACCAGAGCTGTCATGTTGGAAGAAGTATATTACAGTTACAGAGAGATGCAAGTTCTTTTTTAAGAGACTCAAATGAAAGCAGCATTCCCAAAACTTGAGCCAAGAGATGCAAAGCTTTGTCTGTTTTGTACCATTCTTGACTTATTAAGGAAGAGATCTACAAATTACTTATACATGGCTAGTGTTTAGTTATCCACTATGTGATGTATGCTAAGATTTTTCTAACGTTTTAGACTTTGCAAAAATATTGGCAAGCTACCTTGCCCTCAAACTGTTCCAACGTGTTTTTTTCTTTTGAGGAATTGTTCAAAATATTTTCTAGACTTCATTCATCGTCCTCCTACATAGTGTGTGACAGCAGGATATACTTTTCCCTCTATGCACTCTGCAAAACAAAAACCCCAAACAGGTCAATGAGCTTTCCAGGTTGAAACTGGTAATCAATGGTAAAGTGGAGGCTAGGCCTAATTCCATTTTCTATTTCAATGCACTCTTTAAGCGGGCCTGAGGTAACCATACTCTTTTCTGAGACAAGAATCCCTTCTGAAAATGTTTATATCACTTAACAGATCAAACACAAATATGTTCTTCCATTTTCAAACTTTGAATTTATTTGAACATGTGGTCAGTATAGTTTTATGGGAGTACCAATCTTTGAGACTTGGTTGTATGAACTATTTTAAGAGACATTTATCATTAGGGTTAAAGTAGACAAGCAAGCACATGCATATTAGTTGGTTAGAAGCACTTGCAAAATTTAAATACTGCATATTTACTCAGGATATAAATCTCCCATTCTCTCAGCAGGGGTACTGATGACTCTAAAACCACTGGAAACAAAGAGAAAGTGCATTGTGATGATTCTAACAGCTCCCTGGTGCAGGCTATTCCCTCCTGTATATTTAATGTTCTAGATGTCAGTTGGCCTCTTTCGTGATCTCAGTGAAAGGCTTATTCAGTGGATGAGTTTTGTTTTGGTGTTTGGTCTGCCTTGGTTTTTTCGTCATCCTGTAAATTGAGACCATTATGATTTAATCTATTAGATTGCAGATAAGTTCCTCTAGTATTCAGTATTAGAAGAGGTAAAACCTAAAGCTAAACAAGACCTGCAGAGGCTCAGCACAATTCTAGGTTAGACTACTCCTTTTGACTGTAGAGCCCCCTTCTGGCCCCCCACCCCACGTCTATTCTGTCGGACTCAAATCAAATGCAGTTCAGTGGCACTGGACAGTGCCGGAGACTGAAAGATGGGAGCCAGGGCTGGTGGTGAGCCCACACACACCAATCCTTTCAGAAGCTGGGGTTCCCAATAACTCTCCCTCATTCATCAATGAATTTCCAATGGTCTGAATGAAGCCACTCTACAATGAAGGCAGAAAGATGACAGACTCATTCCCAACGCTCAGGAGCCAGGTTTGAGGGCACAGACGGCTGCGTACACCTCCTGCAGGGGCAACAGCAGATGTGTGAGCTAAGTGCTGAGGGAGAGAGGCCAGGATCATTGAGTCCACGCTTGGGACTCCCAGGGCCTCCTCAGAGCCCACGCCTACAGTCCATAATGGAGCCACTAGCCTAACATGGTTACTGAGGATCGCAAATGTGGCTAGTCTGAGCTAAGAATAAAATACACCCCAAATTTCAAAGAGTTTAGAAAAAAAGAATACGAGGAATCTGGTTAATGATTTTTTTTACTTTGCTTATATAGGGAAATGCTAATACTTTAGATATATTGGGTTAAGTAAACTATAGTATTAAAATCAATTCACCTGTTTTCTTTTACTTTTTTTAATGTGCCGCCTAGAAAATCACCTCTGTGGCTGACATTCATAGATTCTATTAGTATTTCTACCAAGCAGTTCTGATCTAAGTAGTTATACTATGACACTTGGGAGGAAACCTTGGAGGCTGCCTCAGGGACAGATGGGAGAGTGGGAGAAGTGACCGGGATGAGAGAAGAGACAGCATCCAGGGGAGCCGATCAGGGGCTGCAAAGAGAGAGCTGTGCCTGGCGATCTGTTTGCTTCCTAAAGAGTGCTTATCTGCTGGATTCGTTTGCAGCAGACAGACCACAACATGAAGGCCAAAAACAATGACAATCATCACACTGCGAATAAATAAACAGCAGCCTGTAGTTGACAGTGAGCCATGCTCTGGCTGGGACCAGACCAACTACTAGTTAGCCTGTCTTCACCCCACCTGCGGCCAGTCATGTGGTCACTCTGCCTTCTCATCAGCAAAGGAGGGGACTGAGATGAACTGCAGCAGCCCCTTACCCGACTTTCAGCAGGGAAGTTGACAACTGAGGAAAGTCTGGACCAACCAAGGTCAGAATTTCACGGGCACAGGTCTCGTGCCCAGTTCGGTAAGATGAACAAGCATGGAGGCAGCCTGCAGTGGCAGGGATGCAAATCCAGGCTCTGCGTTTAATTCCACTCTCACTGCTTGGCAGCTGAGAGACTAAGTTCCTTCTCTGAACCTCATTCTCCACAGCTTAAAACAGGGCTTGGAGAGGGTTAGTTAGCTATAATATACTTTTCAAGAAGGACTGGCAAATGGTAAACACTCAAGAAAGGCTGTATTTCTTCTGGATTACAGGTTTTTTTTTTGTTTTTTTTTTAATTAAAGTTTATTGGGGTGACAATGGTTAGTAAAGTTACATAGAAAAAGTCAAGAACCATGATTTCACTGATACGTGGGATATAAAACAGAAAACAACAAAGGAACAAGACAAATAAAGAAACAAAAACTCATAGACACAGACAATAGTTTAGTGGTTACCAGAGAGTAAGCCCCCCTTACCCTCTAATCCCCCATTACAGTTTGTAAACAATGTGTTTAACCTAGAATCTGTGGAACCCCAGGAAATCCACAGGTGGGCTTCCACAGATTCTGGAACACCCTGAACTCACAGAAAGTAGATTGTGTGTGTTTGTGTGTGTGTGTGTACTTTTTCTCTAAGGAAAGAATCCACAGGTTTCATGAGAACCTCAAAGGTTCTCAGACTGAAAGCAGGTTAAGAAGCATTGAGCTTCTATGGCTTCTAAAGCTCATTTTATGTATCTATGGAATAACTTTTTGAGTGATGCTCAGAACTAAGCCTTTTCTATGCCTGTTCAAGAGGCCTACATGTTATACACCACAGCATAACCTCCGTAAGAGGTCTGTATTGTCTAGCAACAGCCAAATCGTAGGAATACAACTGGAATTTCTAAGGGAGACATTCATCTTAATTTCAAAGATAGATAGTACTGGAGGCCTTACCTCTTTAAATACATTTTTTCATAGTCTTTTGGACATAATCTATGGCCAAAGGAGGAAGCTGGACTGTTTTATTGTTAGGAGGTGCTCACTTCATTTTAGGACACCAATTAAAAACAAAACAAAAAAACCATCATGGATGAACTGGAAGACCCCAGTCGAAGATGGATTCTACTCCTCAACAACCCAGATGAGTGTCTGGTGGCTGGACAATCTCTGGGAAGAGGAAGCTTGGTGGCAAGTGAGCCACTTCAACTCTTTAAATCATAGTCTCCTCATATGGAGACAAAGCATGATAGTGGTGATATTACCTCCTTCCTGGTGCTGCTGTGAGAATTAAGTAAGAATTAATTGTAAGGCATCTGGTAAGCACTCAACACAGAGTATGTGCCTCGTAAATATTAACTATTAAATATCCTCTTCATGGTAGGAAGGAAAATTATTCCCCATCTGATCTCTGAGCCATAGATTCTAGCCTTGAGATCAACTTGGGGCCACTGATATTTTTCAGCTTCTTTCTTAAGGTAACTCTTAGTCACCAAGGAGGAAACGAGCATACCAACAGTTGTGAAAACTGTTGAAAGAGTGTCTGAGCAGCAGCTTCAAAAAGAACCTATCCCCATTATGTCCAATGCTCTGAGATGCAAATGTGAGAATCAAGTGTAAAGAAATAGAATAAATCTAAAAAAAAAATCACCTTGAAATCCTAAAGATTAATAATTCAGTACACATTTTTTTTCATTCATTCATTTAAAAATTATTGAGCATATACAAGTATGATGTGGGAGGCACAGAGATATACAATGGAAAAACAGTGCAGCTCTCAAGGCCTTCAGAGCAGCAAGAGAGACAGACAAGTACACCGACCACTGGACCAGGGTAAAGTCTGATGCAGGGGCTGAGTATGAGGGGATGTTCAGCAAAGGCTTCTTGAAAGAACAACAGTTGGGTTGATTCAGGAAGAGGACTCGATGTTCACTAAGGCAAGAAAGGAGAAATAACATTTCACAGTGACAATAGCACATGCAAAAAAAACAACAACAAAAAAACAACAAACAAAAAAAAAAACACACCATGAAAATGAAGCATTTGGGGACCCTAGCATTATATAGGTCAGCATAGCCTGGGGATAATGTGGGCAGCTGGAAGAAGCCCTTGCTGAACAACTGCCCTCCTAATCCATCTGCTGCTGAGTCCACAGAAGGAGACAGTGCACACATCCTGGGATCTTTCGAATTCATGGTCAAGAGCTTGGACTTATCCCCCAGGCCTATGAGGTTTTGAATGGAACATCTATCACCATACATAGTTATAATATTCTTTCTCTTGTGATGAGACCTTTTAAGGTCTACTTTCTTAGCAACTTTCAGACATACAATACAATATTATTAACTAGAGTCACTATGCTGTACATCACACCACACGACTTATTTATTCAGAACTAGAACGTGGTACCTTTTGACCATGGACTTATGATGCGATTTTAACTATCTGTTCTTTAGAAAGAGCACTCGGCCCTTAGTAAGGAGGCCGACCTGGAAGCAGAGAGACTGGAGGCACCATTTTAGAGGTGACTTGTAAAGAGTGGAACAGGGAAGATCTAAACTAAAGGAGGAAAAGAATAAAGACAGAGATTCAGCAGAAGGCCCTGGTGATTGATTAGCTAGAGGAGGGAAGGAAAGAGGTCAGATCAGGATCATTCCCAGGGTTACGGCCTGGTAGCTCAGCGAGAGGATGATATATCCTCCAGGGAAAACAGATGGAATGAATAGCGCATATCTGCTGTTTGTGTTGGCACAGCATCCACTGTCTCTTTTCAGTACTTTCTTTTTCAAAGTCATCCCTTGCCTGCGCTCAGGTCATTTGGTTTAGGAGGGTGTTGCTGACCGCACCCCCATGCACCGCCTGCACTTCCCACCCACTCCTCGCATAGACCAACCTCCCATTCCCAAAGGCTCCAGGCCTGGGCCGAGCCAACTGGCGAATTCTAAACCTCTGGCCATAAGAACTGGTTCAGGCATGGGCATAGGATCAAAGAGGTCTCATTCAAGTTAACCCTGAGCTACTCTCTTTTCCTGCAAGGTTTAAGCCTGAAGCTACTGGTGACCATTCGACCACCATGAACAAGGGAGGACATCAGGAGGGGATCCTTCCTGAACTTCTCCAACACAGCAGCCTGGATAAGCCCCTTCTTACTTGAGCAAGTACAGACTGGGTTTTTGTGACTTGCTGCCAAGATTCCTGACAAACACAAAAGACAACTGTGTTTCAAAAAAATTTAAAAAAAGAAAAGAAAAGTCTATTTTTTGTGAGTGGTAGATTGTAAAAACCTACATGACTGTGATAATAGTACCTTAAAACATCTAAATGATACAAGACATTTAGGACTTGATAGCACATTGTACCATGAATAATGAAAAGCCAGGCCAGACAGACTACCTTAGAAAATGTTACTGCACCAGATAATGGCACACTTATAAAGTTAACATGCATTGACTATCGACAGGGTTCTTAGGACTTATACAGTAGAAATTATAAAAGTATGCTTGGGTTTGAGCTGGTCCATCCCAGGCCCCGCCATAAAGAGCAGCTGTGTATGCTGTACAGACTAATTGTGTGATGTTAGAGGCACCAGGTGCCTCTGGCTAGCCCAACAGCTTGCACTTGATGGTAAGGACAACACCTGAACTTCAGACTGGCCACGTATAAAACAAGGGAGCAGCACTTCAACTGAGTCCTTAGGTGAAGGAACGGAACATGTTTGGAATTCCTCTCCCCTCTAATAAAACATCTACTGACATTTATGGAGAAGCCTGGATGACACACTGTGCTGGGCCCTCTTTCTTCTTCACTCTCCATCCCTGTGAAAACCCCACCACTAGCATGGGTTTAACTGCTATTAATGCACCTACATCTAGATATAAACATGCCTACATTGCCCTGTCGGCTTCTCAGTGGCTGGGCTCAAATAAATCTTCAAGTGTCCATCCCTGATGAGCATTTGTTGGTTATGCCATCATGTGTGTCCATTCCCACTTCTGATAGCACTGCTCTCGTGTCCTCAAAGAAGTACCTACCTAGTCCCCACTGTGTGTTGTCTTAGTGGGGCTGTCAATCACTGCTTCTGGCTCAGCTCTGCAGTGTGCACGCCAGTCAAACGAGGCCAAAGGTGATTGCTTTCCTGGTATACTAACTCCAAGGGCAGAGCACTGGAGAGCAGACCTCCAGCAGTGCCTCAGGAAAAGGAAGGCACATCAGTTCCCACTCCCCAGCCCACCAGAATAGCTCTGTTTCCTTCCTGAGAGTGGTTTCTTCCGACTTCCCTTAGGATAGCCTCCATGTTGAATTTTGTTTTCTGTTGTTTCACAACTAGAGAAACTTAACTATATACAATCCACTGCAATTTAAACACTAAGCAATAGCTAACATTCATAGCACACTCTGCAGCTTATGAAATACTTTCACATTCAATTTATCTCTTCTAATCAACCTTTCTGGGACTGAATTTTTCTCCTCCCCCTAAATAAATCACTTATTGATTTCTCTAGTTCTCACAACAGCACAATCATTCTTCCAGTCACTTAAGCTTTTTAAAATCTCAGAATGATTTGACCCTAGGCTTTCCCTAACCCCCTACAATCAGCCACCTAATCCTAAATGTGGGATCTCCCGGATTGATCCCTTCCTTCCCATTCCCTCTGCCTCCACCTTTGTCAGAGCCTTCCTCATCTCCCAACAATGTTCTGCTGACTCTGCCACCGGCCGACTGTCTCCAAACCATCCTGATGCCACTGGCACAAGCATGTGGCTAAAATTGCGTCTCTCCTATTCTGTCCATGGTTTACAGAACAAAGATTACAGGACAAGGATTTACAGGGCAATTCCCTAACCTCAATTAGGGCTGTCTGCAAGCAGGGTCCACCAATCTCTCCTAGCTCACAGTACACTATTCCTCAGCAGAATACATTTGCTAGGACAAGTGTTCTCAAACATGTAGGAGATTGAAAAACAAGTGGCAACAATGCTCTGCAGCTCTCTCTAATCATAGTACAGTCTTTCAACACCCCTTGAATCTGGGGTGACCTTGTGTTTTGATTTAGCGAATGAGAGAGCAGTAAACGTAATATAATCAGAGGCTTAAAAATCTCTTTGGAATTGGGGTTTGCTCTGTTGCTGCTCTTGGAACATCGCCCGACTGCCATGTGAAGAAGCTCAGGCTAGTCGGCTGGAGAATGGGAGGCACATGACCCAGTCACCTGTCAGCCTGGCCAACAGCCTAGTAACTGCCAGGCATAAGTGAGGCCACCCTGCGGCATCCTGCCCCCAGCTGACCAGCAGAAGAACTGGCAGAAGAAAGAACCTGGCCAAGACCAGCAGAAGAACCACCCAGCTGAACACAGGCCACATGGCTGACCACAGAATCATGGCCTACAGTGGCTGTTTTATGCAACATTTGTGGTGATTTGTTATGCAACAAAGGATAACTGATGAGACATCTAAGCTGATTTAGTCACTTTCTCCTAGGAATTCCTTTATTGCTATTTGTGTCTTGGGCACTCAATCATATCTTGTTTCATGTTTTGTACCACTGTTTAATTTTTTGTGTCTTATTTTCCCCCTTGTGAGTTCCTTGTGAGGAGACTGTGCATTTTATATTTTTAAATCCTACCTATGCACAAAGTGAATACACAATGACTATTTAGGAATCAATTAGCACTTTTCCAGGGCCTAACCATCAATCATATCATTAACATTCATCATTTTAACACATATTTTGATCATTAATTTTAAAAGCTTGAAAAAAGAGCTGATAAGATGCAAATCATAAAATGTAAAATCTAGTTATCTAATCTATATAAAGTGCAAAACCATGCATAACATACATATTAGTAACCATTTTTATTGACTCATTTTCAGAAAATTACTTCTTGTATGTGATTTTGCATATCAAAGGGGTGCAAAGAAACAAGTATAAAAGGGTAAAAGTTTCACAGAAAGAACTGTTTGATTTTCACCAGAATATTATTTTTCTCTCAAGACATATATTTCTCCTATGTAGTTTGCAACCCTAATCTGACAAACTTCCAAAAAAAAAAAGGCTTCTATTCTAAGAGTGTCACTGACTCTCTTCTTGCTACTCAATTAGATTTTGTTTCTTATAATGGTGCACCTGCTCCTCATGAGATTTCCTCTCTTGACAAAATATGCCACAAATCTGGCAAGAAAAACGGCTCCAGGCTTTCTCTGATAATATCAAAGATCATTTGTTTGTATTCGATGTTTGTGTGGGTTTCCCTCCTCTTAAGAGCAGTGAAGGACTGCTACAATTCCTTCCAAAACAACAGTGCACACTAAGTTTCTTGGCTTCTGTTTTGTATTTGCATTGTACACCTGCACCAGAACAACTGCCTGAAATTAAGCCATGACATAGACAGAGAAATTCGTTTGCTTTAGTCACTACCTTTTAGACATCAACACATGGTAAAAGTCAAAACAAATGCAGCATCATTTCAAATCTACTATCTTGTTAACTTTTCCTCATAGAATACTTGCTACAGAGACAAAGAAGTTTATGTTCAAAATTATATGCCTTATTTTTTTATATTTTATTTCTAACTGGGATGTCCAAAGAACCTGAAGAGAAGCACCATCTTTCTCTTTCCAAATCAAGACCTGGGGACTCCTACATGTTTGGTTATGGGTAATCTTCAGTTAATATGGCCTTCTGGAGAGACTTCTGTAATTGGTACCAAAATGTCACACATTTTTCAAATAGTTTTAAGGATAGTGTTAAGGTGTCTCCAGTCACTCTAACCATGCTGCATGTAATTTAACATTGAGATGCACCAGAGATACCCAATACAAAGTCTCTCCCAAATGTGAACATATTAGCATACTACTTCCTTACACCTTGCTCTCTTTCCCTTTTAAAAGTCCAATATGTACACATGAACTACAAATTTCAACCCATTCCCAACTGGGATGTCTGCTCCACAATGAGAGAAATAGGTTTTTGCTTTCCTGTAGATTCAGCAAGGAAAGTGGCGCTTGCAAATTACGTGTTTAGAGTGACACCTTGGATAACTGACAGATGCTGCACACATGTAATCCTCATAAACCTCCCTAGACAGCCCTTATTTCATTTTGCAAACTGCACCCTGGCCTGGGTTCCACAGCACGTGGTGTGTGGTGAGACTGTCTGCAGCGGTTCTCCCTTTCCCTAGGCTCTTTGATGGGCAGTTGTCAGAAACAGCCAAGAGGAGTGGGGCCCAGCCACCAGCAAGTGAAAAACGGACCCCAGCAGTATGCTTCCTTAATGAACTTTCCCAAGGAGAGCAATGTTCCCACAGGAAAAACAACAACACGTTTTCCCCCTCCTAGCGGTCCATTGAAAATGAGCAACAATGCTGTTGCCTTTTTGTTTCCTAAAGACTTTCTTCTCTGCAAGCAGTAGCGTGTTCCTCAAAGAATGCTAGTATTTCCTGTGGAAACTGTATGGCTGCCAGTAATGGCTCATAATTTTCCTTCTTTTCATAAAAAATGAAATAAACAAAACGTGGCATGTGACAATAGCCAAAACACCGGCTCACCTCACTTACCACCTGCAGACGAAAGTCATCACAAGAGAAGGCCAAGAGAGAAACGGTGCAGGCTGCAATTGACACGGCCCGGCCCGGGACAGCGCCCGCGGGAGGCAGTGTGAGCCCGGGCTGGAGCCTGCAGCCAGGGAGATGCGGTGCCGGTGAGCGAGCGGCTCCCCCTGGGCGACAGCAACTCCCGGTGTCCCTCTTTGGCGTTTATTACTATTGTTAGTACTGTTGCTGGTACTGTTACTTCACCCTTCCTTATCTCAGCTCTCAGCAACCGCGGCACTGTCCATTACTACCTCCGCCAGGGTCCGAGGTGGCAGCAAGAATAATGAGCACATGAAACGGGCAAATGAAAAGAACAATCCTTTGAAAAACCAGGAGGGGGCCGTTCACCCCTCCCCCCGAATAAAGCAGCCGCCGCCGTTACTATAGAGACCTCCCCCCAAACCGCTTCTGCAGAGGCGCCGCCGCTACCGGAGCAGCCGGGACTCGCCGCACAAAGGGGGCCCGAGGGTTGGGGGAACAGGGGCAACACCCGCCGAGGTCGCCCGCTGCAAACTTGGAAAGGCTTGGCCGCCCGCGACACCGCCCCCCGCCTTCCTGCGGCGCCCACCCCGGACCTGGACTCACCCCGGACTCCCGGCGCCACGGCGGCTACCGAGCGCGGACCGACTACCTGACGGACGGACAGACGGACGGACCGCGGCGGCTGGAGCAGGAACAGCCGCAGCAGGAGCCGGCGGGCGGCGGAGGCGCTGCCGCGGCCCCGCTACGTCACAATGCGGCCGGGCCTCCGGCGCCGCTCCCCTAGCCCCCCAAAGGGCGCGCGCAGGCGGGGCCCCCGGCCGGCGCAGAGGGACGCGGAGCGCACCGCTAGGGACCGGGGCGCGGCCGCCACTGCCCAGGCTGCTGGAGCCGCCTCGCCCTCCGGCTGCCGCGCGCCGGGCGCCCGCCCCCAAACCCGCGTGCCCCCCTCGGCCGGACTGACAGCGCCCCTCCCGCCCTCCCCGCGGCGCCCCCCGCCCGGCCCAAGCCCCTCCCTCGCCGCTTCCTTACCCCGAACCTCCAGACAGCCCGCCGGCGCCTGTCGGCGAACCTGCTCTTTCTTCCTCTGTACCTTTCGCCCGTTTACCTCGGCTGCTTCTGAGTCTCCTCGGCTGCGTTTCCCCTCCCCTCCTACTTTTCCCCGCTTCCCTCGGTCTCCTCCGCGCCCCCCCCCGCCCCACTTCGCGGCCTCTCCCCCTGGAAATGAAATCGCCCCTCACCGTGATCCGTGCGTCAACCGCTGCCACCTCATTGGTCCCCAAACCATTCCAGGGTTCCAGCTGAAACCGGGGAAAGAGACTGGGAAAAGGGGGGAACAGAACGTGGGCACTGTCCTGGGAAACTGCTGTGCTTCAGAAGCTTCTGGCAGAGTATTTGGCGTTGGCACGGAGTCTTCAGCCCCCATTCCTGCCCGCCCCCCGACTCGCCCACCCCCGAGGACTTCGCCAAGGAGTGATGGGCAAGTGGGTTCTGCTGGGAAGGTTTTGTGCTCAAGTGTGGGTGGTGAACGGAGACGTCTTTGGTCTGTAATAATAGCTTTTTAATTTAACAACGTTTGAAACACCAACTGCCCTACAGTATATTCACTTTTAGCGACTCTTTCTTTATTGGGGCGGGGGCGGGGGGGGTGGTGGCGTGCTGCTGGATGAGGCTTCGGCAAGGCAGCGGTGATGACTGCCTCTTTCCTTCCTTATTTCCGAAATGAGTTCAGGGAGAGTGGAAGCATTTATGGTAACATTGGCTCACGACCATCTCGCTTTTGCCCTTTGGAAAGATTTAAACGGTTTTTTAAGAAATCTCTTTCCCAGGAGGGATGACTCGGAGAAGTTCACTCGGCAAAGCCACAGAGGGCCACACTCTTGCTCCAGGATGTGGCTGCTTGCCTGCTGCTGCCTCAAAAAAAAAAAAAAAAAAGCGTGAGGAAGCAAGTTCTCTGGATTGTCTGTTGGGGGGGTGGGGGGGCATCCTCCTCCTCTTGCCGGTTCCAGAAGACAAGAGTGGCGCCACGACCCTGGGAAACTCAACACTATCTGGGTTAGTGAAAATGGGGGTGTTATCACGTGTGAGCTTGTAATTGAAAATGTTACCAATAAAAAAAAGGAAGGACCTGGTTGTTTCAAAACTGGGGTTTTTTAACTGGGGTTCCCTGGATGAGTAGTATGTTATTGCACACAGTGCCTCTGGAGTCCACAGGCTGATCGTTGGTATTTCAGGAAAGAGGCAGTTGTATCATTAGGAGGCATGGGGGAGGCCATCGTTGCCTCGGACCTATTTGGACAAGTACAATAGTCATGAAATGAGGACTACCTGGAAGGCCAGCAGAAGATATTCCCATGCTTTTAATTCCATTTCCTGTTGAGAAACTAAATTTCTCTCTCTGCCCTTTGACGTAAACAGCCAAAAGCATGTTCTGCACTGTTGTAATTTGTTTATTGTAACCTATCATATATAAAATTTTAAGTACATACATGGAAAGTGGCTTCACAATTTTAAAAATACACAAATCCCCTCAGTAGAAAATATAAAATCAGATGACATCATATGGCACTAA
This sequence comes from Rhinolophus sinicus, assembly GCF_036562045.2. Taxonomy (NCBI): domain Eukaryota; kingdom Metazoa; phylum Chordata; class Mammalia; order Chiroptera; family Rhinolophidae; genus Rhinolophus; species Rhinolophus sinicus. Next base: position 116,098,860 of record NC_133753.1, read on the forward strand.
AAATACTTGAAAATATTGGGTTTAATTTGTTCACATCTGGTTAAAATAAAAATGCCTTTTTTTTTCTTTTTTTTTTTTTTTGCCTACTATAAACTCTGAGAAAAGCACATCTTGCTTCCATCCAATAGACATGGGTAGAATTGGTGTCACCCTTGGCATGTTCTATAGGCAACATACTTTCATTCTCATCCTCTTAAATATTTTGATAAATTGCTTTTTAAAAATCAAATTTTAATTTATTGAAGGAGTAACTTATTGAAGAATTATAAATAGATATCTCTTCCTAACTGCCCTGAACATCTGCTAGCTCTAACAATGAACCAGGTGTTAATTCAATTTAAATTGTCCAACAAGGGGCCCAATTATATTGCATGTCCAGAAAACGGGTTGTCCCAGAAAAGAAAGTTCTCTGTTTCTGCATAGCCACAGGAATAGCATGTCATAGTGTATAATAGTGTCTCTGAGATGTTTCAGATATTTTCTGCTGTTTTTTTTAATAGTTCTTTTGTTATGGTTTATTCTGTTTCTAACATGTTTTTGATTACATATTTATCATTGTTTCCGTGTGATTATTCTTACACTGTGAATTAAATCCAGTGTATATCCACTCTCCTACATAGGTTGTGAGTTTGCTTTTGCCTGTACTGTTTGTTGATTTGCTTCTCCTGTGCAAACTTGCCAAATCCTAAACCACAAGTTGATATACCAAAGTGTGGAAGTAGTGAAGTACTTGGGTTGAAACAGAACTGCTAGATTTCAGATTGGATGGCAAGAAAGCCAGCTTCCTCAACATAATGTTGACTTTTTATCAAGCTAGAAAACTCTTCTGCCTAGTCCTTCAGTTGCTTTATCACCAACCAGTCTCTGATCCTCAGTTTTCTAATCAAGCAGCTGCCTCTATAGGTTAGTTAGAACCAGTGGAATGGCTTAGCAGCCACAGCCCCAGGATCATTTACCCCCTTCTAGAAAACTCCCCACCCATGCCTGCCACATCATGGGGTGTGCACCTCTTAGAGCACTTAGCATATTTCTGCTTCATGTCAAGTTCTTATCCCCTACTATTCAATTGTCAGTTCCCATCAAGATGCTAGAGAGTTCATATTACTTATATTTAGATTTTCAACACAGCACATTTTTAAACTCAAGAGTTAGCTACTGAAAATAATTAGTACAGCAAGTGCATTTCACTGTATACCATCTGCCAAAGAGCTGCCATGTAATTGTTCATTCGATTATTACAATTAAACACCTGCCTCTATCCTTTTACCCAGTTTCCAGAACATATATTTACTGGGCTACATACATTGGATAAACCTGCTATAACACTGCCAGTGATCAGGGAGAAAACTATTCTCTTTTTCCTATTCTTTAAGTGTAGATTTTGCTTAATAAAATATCCAAGTCTATATTAAAGGCTCAGATCGTTCTCATTGAAGAAAGCACGATTTGAGGTCCTTTCTGATTTCTGGTTGAGAACTACAATTTGATTGGGCCACACTATTCTTTAATTCTGGCATCAAGTTTGCTTCCCTTGCTTGTGCAAATGTTTGTAAGTAATTTTACGGTATTTTTATCAAGAATCAGGTCACACTTATGTCAATGTGATTGTATCCAGATAGGTTAGGTTATGGTGTGGCAACAATCACACAACAACAACCCCAAACTTCCACAGATTAATAAACATATATGTCTTGCTCTCAGTTGATGACAATTCTAGGTCACCTGCATCTCTGCTCAATATCTTTTTCACTTTAACACTCCAGTCTAATGGAGCAGCCACCAACAGCAATATTGCTGATCAAGCTAGCGAGGGAAAAAAGAACTCTGGGGGGTCTTATACCAGGGATGAAATGCTCCAGCTCAGAAATTATGTATGTCAGGTCTGCTCTCAGTTCACTGGTCAGAACTTCATATGGCTCCACCAATCACAAGAGAACAAGAAAGTATATCCTAAAATATACCCTAAATATTTCATAAATGATAGAATGAGGAAGTATGAATATATTACACTTCATTGTAGAGCTTATAAAAACAGAGGAAATTCTCTGTGTACTTTACATAAAAGCCATAGAGCTTAAGTATGGAAATAGATGCTGGACAGAAGTATAAATTCTATAGCAGTTTTATGTTCTTAAATAAGCACAAAAACAGGAGTAAAAAAATGTGACTGACAAAAAATGATTAGGAACCCAGTTTTTGTTGTTGTTTTCTGTTTTTTCTTTTGTTTTTATGTTTTTTTTTAACCATTTTTGACTTTCACAGAGAAAGGGATGATTATAAAAATACATGGTTTTGCCCAGTTTTCCACCTGGTTATAGAACAGCTCACATATTCTTCCCACCTCCTTTTCCCTGTACAACCTCCCTTATCTTTGATTTCTTGTTCAGACAGTGATTACCTTGGTGCACCCATGTGTCTGTATGCCTGAGCAGTGTGTGGCTAGGAATTTAGCATTCCTCGCCTGACCTTTTTTCTGTGGTCATTTCTTCACTTCTCAGTGATATTTTTCCTTTAATATTTCTTATTTTCTCTCTTCTTGAAGCAAGTTTTAGACTTTTACTTCATCTTAGCACTTCTAATAAAGTTAGAATTGGGGAAGGAGATGAAATTCAAGTCCAGCAGCTTAGCTGCTTATAATACAGCAGCTTTAATAAGAGATTTGGTATAGAAGAAATTTTATGGATTGTTAATCATATTCACCTAGGTTATTCTGGGATTTCAATTAATCCTATTACTGCACTTTTCCTATTCTTACAGATTATTGGAAGTTTTGTTGTTGGTATTTTTAAATGGAAACAATTAGGCTATGTGCAAAAATATGACCAGATGAATGAGTGTCTTGCCATGTGTTCTGAGGCAGCCTGGGGCAAAAATACCAAGAGACTATCCACAAGGGGCTGAGAGATTTTTTGGTAAATCGTCTGATCTGGGGCCATGATCTTTTCTCCCTGTGCTCCTCTTCTAGAACGAGTTGCCTGCAAGTAGTTCGTACCTCTGTAAGGCTGCTGGAATACCTAGAGGAACTCTGAATTCAAACCCTCTTCGGGCCGGCAATGTGTAAGTTTCATGACTGGAATTAACTACACTTACTTTAACCTAATAGCCAGAGTTTCACAGGTTAGCACTTAATTCTACCTGACGTTGACTTGGGCTCACTCTTCACCTTGGCCCTGAGAGACTGTCTGCCCATTTTCATTGAGCTTCATCCATAAATCTTCAGTTTTGATTTAAAAGTGTTATTTCTGCAGCAACATGAGCCTAGCAGATTGGTCTTTTTTTCCATGGATTCCAGCCACATTGTCTTTAACAGGTCGCTCTTTCCTGGATACTTTATAAGGGAAGCCTTTTCCCTCCCAGGGTGGCTCCTTGCCTTACATGCTGTTTAAACGGACTCCTCTTGGGTTGTATCACATCTCCCTATCTGTCTGTCCACAGATGCCTCCAATCTGAATTGGGTTGCCATTGACCTGGGTGAAATCTGCCTGAGCCCTGTGCTCCCAGAAATCAGTGATGGTTGAGAAATGCCCCCACCTTTCTGTGTTCCCAGAAATGGCTTACTACAAAGAGCCACTTTCCCATATGATTTTGATAAAACTCGAGGTCCACTCTTTCTCATGACTCCATAAGATTCGCAGATGACTCCCTTGTTTACCTAGGACAAAGGCAAACGGAGATATTTCCCTTTCTGCCTGAACGTGCTGACAAGACCAGACACAGACCCTCCAGCTTCCCATTCTTTGTCTCATGAATGAATAGCTGAGATTAGAATTGTTTGTCCCTCTGAAACTTGTCAGACACAGAAAAACATTTCCTGTTCAGTTAACTGACCTAGACTTCCTCTGATTGCAAAACAATCCCAACTGTAGGTCACCCCACCTGCACCTGTAACTTGTCTATTCCTCCCTATAAAAACGTCTAATGCAAAATCACCCTGGCAGAAACACTGTGATATTCAGATTTAGGATGCATTGCAAGAGCCTGAATAAAATCAGTCTTTCTTGTCTGGTTTTTGTCTTTGATACATCTTTCCGCCTTTGAATTCTAGTCTTTTTTTTTTCATCTTCATTAATAACGACCCCAGTCACTGATGTGATTTGACGCCATGGATCTGTTATTTAACCATGAAATGGTTATTTCTAAGCAAACTTTTACATCTAACATTTTTGTCTGCAAGGGAACTACCTAACAATTCCACAACAATAACTAAGGAGTGTTTAAAACCCTTCAAATTTTACAGCCTCATTATTCAACTTTTTCTTAGTTTTTTTTTTTCTTCTATTGGTGAAATAAATAGCTGTCCTACATCAGCATACTCAACTTAGGGATAAGTGAAAATACTATACAATTGCCAAGTGGTCAGCATACGTGCTTTTATAATGTGACATGTGTATATAACAGTATCTTAGTTATTAAATATTCAGCCAGATTCTCTGTGCCATGCCATGGGATTAATATATTTTCCCAAGCTTTCAAGTTAGTAATTTGCCTGCCGGGTTACACTCCTTTCCAACTTGGGCCAATAGGACAGATAAATAATTTCTAAGATGGAGGCCCAGGATGGGTGCTTTCAACAATTGGTATATCCCAGAGATTAAAGACTTCTTTGGAGAGGGAGAGGGAGAAGGAGAGGGAGAAGGAGATGGGGAGAGAGAGAGATGGAGGTGGGGAGGGGAGAGAGAGAGAATGAGAGAGACCCTCTTGGGGAGGAGCACTTGTACTTTCTCTCCTAGAGTGTTTCCCTGATACAGGCCAATGTGCATAAAACTAAACATTATCTGGGGCAGTCTGACCCTGACTGGAAATTGTCCGGCTTCTTTCCACCTGTGAAATTCATGTTCGGTGAGTGTGGAGTATTCATAGGCAAGGGCACATTTACACACTAGAGATTTCACACGTATGCATAAACAGATTCAATCTCTAACTGGAGGTTTTGGTGTCCGAAATGAATTTGATTAAGCTGTTTTAAAAAGGAGTGCTGGTCAGCTGAGTGTGGTTTAATGATTTGAAGAGGAAAGCAGATCCACTTCCGAACACCATGCCATGTTCACATGGGTCTGCCCCAGTTGCAGAATACAAGACCTGTAAAAATGTGTTCCATTGATTACTTACCCATTGTAACCGCACAGTATATTTAATTGCATCTGGTCCTATAGGCAACTATGAAATCTCTCTTCTTCATTTTGATAATGATTCTCCTAAAGCATATAATCTGTGCTTTGAATATTACTGTGACATATACTCGTATCTATTTGGATTCACAGTTTCTGTTGTTTCTACAAGTATTAGGTTGGTGCAAAAGTAATTGAGGTTTAAAAGGTTAAAAATAATTTGAAAAACCACAATTAGTTTTGCACCAACCTAATAATTCATCTTTAACTCACCCATTCTACCTTGAGACCAAAAAGATGCATTTCAGGGTGATTGGATAGGTCTACAGATGATGCCCATGGCTATGAAGTGGAATAAAGAGATTTAGATCCTATGGGGATTAAAACTATAATGGACTGGTCTCTAGTTTTATCTTTAAGCAGGTTCTAGTGAGTTAATAAAACAGAAACGTTTTCCCTTTGGATAAGCCATGCAAAGACGTTAGAATTGGTTACCTCTAAGTAGTAGCAGAAGAAAGTTGTCAATGAGTGGAATGCATAAGAATTATAATTCCCACTGTTCCAAACCAGAATAAATCCTATTTCCAAACAACTTCAGGGAAGAAAGACTAGTTCTGAAAATGAAGTCAAGGTTTTCAGTCTTCTTAGATAATGACTATCTTGTGAGTTTTACTTTCTCCCCCAAATTTGCAGCTCCCAGTTTCCAATTCCTTGGTTTGGGGATGTATGGTCCTTTTAGAAGAAAACAAGGAAAGAAAAGCTAAACAGATACTGAACTGGGTGAGAATAGCTGATGGCTGATGAGAAAACGTGCCTTATAAATCATGGACTATATTTTAAAGATGGATTGTGGGAAGAATAGAGAAAGATGTAATTGTTGATATACTAAGTTATTTTAAATACAAGGCCCAAGGTATCTGTGTAGTGTAGAGGTTAAGCTCACTCATATAGGTGTTAAACACCCTGGGGTCATGCCTCAGCTTTACTTCTACCATCTTCAAAGTTATTTAATGTGCTCAGGTCTTAGTTTCCTTAACTACAAAATGAGATCTTAATAATGCCTAATTCAAAGGAATGTTTTGAGAATTAAACAAGCTCATATTTTAATAGAATTTAAAATTGAACACATTAAGGGCATTAATAAGTATTTGCTGAATAAGCAAACTCAAGAAGATGGCACCTGGGTGAATTCATTGGCAATAAGGACTCTGGAGCTGAGTTTTGAGTGCTGCCGACCTGGTTGTGAATATTTCTATTTCTCTACTTGTATCGTGCCATTAAATAGCCCTTGAATTCTTTGCTCCTTAAACTAAAATAATAGTAGATCTTGGCTTCCTACATGGTATGTGCATAGTTGTCCACAACCCTAATTTTATTATAACTTAGATTATGTGAAATGTTATTTGGAAAACCTTTCAGTATATATTTAAGTGTTGTGATTGGTTCTCTGGAAATTTAAGATTTTTAAAAATTTATATCCTCTAATTTGATATTTACCTTTGGTGTGTAGACAGCATTTAACTTTCTACCCAGACCTCCAATGGTGATTTGATTAATCTGTTCAGGAACAAATGAAGTATTTAAAAATATTAAACATCATTAGTGAGAGGAGTACCATCAGCATTTTTAACTCTAGGGATGTCAAAATGATTTTGATATGTTTACAATGTATCTAATATAAATAGAAAAATACACTTCTTGGAAAATACAAAGTACTTTGTTATGCAAATATTCAGCAAATATTTTTGACCACCTGCTACACAAAGGACACTGTGTTAGTTGTTTAGCCTATTTCGGGCAGACAGAACAGACATAGCAGACTGCTCTTATAGTTAATAAACAAGTATATTTCAGTGTTGCTAAGAGTTATAAAAGCAAAAAATAGATTGCTATTGAAAAAATATGACATTGGGTGGTCAGGGAAGGCCTCTGAGGTTTGAAGAATGAGAAGAAGCCTTGAGAACAGTGAGAGTAGAGTTCCAGGCAGAGAAGATCTAGCTTAGACTGGGCGTATCCACCTATCACTCAGAAACCAAGAGTGTTCAGAGTAGTTCTCAAACGACTAAGTGATCTAAGGAGGGTCACATTCAATGTTACCTTTTGGACTGGCACCACACACATACAAAAACAAAAAACAATCACCAACACCATTAGCCATACATATGGGAAACACAAGTGGAAATGTTGACACATTGAAGTGCTTGCAAAGCATCTGGGAGAACAAAAGCACTGCCTATTGCTCACCCCTAAGCAGTGAGTCTTCAGAGGAAGTACAAACTCCTATAACACGGTGTGAGGATAAAGCAGTACTATTAGAAAAGTGTAACTGAGGTGGAAAGGAGGTTACTTGTTCCAAAACCTTGGAGAATTGGGACTAGAACACAAAATACATTTAAGAGCAAATTAGGTAGCAGGAAATCATGAAGGTGATTAAAAAAAAAAAGTATATGAGAATCATGAATAATGAGGCAGATATGACTTAATATTTTGCTATCTAATAAGGAATTTAAGAACTGTGACCTAGAAATCTGAAGCGCTTCTCTTCAGTTCTAACTTTCCACATTTTTCTACAATCATGGCTTTTAGTAGCTACACTGAGTAGAGGGAAAGAATTTGGACTCTTGGTACAGATTGGAGGAAGAAAGGATGTTTGAAAAAAAAATTCTATTGTTCACAGCATTCTGAACGACTCAGAATTACGTAGTATTATATAAAAGCATAACGAGTCCACAGCCAATAATTGCAGTCTAGCCTACAGGGTCCCTCTAGGGCTTCACTGTTGAACACAGTTAGCCACTAGCCACAGGTAGTTATTGAGCATTTGAACTGTGGTTGGTCCACATTGAGATGTGCAATAAGTATAATATACACACTGTATTTCAAAGTCTGAATACAGGAAAAATGAATGTAAAATATTAATAACTGTATAATGTTTGGGTATATTGGATTGAATAAAATATTGAAAACTAATGTCACCTGTATTTTTTTTATCCAGCTACTTCAAAACTTAAAATCACATATTTCACTTGCATTATATTTCTATTGGACAGCTCTCTTCTAGGGAATGTGAAAAATCACCTCTGTCATACCTGCTCCCTAAATATCCATTCTAAACCATTCTGTCAAAATGGATGGCAGTTATGTCAGAGGAAAAACAGGTGACTAACCAGCTGCAGGGTTAGGTAGAAGGTAACACACAGATGTGACAGTTACATAGTCCTGAAAAAATTGATGTTTGGTAGAAAACTCATCAATAAGTGTTGGAAGGAAATTACTGATGTGCTCTGTAAATGTCTCCAAAGAAGGAAAGTGAGAGAATAAAAAAAAAACAAAAAAAACACACTGCTTTATTCTTGTGCCCACAGACTGAGGGGCTGCAGAAAATATTATCCTTCAGATTGCTTGTGCTTTTTTAAACAGAACAGCATACAGGATTCTCCAAACCCATAACCAACTTCCCTCTCCCACCCTCCAGAACAACAACAAAACAAGCGGAAAATAAGCCTTTACAATTAGGAGCTAAGACATTCAGTGTGCATTTTGCAAATTTTTTGACAATAGCCCCACTCCATGTAGACTATGCAGCAGATGTGGATGATGCTTAGCATGAGCTGAGGACGGAGAAAAAACTATTGTATCTTCATACTTGGCTGGAAGAAAAATGTTTTCCTTTGAAAAGATCTGTGTAAATGGAAATGCCCTTAGCAAACTAGCTAATATGTCAGGTTTTAAAGTGACCAGTCTGCACACTTACTGTTTTACTGATCCTCTGGCTTCCCCTGTTTTGAAATGGTTACAGAAAAGTCCATTTTGGAAAATTTGCCCTTGGCTTTAACACTTGGCAGAGGAGTTCACTGTCCTCTGTTCTTCCTTGTGTTAGTTATAAAGCTGTTTGTCATCTCTAGTATCCGGAACACCTGGTTTTTTTAAGAACTGCTGGCTCAGGAAAAAGAACATAAGTTATTTTTATGCAATAACTCTCCAGCTCAAGACTTTTAAAAATCCTATCTGAAACAGTGCATTTTCTTCTCCCTTAATCAAATGAGGTACTCTAAAAATCAGAATTTATTTTTAAAAATAAATCAGTGTTTCTTTTTGAGACAAATCATTGGAAGGAAAGTGACAGGACAGTTGGGTGAACCAGAGGAAGAACCGTTTGCTCATAACAGGATACACACGGGAAGGAAAATACAAGTAACCGAGAGATCCAAGATGGTGGAGTAGATAATCACTGTGCCTGCTTCCTTCCATGAACACATTAAAATTACAACTAAATTATAGAACCACCAGCCTGGAAAACCATCTGAAGTCTAGCTGAACAGAAGTCCTATAACCAAAAATATAAAGGAAAAGCCATGTTGAGACTGGTAGGAGGGGCGGAGACGTGGAATAGGCCCCACACCTCCATCTGGCAGTTGAGAAACAGGAAGGATATCTTGGCTGTGGAGCTTCCCCCTGGAGGAGTGAGGGACCCCAGCCCCATTCCAGACTCCCCAGCCTGGAGTACTAGTGCCAGGAAGAAGAGATCACATAATATCTGGCTGTGAAAAACAGTGGGTGTTCTAACAATCTGAGGGAGACAGAAAGCTGTGGGAAATCTAAACATCCTCTTAAATGACCAACGCACAGCCTCATTCACTCTCAGGCCCTCACCTTGGGCTCCAGTGAAAGAACGGTGACTCGGGATGTTGCAGGTATATGGGGGCAAACTGAGGTGTGTAGCTTCTGGGAGCGTGCTGGAGGACAGTCACTTTTTCCCCTGTGAGGGGTCTTTCCCTCATGAAGCTGGCAGGCAGATGCCATCTTTCCTGTGTGGAGCCCACTCACAAACAGCCAAATCTGATTGGCCTAGTGAGTTCAGTGGGGGCTCTGCCCCACCCAACTCCCCCAACACCCAAGGCACTTTCTCTGAGAACAACCAACCCTGCCTGCATTGCACTCTTTCTTAGAAAACTATCGGAACCCAGCAGGCCCAAGGTGGATGGTAACTGGCCATGGTATGCTCTGAGACTTTTGTTGAGTCACTCCAGGCTCAGCACTAGTACCAAACAAAAATTTACATTAACCTGGTGACCACAACTCTTCCCACTCTAGTGACTCCCTGAGACCATGCCTCACCCAATTTGCATACCACAAAAGGTTCTATTAGCAGTTGAACCTTAAGAGAGCTGACAGGTGGCAGCAGGGCTTGGGGTGTCCTGGCATTTTGTGGAGCTATCCCAGGACTGGTACTGGTGGCAGATGTCCTCAGTTCACAGTGTGGCCTCTCTCACGTACCTCCAGGTTTAGCACAGGCAGTGAACAACTGTGGATCACTTTGTAACTCCTACCAGGTATACTCCAGTGGGTCACAGGCACTGGAAACCCTTCACTGGAGCCCTTCCCAAGAAGTCTCAGACCAACATACTTGGAGATTGGCTTCAGACCACAGCAGAACACTGCCCAATTAGCCCCACAAGTGGCACACACAAGGGCAGTCTTAATAGGCACCAGAACCCACTAGGGCAAATCATACTCAGTGGGGTTAGCCCCCACATACAACATCCCATAGCTGTGGATTGGCCAAACCCTATAGCCAATCACCTGAGGGTCAATCCCACCCACTGATGTACCAAGAGCAATCAAGGCTCAACTATAACAGGAAGGCACACACAACCCACACAAGGGACACTCCTGGAGTGCCCAGAGCAGGTGACCATGGAGACTGTGCCGGGGCCCCACAGAGCACCTACCACATAAGGCCACCTAGCCAAGACTGGGAGACATTGTAGATCTACTTAATACATAGAAACAAACACAGGGAGGCAGCCAAAATGAAGAAACAAAGAAATGCATCCCAAATGAAAGAACAGGAGCAAACTCCAGAAAAAGAACAAAATGAAATGAAGGCAAGCAATCTACCAGATACAGAGTTCAAAACAATGGTAATAAGGATGCTCAAGGAACTTAGAGAGAACTTCAACAAAGAGAGAGCAAGAATGAAAAAAAAATACATAGAAACTGGAGCCCCTCCCAAGAAGTCCCAGAACCAACATACTTGGAGTTTGGCTTCAGACCACAACAGAGCACTGCCCAATTAGCCCCACAAGTGGCACACACAAAGGACTGTCTCAACAGGCACCAGAACCCATCAGAAGCAGTCAAAAGTGAAGAATATATCTGAAATGAAAAATGCAGTAGAAGGAAATCACTAGCAGACTAGATGAAGCAGAGGATTGAATTGGCAATTTGGAAGACAAGGTAGTAAAAAACAACCAATCAGAACAGCAAAACAGAAAAAATAATCTTAAAAAATGGGGAGAATTTAAGAGACCTCTGGGATAACATCAAGCATAACAACATTTGTATCATATGAGTACCAAAAGGAGAAGAGAGAAAGCAAGGGATTGAGAACCTATTTGAAGAAATAATGACTGAAAATTTCCTAACCTGGTGAAGGAATTAGACATACAAGTCCAGGAAGCTCAGAGAGTCCCAAACAGGATGAACCCAAACAGGCCCACAACAAGACACATTATAATTAAAATGGCAAAGACAAGTATTACCTTATAAGGGAGCTCCCATAAGACTGTAAGCTGATCTCAACAGAAACTTTGCAGGCCAGAAGGGATTAGCATGAAATATTCAATGTGATGAAAAGTATGGACCTAAAACCAAAATTACCAAGCAAGGTTATCACTTAAAATCAAAGGACAGATAAAGAGCTTCCCAGACAAGAAAAAGCTAAAGGAGTTTATTACCACCAAATCAGTATTACAAGGAATGTTAGAGGGACTTCTTTAAGACAGAAAAAAAAAATCAAAATTATGAATAGTAATATGGTAATAGCTACATATCTATCAACAATTACTTTCAATATAAATGGATTAAATTCTCCAATCAAAAGAGATAGGAAAACAAGACCCTTACATATGCTGCCTATAAGAGACTCACTTCAGATTGAAAGACACACACAGATGGAAAGTATAGGGATGGAAAAGATATTTCATGAAAATGGAAATGAAAAAAACAAACAAACAAAAAGCTGTGGTAGCAATACTTATACCAGACAAAATAGACTTTAAAACAGGTGATAAGAAGAGACAATGAAGGACCCAGTAATCTCACTTCAGGTTATTTATCTGAAGAAATCCAAAACACTACTTCGAGAGGACATGTGCATCCATACATTCATTACAGCATTGTTTACAACGGCCAAGATGTGGAGGCAGCCTGGGTGTGTGTTGATGGAAGAATGGATAAAGAGCAGGTGGTACATATATACAATGGAATATGGCTTGGCCAGGCAAGGGATTGGGTTCTTGCCATCTGCAGCAGTATGGATGGATCTGGAGGGTATTGTGCTGACTGGAGTGTCAGACAGAGAAATACAGATGCAATGTGATTTCACTTATATGTAGAATCTAAAGAACAAAATTAACAAACAAAATGGAATCAACTCATAGATACAGAGAACATTTTGATGGTTTGCAGATGGAAGGGGGATTGAGGTAGGTGAAAAGGGGGAAAGAATTAAGTACAAATTGGTTGTTACAAAGTAGTCTTAGGGATGTAGGATATAGCATAAGAAATATAGTTGGTAATACTGTAATAACTATGTATGGTGTCAGATGGGTTCTAGACTTGTTGGGGTGATAGATGGGAGGGGGTTGGGGGAGGGTGAAAAAGGTAAAGGGATTTAAAAGTACATATTGGTAGTTACAAAATAGTCATGGGGATGTAAAGTAAAGCATAGGGAATATAGTCAATAATATGGTAATAACTATGTATAGTGTCAGGTGGTACTAGTCAGTGGGATCACTTCTTAAATTATATAAATGTCTAACCACTGTGCTGTACACCTGAAATTAATATAAAATAATAATAAATGTCAACTGTAATTGAAAAATTTAAAAGGGGGGAAAAGTTGAAGGGGAATAAGAAGTCCAAATTTCCAGGCATAAACAAATAAGCCATGGGGATGTAATGTACAGCATAGACAATATGGTCAATAATACTGTGATAGCGTAGTGCAGTGTCAGATAGTTGCTGGACTTATCATGGTGATCACTTCTTTAGGTATATAAATGTTGAATAACTATGGTGTACCCCTGAAACTAATATAGTATTGTATGTTGGCTATATTTTTAATAAAAATCTTATGAAAAAAGAAAAACACAGGTAATTATGTCTTCCAATCCAGTGAGAGATTTTAAAAAGAATTTACAGAAACCTAAGGAGGGAGAACTTTTAAGAATTTAGAAAGACAAAGATGAAAGGGCTCTGTTATTTCTTCATATGGAATGTGACACATTTTAAATTCCATGTCTAGTGTATACCTGTTGTTTTTGCCTACCTTGCAGATCTTCTCCCTTCTCATAACAGCTATTATCCTTTCCTTCTGGAAACTCCCACTTCCTCAGTTGATAAATTTATCACTTGACCTGCTTCCCTTGCCATAGGGATGGGCACATGATCAAGACTAGCCAATCAGATTCTCTCACCTTCTGGGCCATTGCAATTGCACGGGGATGGGGTGGTTGGTTGGAGTTACTGAAATACAGGCATTCTTTTGTGTTCTGTTAGGGTTATTAGTTCTCTGAGAGTGATATAAATCTAGGGCAGCTGTGTATGTCATCTTTGCTACCCTGAGGGACACCTGATTGAAAATGAAGCCAATGTAGAGAAAAATACTACTAGAGGTATAAACAGAAAGAAAATCTTAATGAAAAAATTTAAGCCCCTGGATTTCTTACTTACATGATCACAAAACTGCCATTCATCTTCCCTTTCCAGCATAAACTATTTTGAGCTGAGTTTCTGTCTCTTGTAATCAAAAGACTTATAACTAATACACTATGTTTGAATGCAAATAAAAACTGTGTAATAAAAGAGAAAAGAAAGAAGTATTAATAATAAAGGCTTCCCAAAATGAGAAAAAAGAAAGAAAACTGGAAATAATTAGATAATTTATCTTTTCTTTTTCTCAATGTGTTAGCAGAAATTACACACACACACATACACACACACACACACACACACACGGAAATTCTAAAGAGAATATCAATCTTAACTCACCAATTAGAATTAGACACAAACTAAAAAATATTGATAAAATTAACTGTTCCTGGCATAGGAGGTAGTCTGCCTGCAAAGGTACAAATTTTTGAATCACACCTCTCAGCTCTTTTCATATTTTTATTTTCTACTTTTTTAAATAAAAAATTAATCGACTATTTTAGAACATATATGTATTAAAGAAGTCAATTCATTAAAAAATAGAAATCCAAACATTACTTTTCACACCTATTCTTCAAGTGTACATTTAACTGATCCTTTTCCTTGCATATATGAAAAAAATTATTTTAACAAAGTAATGTAATTAAAGTATATTTTGTTCCCAATACAATTCTTTTCTTAACAATTACAAGTATTTTATGGACATCTTTACATGCAAAAACATCACCTCATTTTATTTGGTGGCTGATATTTAGTCTGTCTCTAGTTTTTTGTTTTCTTTTGCTTTTGCTATTAGATCCAAAGATATAACAAACAACCTTTAATATAGTGTTATACTTTTCCCCTTTTAAAATTATGATTACTTATATTATTGTTGAAGCAGTTTTGTAATCATAAACTATGAACTAATGGTGAGGACAAGAGTCCATTAAAATCTCCGTCTTGCACATATCTTATGTACACACACACACTGAGTCTGATGAA